>NC_135325.1:17664261-17974715 GCF_048772815.1 Callospermophilus lateralis
CCGTAGTCCGGCTGGGCTAAATAACCGAGAGGTGACAAACAACTTGAAGGTTGAAGCGGGAACTACTTTATTGTGAGTGAACTCAGCAGGAACTGAGTGAGAACTCAAAGCAGCGGGCACCCGAGGTAGCAGGAGCCGCTTATCTGCCAGACAGCAGAGGTATATATACCTAACTAATTACACACAGCTTGACTCAATTAACATCATCTAGATACAGCAGTCAGCCAATAAGGAATCCTCATCATCTTAATGGCTCGCTGGCGTTGCTTTACAAACCACTCCTCCTGGCAAAGTGCCAGGCGCCATCTTGACTTGATTTGCATCCCCAACAAGAGCTGTATTGGATACCTGCCATTTATTTCTCCATACCTGCTCTTACCCCTTCGCTTCCCTGCTCCTTTACCATGAAACCAATACGGACAACATTAGTGTACCTCCTATACCTTCTGCTTCTAGTTGGGTTTTGCCTGTGGGGAACCCTGAAATCCTTTGTGCTTAGTAACTATCAACCTTCTATGAATTACTTTAATTTTCGTATGCCATATGTTTCCTGACAAGACAAGGTAAAACTGGAAGCAGCAAAGCTTTGTTTAATGAAGTATTCTCAAACAGCAGTAAAGGATTTGGATCATATAAATGTCATTGTATATTATAGAATACCAACTTTCTCTAATGAAGATCAAAAGATAAAACATAAAATATGTGCTAGGATTAAAGGAGAAAAAGGTGAGCAAAAGAACATGCAGGCTATTCGGACCAATACTATTTTACCAACCTGTAAAATATTAGTTCTAAGAAATAGCATGCACAGACGTTGCATAGATCATAAATACTATTGAAATTTTATAATATGTCCTCTTAAACTAAGTCATCGTGAACATTTTTCTGGATGAATAATTCTCACAGGAAATAAATATCCTCATCTGAGTAGAAAATCATACACACAAGTATTCATTTTATTTGGGGCATTTTAAAAATATTTATTGGATATATGATAATTATATGTATTAATGAGGTACAGTGTAGGATATTTCAATGCATGTATGTAATTTGGAATGATCAAATCAAGATAATTAGTATTTCCATCTCCTTAAACATTTATTATTTATTTCTATTGGTAAACACTTGAACTCCTCTCTTCTAGTTCTTCATAAAATATATAAAAATTTGTTGGAAACTATAGTTGCCCTGCTGTGCTGTGGAACACCAGTACTTATTCCTCTTAACTATATTTCACTACCTATTATCTAACTTCCTTCTATCCTCCGCACATCCCCTAGCTAAACTCTGTAACCACTACTCTGTTCTCTACTGCTATGAAATCAACTTTTTTGCTTCCACATGTAGTGAGAATAGGTGGTGTTTATCATTCTGTGCTGATTTACTTCACTTAATATAATGTCCTCCAGTTCCATCCATGTTGCCATAAATGACAGAATTTCATTCTTTTTATGTCTGAGTAATATTGTGTTGTGTATATATACCACATTTTTTATTCATTCATTTGTTGGTGTATACATCAATTGATTCTATACCTTGGCTATTGTGAATAGTGCTGCAATGAACATAAGAGTGCAGTTTTCCTTTTATATATTGATTTTATTTCCTTTAAATATATACCCAGCAGTGGAATGGCTGTTGTGTTAGTCATTTTCCCATTGCCATAACCAAACACCTGAGGCAATAAACTTAAAAGAAGGAAAGTTATATTTTAGCTCATGGTTTGGGAGGTTTCAGCCCATGATTGGCTGACCTTGTTGCTTCTGGGCTTGTGGTGAGGTGGTATGTCATGGTAGAACATGTGGCATATAGGATACTCATTCCCCTCATGGCTGGGAACAAAAGAGAGAAAAAGGAAAAGGCAGTTGTTTCACAACTCCCTTCAAGAGCATACTTCCAATCTCCTAAAACCTCCTCCAAGGCCTTATATTTTAATTTCCACCACCTCCCCATTGCTCCAATTTAAAGACTAGGCCTTTAGCACCTGGAATTTTGAGGGACAGGTTATATCAAAACTACAGCAGCTGGATCACATGGTAGACCTAATTTTAGTTTTTCAAGGAGTCCATATTGTCTCCATAATAGTTGTCCTAATTTACATTCTTAACCACACAGTGTATAAGAGATCTTTCTCCCAACCCCATCAGCATTTGTTGTTATTCCTCTGTCATTTTGATTATAGCCATTCTAACTGAGGTGAGACAATATTGCATTGTGATTTTGATTTGCATTTCTCTGATGATTGATGATATTCAGCATTTTTCATCTAAACTTGGCTATTTCTGTATTTTCTTCTGAGAAATGTCTATTCAGATCATTTGCCCCATTTTAAAATGGGATTACTTGGTGTTGTGTTGTTATTGCCAGTTTGCTGTTGAAGTTTTAAATTCTTGTATATTTTAGACATTCATTCCTTGTCTCTCATTCTGTAGATTATCTGTTTATTATGTTGATTATTTTCTTTGATATAATTGGTTCATTTTTGCTTTTGTTGGTTGAGCCTTTAGCATCATTATCAAAAAAAAAAAGCTTTGCCTATAATAATATCTTAAAATGTTCCCCCTGTTTTTTGGTGGAGGGGGATTGTTTTGTGTTTTCAGGTCTTACCTCTATGTCTTTGATTCATTTTGTATTTTTTTGTATGACAATAGGGTTCTAATTTTATTCTCTTTCATATATGGTTTTCCCAGCACCATCTATTGAAAAGACTTTCTCCAAAGTACAGTGTTACTGCCTTATTGAAAATTAGTTGGTTGTACATATATGAATTTATTTCTGAATTCTCTATTTGTTATACTGGTCTGTGTGTGGTTTTTATTTCAGAACCATGCCTTTTGGTTATAGCAGCTTTGTAGTATCTTTTGAGATCAGGTAATGTTATGTCTCCTTCTTTGCTCATTTTGTTCAAGATTGATTTGACCATTTGAGTTCTTCTGTAATCATACATGTTTTTTTTTCTTTTTCATTTCTATTTCTGTGAAGAATGATGTTGATATTTTATGGGGATTGCATTGAGTCTATTAATTATTTTTGGTAGTATGGACATTTTAAAAATATTCTTTCAACACATGAACATGGAATATTTTCACTGGGATTTTTTCTTTGTCTTCTTCAATTGCTTTAATCAAACAGTGTTTTATACTTTTCATTATGCAGGTTGTTTACTTCCTTGGTTATTTTTTCCTAGGTATTTTGTTAATACCTATCATGAATGGAGTTGTTTCCTTAATCTCCTTTTCACCAATTTTGCTATTGGTGCATGAAAATGCTACTGGTCTTTGTATACTGATTTTGAGTTTTGCAACTTTACTAAGTTTATTAATTCTGACAGTTTTTAGGTGGAGTCTTTAGGTTTTTCTACATCTAAAATCATGTCATTTATGAATGGGGATAATTTGAATGATTCCATTTCTGTTTGAATTTCCCTTTATTTTTTTCTCTTGCTTAATT
Organism: Callospermophilus lateralis; assembly: GCF_048772815.1. Classification (NCBI taxonomy): domain Eukaryota; kingdom Metazoa; phylum Chordata; class Mammalia; order Rodentia; family Sciuridae; genus Callospermophilus; species Callospermophilus lateralis. The sequence goes on from NC_135325.1 coordinate 17,667,712, forward strand.
GCTCAGGTTAAGACTTCCAGTACTATGTTGAATAAGAGTGGGGAAAATGAACAACCAACCTTGTTCTAGATCTTAGAAGAAATGCTTTTGTCTTTTCCCTATTCACTGTCATATTGGCTATGATATTGGCATATATAGCCTTTATTGTTTTGAGGTGTCATCCTTCTATACCTAATTTGTTGAGAATTTTGATCAAGAAGTGCTGGATTTATTTAAATATTTCTTCTGCATTTATTAAGATGATCATATGGCTTTTGTACTTCATTCTGTTGATAAGATGAATTATGCTTACTGGTAACTATGTTAGATCATCTTTGATCACTAGGATAAATCCCACTTGATTATGTTGTATAGTCTTTTTGATGGGCCATTGGACTCAGTTTGCTTGTATTTTGTTGAGAATTTTTCGTCCATGCTCATCAGAGACATTAGTCTATAGTTTTCTTTTGGTGTTTTTGTTCTGTCTTTGTGTGATTTTGATATCATTTTAATGCTGTGATCATAAAATGAGTTTGTCAGATTCTCTGCACACACAATTTTCAAATTTATGGAATAGTTTGGGAAGAATTGGTGTCAGTGCTTCTTTAAAAACTTGGTGATGGTTAGTTTTAGCATGATGAATTGACCAAATATGCAATGTACATATATGAATATACCACAGTGAATTTCACCTTTATATCGCTCTCTAAAGTACCAACTTCAAAACCAATAAATAAACAGAAGGAATACCTGTATAGTAGAGGAAGGAGAACAGGGGGAGGGAGGAAAATAGGAGTACTGAGGACTGAAATGAAGCAAATGATATTCCATGCATGTATGATTAGGTTAAAATTAATCCTACTACCATGTGTAACTGTAGTATACTAATAAAAATGGTTTTTTAATGTGGTAAAATTCAGCAATGCAGTCAACCTGTTCTGGACTTTTCTTTGTTGGGATACTTTTAATTACTGATTCAATCTCTTTACTCATTACTGATTTATTAATGTTTTGTAAGTTCTTATGGTTCAATTTCAGAAGGTTATGTGTGTTCAGAAATGTATCCATTGTAAGTTTTCCAATTTGTTGATATACGGTTATTCATAATAATCCCTAATGATAATTTATAAATCTAAAGTATCAGTTACAATGTGTCCTTTTTCATATCTGATTTTATTTGCTTGCCTCTTCTTTCTTTCTGCCTTGATTCATCTAACTGTTGTTTTTGTTTATCTTTTCAAAAACTGTTTGTGTTTTAAGTCTTCATTTTGTTTATTTCTCCTCTGAGTTTTGTTATTTCTTTCCTTTTGTTAATTTTGGAATTAGTTTGTTCTTACTTTTCTAGTTCCTTGGTGTGTATTAAATTGTTCATTTGAGATCTTTCAATTATTTTATGTAGGCAGCAATGCTTTAAACTTCCTTTTTAGTATCATTTTTACTGTGTCCCATTAGTTTTGATATGTTTGTTTTCCATTTTCATTTGTTATGAGAAATTTTAAAGGTCTCTTTTCTTTCTATACTCATTGGTCATTCAAGAAGTCAATGTTTAATTTCCATATGTTTGTACAATTCTAAAATTCATCATACCAATTTATAGTCTTGTTGTAGTGTGGTCAGAGAAGATACAAGATATGCTTTTGCTTTTTTTGAATTTGCTGAGACTCATTTTGTGGCTTAACATATGCTGTATCCTGGAGAATGCCTCATGTGCCAGTGAGAAGCCTGCATATTCTTCAGCTATTGAGTAAAGTGTTATGTAAATGTGTGTTAAATCCAAGTTTAATCCTGATGCTTCTTGATGAATTTTTGTTCAAGCAATCTGTCCACTTAAGAATGTAAGGTGTTGAATTCCCTAGTTATTACATTGAATTCTAACTCTACCTTTAGATGTATTCATATTTCTTTCATATAATTGCATATATATTTACAATTGTTAAATTTCCTCTTGTTGAATTGATCCCTTTATCTATAGTGAATTTGTTTCCTTCTATAGATTTGACCTAAATTTTAGTTTATTTTATATATACATAGTTACCTTTTTATGCTTTTGGTTTCTGTTTTCATGGAATATCTTTTTTTGGTCATCTCATTTCAGTCTGTGTGTGTCTTTGCTAATGAAATGAGTTTCATGTAGGCAGCATAACATTGGGTCTTTTGGTTTATACATTCAGCCAGTCTATATCTTTTAAATGGGGGATTTAATTCATTTATATTCAAGGTCATTGTTGATAGGCAAAGAGTTAATCCTTTCATTTTTCTTCTGTTTTATTTATATCTGTTTTCCTTCCATTGTTGTTCATCTTTGTAGCTTAGTGTTTTTCTCTAATAAGGTTTGATTTTTTTTATTTCTCTTCTGTGTATATGCTTCACAAGTGAGTTTCATACTTTTACATGTTTTCAGGATGCTAGTTTTCATCCTTTCATTTCTATCTCTAAGACTTTCCAAAGTATTTCCTGTAAGGCCTATCCAAGAGTGATAAGTGCCCTCAGGTTTTTCTTGTCTTGGAAAGTTTTAACGTTCTTTCATTTTTGCAGAATACCTTTGGTGGATATAGTATTCTTGGTTGGCATTTTTTTTCTTTCAGGACATTACATACAACACCCCATTTTTTCTTGGCCTGTAAGGTTTCTGCTGAGAAATCTACTATTAATCTAATAGTGATTCCCTTATATATGACTTGATGCTTTCCTCTTCTTGTTTTTGCTATTTGCTCTGCCTTGAAATTTTGGCAGTTTGACTATAATATGCCAGAGAGGACATTTTTGGATCAAATGTAATTGAAGTTCGTAGGAGCTTCCTGAATCTAGATGTGCATATGTTTCCCAAGATCTAAAGTGTTTTGCAGCTATTATTCCATTAAATAAGTTTTCTACTTCTTTTTCTTTCTCATCTCCTATGGAATACCCATAATGTAAATATCTATTTACTTAATAATGTCCCATAAGTCTTACAGGCTTTGTTTGTTCTTTTTTCTCCTCCTTTTCTTCTTCCTCCTCCTTTTCTATTATTTTTCTTTTTTTTTAAATCTGACTGAATATTTCAAAAAACATATCTTCAAGCTCAGAAATTATTTCTTTTATTTGGTCTAGGAAGTTTTCAAGGTTCTTGTTGTGTTTTAAAATTTCATGTTTAATTCTTAACTCCAAGATTTCTATTTGCTTCTTTATTAATGGTCTTTATCATTTTGCAGAATTTCTCATTCAAATCATGCATTGTTTTCCTGGTTTCATTGAATTAACTACCTATATTCTCTTTTATCTCATTGAATTTCCTTAAAATCGTTGTTTTGAGTTCTTTTTCTGTCAATCTGTCAATTTCCTTTCCTTTATAGTCTGTTGCTAGAGAGTTATTGTGTTCCTTTGAAGGCATCATGTTACCTAGCTTTTTCCATGCTTCTTTTGCCCTACAATGATATTTGTGCATCTAGTGGATAAGTTTCTTTTACTGGTTTAGTAGAGTGACTCATCTAATGACTCTTCTGGTGATGTATCTTAGGCAGTCAGATGGGTAGATACCCTGGCTTTGTGTTATGGTAGTTGGTGAGATTGTTTCACCAGCTGGTATATACCTCTCTTAGGCAGATAAGATCACTGGAGGCTTCAGGCATGACATGTGCAACCATGGATATAAGACATTCAAAATTTTCCTCAGGAGCATGGGAGCTGGGCTACTCTGTTGGTGCCAGACAAACAGAGGGCTGATGTTGCAGCAGTGTAGGCAGGGCACCTGTCAGTTTCTGAGGATCTTTCATGGGCCTGGTTAAGCATGCTCAATACTCCTAGTAACAGAGTTAGGGAGTTTGTTGATATCCAGAAACCACATGAGTGCTGGGATGTATTAGTGGGCCTGGGGAAAACACTCATAATGTCTGAGGGCTTCACAGGTATCTTTGCAGGGCCTCAGTATGCCAAGTTATTCAGGGCATGATGCTCAGTTGTTTTCTGGGATGTGGGTAAGGGGATAAGGCCATCTGGAAGCTTTTTAGGACAGAAAGTCTAGTGGGTGGTGCACTATATCTGCAGGAAGGTAGGCAGGCCCATTTGACTATTTTCCATGACTTTGAGGCTGAGCCTCTCAAAGTGGGTCACCTGGCTGTTCCAGCGACTACAAGTGGGTGGATGAAGCTGCCTAGCTAGTTCTTGGAGTCAAAGGCCATAGGGCAGGTGTGTTTGGACATTTCCACAGTCTAAGGGTGAGTGAACTGGTTTACCAGGTTGCTTTGTGAGACCACAAGTGGGGTGAGCCCCAAGGTAGATCTATGAATCAAGAGTTTGGGTAAAGGAGAACACAGTGTGAGCTACTCTCTTTCTCCAGTATAATGCACCTGTGTAAATTTCCAGGCAGTTCCCCAAAGTAGAGTCAGGGCCTGTGAGAGCTACAGACTTCTCCAGCAGCAAATACTTCAGGTTCTGTGGTGTTGACAGGGCCTGACAGGGTACTCTTGCTTACCCTCTCCCCACTATGTTAACTCCCTCTTGTTTCAGATTAACCTTTCCTGGGAAGATAAGAAAGTAGATGTCTGTGCTTGCTTCTTTTCTTTACAAGGCAATCCTGCCTCTCCATGCTCTGTGAAGTCTCTTTTGTGTCTCCCTTGAACTCCAGCTCTCTCAATCATTCCAGTGGAATAGTACTTATTCTTTCTCTTGTTTTGGTTCTTTTTGGTGAAAGAAGCCTGCCAGTCATTTCTACTCAGTCATCCAGTTGACATCACTCCTAATTTCAGTTTTTAAATTATGAAACATATATGTGACAATGTACCCATTCTAAAAACTGAAGTAATGTAAAGGGAAATACATAGAAGTGCAATAAAAACTTCCCTTTCTCTCCATTTTCCCTGGTTCCCCAGAGTCTCCCTTTTCAAACTTCATAACACAAGAAGTAGTGCATCTTTCCTGACTATGTCTTTCCATTTATTCCAATAAACATAGTTTTAATACAAAAAGTGTCCATACCATATATATTATTCTGCAACTTACTTCTTTTCACCTAACTTTTCTGAATTTTTCCATCTCTGTACCTAAATATATTAATAACAGCTGACACATAACACTCACTATGTGCCAGGAACATTTAAAGTGTTTTACGTAATCTAACTTATTTAATGCTCAAAATAACTCTACAAAGTAGGATGATAGATGATAGAAAAAGGCCCTGTGAAGTTTAGCAACTTGCTAAAGATCAAAAGCTGTTAAGTGGCATCTCTTACAATTGAACCCACCGAGGAAGTCTTCAGAACTCACACTCTTAAACCTGTTCCCTGGACCATCTCCCTAACTACATTGTTCTTTCAATGATTATGTAAGATAGTTTAAAATATTATAAACAATACCACTTTATAAGATATTCAAAATATAAAAAGAATTCAAATTCTTTTTTGTCCTCCTCACCACAAATGGGTTTCTGGCACCTTCTAATACAGTTTCAAAATAGTTAGGTCTGTAGTGGGTTCGAAGATTATGTATTTTAACAAATATTACCAAGATGATTATCATCAGGGAAATTATTATCATCTGGGAAATCTGAGAAAAACAAAATAAGAATTACTTATATAAAATCAGAGAGTTAGATAGCTTAATATCTGTATATAATGTACCTCCTAAATTGAGAACCAAAGCCCTACAATCTAGTGAGAACTGTCTTAACTCCTACATTCCTATGCATGCTCTTGCCCTCCATAGGCTTTCTTACCCAGAAAGGTCTAACAACAATAATCTGAATGTCTTCTAAAGGCAAGCTTTTGCTAAACAAAGGAAATCAAGGGGAAGATGATTTCCTAATGTAGAGAGGAAATCAGACAGTAAGTGACATTCAGACATTATAATGAAAAAAGAAAACAGGAAATTAAAGAAAATATGATTGTTGATATTAAGTCAAGGATTACTATTTTTCTGAAGACTAGAGATTGCTTTTTAAGTGTATTATGAATCAATTCAAAACCTATTATCTTAGTTACCTTCTTCAAGGAAATATTTTTAATAGAGAAAGATAATTTTTACAACTTTCTTTCTCCATTAAAAATAGTTCCTAGCCTGAAGGGTTTCATTATCATTTCTATTCTAATAGTCCAATAGTTTCCATGTATAAGGAAATTAAAGGAAAACATTAAATACTTATGTTCTACCTCTGGGTATATTTAACTCCACTGAGTGAATTTGTTACTTTTTCCATGCCCATGCTCCTCCAACAGGTAAAATCAAAGACAGCAGAACTTCCAGTACACACCTGACCATGCTCTTGCATAACAAAATTGTTGTATCAAAATGGTAACAATTTCTTTCTTGGCTTCACATTTTGTTGTTCACAGAAAGCTGCATTATAAACTAGTGTGAGAAAGCACCCTATAAGTTCTAAAACATGATATAACAGGTGTTTCTGTGACTTTCCTTATGGTATAAATTGAGATCAATCAACGTACATGGGGCAATACAAGTACAAGGGTACAATAAGGGTACAAAAAGGGCACAGTGCCTCGTTTAACCACTAATTTTTAAAGGTCAAATGCAATTCCTGTTTCACAGGGGGGGAAAACTATACTATTTTGAATCCATGAATCATCCACCTGCTTTCTGGAATCTCTGCATTGCCAAGAAAAATGCTATGAAGGAAGCTAGGTTTGCAATTCCTCTCCCCTTCCTCTCTATCTCCTTGCCCTTTTTCCTTTGCTGACTTCTTATTCTTGTTTATTGTCTTCCTCCTTCCTTCTCTTACTTTTTTTCTCTCTTGTTGTGGAAAATGTAAAATTCTGCCAACTTGAGGATTTTCTCCATAATAAGTTATAAAATAGGAAAACACCTTCATTATTGAATAAGCATTGAACTACATTATAATGTGCACCATAGGAAATCAGATAAGAGAATAGAAAGACTACAAGAAGTCCCATCCAGTTTTTACAGTCAAGCATGTCTAATTCATTGCATACATATTCTCTAGATTAATGGTTAACTCATGCACTTGTAAGAGAACTTGACAGTTCCATTTGCTATATATTCTCTCATGGTTCATCCAAATTCACCTTGTAATTGAGGTAGTCATTTTTTGCTAATTTTTTAGATCTAAAAAGTAATAAAACTTTTTATCTCTATGAGAAGTGAATGGTTTATAGCTCAGAGAAAGTGCCTAGGTTACATTCCCAAGAAATAGAAAAATTGCGTCCTATATTCCTTGATAGCTACACTTCAAAGATATGGTTCTGGAACACTTAAGCAAAAAAAAAAAATCCTGAGTTGTAAAGTTAGCATGGAGTTTACGTAGCCTTTATAAAGATTTATGTTCTCATCAAAGTGATAGGAGGAAGGATTCACAAATCATGGTTTCTCATGGAAATTCTATAAGAAGGGAGAAGAGAGGCCTTTTTTGCCTCTTGGCAACAGGGAAAATTCAATTTTTTAAAATGCACTCTTATATTTTTAGCAAATATTTACTTGACCCATATTATTTGCTAGGCAATGGTAGGATGTACAGATGTATGATGATAAAGTTACTGAAATTCTGCGTAGGAACAAATTGAGAGATTTGTCAGGGATCATGATTTAGTATGAATGTGGTGATGAAAATGGGAGAATGGTCATGGTGGGTTTTGGTCTTTTAGCAGTGGATAGTCTGCTTTATTCTTCTGGGGTAGGAACACAAAAACCAAATTTGTTAGTTTGCTTTTTAAATTTTATTTTTGACAAAAAAATCATATTTATCACATAAAATATGATGGTTTGAAATAGTTATGCATTATGAAATGACTCAATTGAGCTAATTAACATATGTACTACTTCATATAATTTTATGGTGAGAACACTTAAAATATATTCTCTCAGCAATTTTCAAGAATAAAATACAGTACATTGATACCAACTATAGTCATCATGTTTACAATAGGCCTCTTGAAGTTATTCCTCCTACATAACTGAATTTTCTATGCTTTGACCAACATGTCCCCAAAGTTACCCTCCAACTCCCAAATTACCACCATTCTATTCTCTACTTCTATGAGATCAACTATTTTAGATTCCAAATATCAGTGAGATCATGTGGTATTTGTTTTTCTGTGCCTGGCTCATTTCACTCAACACAATGTAAATTAATAAAATAATCATGCAAAAACAATATGGAAGTTCCAAAAAATATAAGTAGAACTACTATATAATCCAAGAGTGTCACTAGTAGGTATTTACCAAAAGGAAATGAAATCAATATGCTGAAGAGATACCTACACTTACATGTTCATTGTATCATTATTCACAATGGCCAAGAAATGGAATGACTTAAGTCCAACAGATGAATGGATAAAGAAACAGTAGTATGTATGTATGCATATGTATGTATGTATACACACACACACACACACACACACACACACACAAACACACACACATGCACACAATGGAGTACTATTCAATATTTAAAAAGGAAATCCTGTAATTTACAACAATTTGAACGTAGATGAAACTTGCTATTTTTCTTTGGAGATCTTAGCTGTTGCTCTCTTTTATATTTTATCATTGAACTAAAAATTTCTAACTTCTGAGTGAGATTTGTTCTCATTTCACTAATCATCTCTGTTAAGAAGATATGGAGAAAAAAAAAAGCCTTGGAGAAAACATGTGATATATTAAGTAGGACCTGCATTAACCAATACTAAGGGACTTGGCTTTTAAATCCTATGAATCTGTTTGCTCAAGTCTTAAGGGAGAAAATTGCACCAAATGATACCCAAGGATCCTTTCAATTATCTGTCAAAATAACTTATGGACTAGCTACTACAAGGATTGGCATGAAAATCAGAGAGTTGTTAAAAATACACCATCTCAGAATCTGCATTTTGGGCTGGGGTTGTGGCTCAGTGATACAACACTTGCCTAGAACATGTGAGGCACTGTTTTTGGTCCCTAGCACCACATTTTAAAAAACTAAATAAACAAATTAAAGGTATTTTTTTAAAAAGAATCTGCATTTTAACAAAATCTTTATAGTATATATTACCCAAGTTGAAGTCTGAGAAGCACTGGTCTCCAGTCTGTTAAAATGAAGAAATAAACAAAAAAGAATAAAGTGGTTCATAAATATGATGTAAATTTGGAATGTACAGACAAGAGGCAATGACTGGTAGAAACAAGAAGAGTAAATTGCAAGAATTGAAGAGAAAAATGCAAGAGTGAGTTGTTGTTGGAGAAAGAAACAGAGCTGATCATAGAATCTTTCTGGACCTCAAAAACAGACTAAGGGAAAGTGTGATGAGGAGAAATAAAGAAAAAAAGTCAGTTCCTTCAGGGAGTAAAACACTCTCAACTGTTATAGTTTCCAGAAAATTCTTCCCCATGCTGGAAATGATAAGTATCCTCACTAAGCTTTCTGCTCCTTTCAGATAAAATGGATCCTTTCCTAGAAAATGTATATTACCAAATCTGACTGGAGAATGCAAAAATAGTTTGAATAGATAGAGGGCTATAAAATGTTAATAATTTAAATATCCGCCCTTTTGAAGGCAACAGGTTCAGTTGGTTTCATGAGTCTGTTCTAACAATCTCATTATTTTTTCTATGATCTTATAAACTAATTTTATATGACCTTATAAGCTAACCTCACTTATGGAAATAAATGTAGACATCCTAAATAAAATGTCAGCAAAAAAACCCTTTTATTGTGTGAGAATATTAGATCCAAGTATTCATTCCAGGAATGCAAGGATAATTCATATTCAAACAATATTAATATGATTCATCACATTAACAGACCAATGAGAAAATAATATTACTTCTACAAATGTTAAATTATTTTGACACTTTTTTAAAAAATATTATTTATTTGTTCTAATTTGTAATACGTGACCACAGAATGCATTTTAATTCATAATACTCAAATTGAGCACAATTTTTCATTTCTCTGGTTGTACACAAATAGAGTCACACTATTCATGTTTTCATATACGTACCTAGGTTAATGATGTCCATCTCATTCCACCATCTTTCCTACCCCTATGCCCCTCCCTTTCCCTACCCCCTTCCCTTTGCCCTATCCAAAGTTCCTCCATTCCTCCCATGCTCCCCCCTACCCCCATTATGGATCAGCATCCACTTATCAGAGAAAACATTTGGCCTTCTGAACTTTGGTTTTTGGGGATTAGCTTACTTCACTTAGCATGCTATTCTCCAACTCCATCCATTGACCTGCAAATGCTATGATTGTATTCTCTTGTAATGATGAGTAATATTCCATTGTGTATAGACACCTCAGTTTCTTTATTAATTCATCTACTGAAGGGCATCTAGGTTGGTTCCACAATTTAGCTATTGTGAATTTTGTTGCTATAAACATTGATGTAGCTGTGTCACTCTAGTATGCTGCTTTTAAATCCTTTGGGTATAAACGGAGGAGTAGGATAGCTGGGTCAAATGGTGGTTCCATTTCAAGTTTCCTAAGGAATCTCCATACTACTTTCCTGATTGGTTGCACCAATTTGCAGTCCCACTAGCAATGTAAGAGTGTGCCTTTTTCCCTACATCCTTGCCAACATTTATTGTTGTTTGTATTCTTAATAGCTGCCATTCTGACTGGAGTGAGATGAAATCTTAGAGTAGTTTTGATTTGCAATTCACTAAATTGCTAGAAATGATGAACATTTTTTATATATTTGTTGATTGATTGTATATCTTCTTCTGAGAGGTGTCTGTTCAGTTCCTTAGCCCATTTATTGATTGGGTTATTTATTTTATTAATGTTAAGTTTTTTGAGTTCTTTATATAAAGAACTGAATATTAGTGCTCTATCTGATGTGCATGTGGTAAAAATTTGCTCCCATTTGGTAGGCTCTCTATTCACCTAACTTTTCCTAATAAAACTCTTAATAATTTTAAAAAACATAACTTTCTTAACTTATGAAAGAATATCTACCATAAACTCATAGGAAACATCATAGTTAACATGGAAACTTGAACAACATTCTCATTATAGGTAGGAACAAGACAAGAGTACTCATTATCTCTACAACATTGCTCTAGAAAACCTAGCAAAATTAATAGGCCATTAAAATGCAAGAAAAGCTAAAAATATTAGAAAGTAAGAGGAAAAAAACACTAATTTACAGACAATATGAACCCAGAGAAATAACCACAAAAACTACAAAACTTATTAGGAAACTCACTAAGGTGGCCAGATACACAATCACAAAACCTAAGTCTTTAAAGCTTTGTTATGCATCAGAAATAACTTCTCCAAAGTTGCCATGGAGCCACATAACATGTCAATCAATATTTGTTGACTGAATAATAAAATGCTATAAAAGAATACCTTATTCACAATGGCAATAAAATTATATTTTAAAATCTCCTAAGAAAGAGATTTTCAAGAAATGTGCAAGATAGGGGCTGGGTTGTAGCTCAGTGGTAGAGTGCTTACCTAGCATGTATGAGGCACTGAGTTTGAGCCTCAGCATCACATTTAAAAAGTCAATAAATAAAACTAATGTATTCTGTCCATTTAAAACTAAAACAACAGAAATTAAAAAACAAATGTGCAAGATACATTTTAGGAAAATTATGGAAGGACGTAAAAGAAAATCTAGGTCTACAGTTAGGTTAGATCAGAGGCAGAACCATTTACTGGGCCTCCCCAGGCCACCAAGGCTCGTCCTTACCAAGCTGCTGTTGCTTCAATGCTGCTGGAACTTTCTCTACTTTCTTTAGGTCTACTCTGTTTTGCTTTTCTACAAGAATTTTATTATATAGAGAATACTAAAAAGAGAGAGAGAGAGAGAGAGAGAGAGAGAGAGAGAGAGAGAAAGAGTTGGCAAGATGGTGGAGTAGAGGAGAACCGTTACTGGCATGACTCCGAGTGAGTGGTCCGACGCTTTCCCTCACAGGGGCTCCCATTCACGAATTTAAGCTTCATGAAGCCTGTGACAGGATTTTAAACAGCAGTTTGTTGCAAGCCCAGCCCAGAACATGGGGAAACCGGAGTCCCTCTTGCACTGATGCCGGCCAGCGGTGTGGCTCTGGAACCCACAACAGATGAGCAGACTTGAGCGACACCGAGTTCTGGCAGCTTAGAGATGCAGGGTTACAGATCCTTTAGGGCTGGAGCGTGCTACACTGCAACCCGTGTCACCGCAGGGCACCGGATCAAGGACCGAATTCTGGACATAGCATAGGAATAGAACAGCCTAGCTCCCTCCACCCCCACCAGACACCCTGGTGCAGAAACTGGCGGTCACCATCTTGGAATATCAATCTCATCAAATTTTGTCGGATGTAGCTGACAGCACCATTGGTGTCTGAACAGGTGTGTGATTCCCAACCTCACCTCTACCCAGCTGTGGTAACACAAGACCTTTCTCGCCAGCTCTCAGTGAACGTGAATATAGAGTCCAGTGCAACTGAGAAGGTGCCTGATCTCCAACTCCCCCTCCCCCAGATGTGATAACCCAAACCTTTCTCGCCAGCTCTCGGTGGGTGTGGCTATCAGAGGGAATAGACCAAACAGGTTGCTGGTTTCCAACTCCCCCCTCCAGAGCTGTGATGACTGGGTGACTACCCAATACAGGGATAGCACTCAGTTGATCAGGAGTACAGGGTGGCCAGGGCGCCACCCGCCCAGAGTGAACCCAGGGCTGCGGACAAGGGTCCCATCAATTGAGGCCTGGTGGGCAGGAGAGGGGAGGGGGATAGAGACCTGGAGCAACCCAAAGAGACAGGGATTGGAGAGGCACCTGGCAGGGGAGGGAGAGCCACTTCACACAGATTGCTTCCTCCACCCTGAGGGCAGAGACTCAACCTGGAATGCACAACACCACCTACTGGAAGAAAAGAAAACAGAATTCTAAGAGTGCATTTTTTTTCCTTCTTTCCTTTTTTCTTTTTTCTTTTTCTTCTCTTTTCCTCTCTCTCTTTTCATTCCTTTCTGTCTCTTCCTCCCCTTTTTTTCTTCTTTTCTTTTTATTTTTCTTCCTCCTTCTCTTCCTCTCCCAACCTCCAAATTGTTACTGTTTCTACTACGTGTAATTTGCTAAATGCAAATAGGTGTTTGTTTCTATGCTTCTTATTGTCCTCCCATGTACTTAACTACCCTAAAATACCTCCTGTCTATTCTCCTGTTAATAACCCCCATCATTAGAGTTCTCCTCCAAAATAGCTAAGATATATTAATCCCCATACCCTCACATCTTTTCCCCTAAATATAAAATCCTACATATGTTCGACCCTCAGTTCTCTATATGCCACCAGAAACTGTATATCTTTTATAAAGCTAATGACTATATTTTAAATTATAATTGAATCCAATATCTCTAGAGATTGTCTTCCATTACAAAGGAGAGATCTCGAAACTACACAAGAGCAATACAAATCTATAGGTGAAAAATAATAACACAACAGTCACATAGAGCTGGAAAGAAACGTGAGCAACATGAAAAAACAAGGAAAGAAAGGACCAAACAATGGAGGAAAATTCGACAATAGAGGAAATAACAGCTACAGCAAAAAGACTGTCAGATAAAGATTTCAGGATATACATGGTTCAGATGATCTGGAGTCTCAAAGAAGACTTTATACAGCAAATGCAGACAATGAAAGATCACTTTGACAATGAATTACATAAACAAATCCAAAAAGATCAACTCTACAGGGAGATAGAGGTTATACAAAAAAAAAAAAAAACAGAAATCCAAGAAATGAAGGAAATAATAAACCAAATTAAAAACTCAAATGATAGTATCACCAGCAGAGTAAAACATTTAGAAGTCAGAACATCAGACAATGAAGACAAAGTATATCATCTCAAAAAGAGTGTAGGCCACTCAGAGAGACAGATAAGAAACCATGAGCAGGACATCGAAGAAATTTGGGATAGCATAGAGAGCAAACTTAAGAGTTATTGGGATAGAGGAAGGTATAGAGGTCCAAACCAAAGGGATGAGCAATCTATTCAATGAAATAATTTTAGAAAATTTTCCAGACATGAAGAATGAAATAGAAATCCAAATCCTAGAAGCCTACAGGATGCTGAATGTACAAAATCACAAGAGATGCACACCAAGACACATTATATTAAAAATGCCCAACATACAGAACAAGGAGAGAATTTTGAAAGCCACAAGAGAAAGGAAGCAGATTGCATTTAGGGGTAAACCAATTAGGTTAACAGCTGATCTTTCAACACAGACTCTGAAAGCTAGAAGATCCTGGAACAACATATTTCAAACGCTAAAAGATATTGGGTTCCAATGAAGAATCTTGTATCCAGCAAAATTAAGCTTCAGGTTTGAAGGTGAAATAAAAACCTTCTATGATAAACAAAAGTTAAAAGAACTTGCAGCTAGAAAACTTATGCTTCAAAACATCCTTGGCAAAACATTACATCAAGCCAAAGTTAATCAAAAGGGATAAAGAAGGACACTATATACTGCTCAAGGGAACCATTCACCAACAAGACATAATAATCATTAATATACATGCCCCAAACAATGGTGCAGCTATGTTCATCAAACAAACCCTTCTCAAGTTCAAGAGTCAAATAGACCACAACACAATAATCATGGGTGACTTTAACACACCTCTCTCACCACTGGACAGATCTTCCAAACAAAAGTTGAATAAAGAAGCTATTACACAACTAATAACTTAGACTTAATTGACATATATAGAATATATCAACCAACATCAAGCGGATACACTTTTTTCTCAGCAGCACATGGATCCTTCTCAAAAATAGACCATATATTATGCCATAGGACAACTCTTAGCAAATATAAAGGGGTAGAGATATTACTGCCGCAGTCTGGCTGGGCACAATTCAGGAGCCACTTGTCAAAAGAAACTAACTTTATTTTTAGAACTACACACGCCAAACAAAACAGCTCCTCAGGAAAAAACCCTCAGAGCCCAACTGCCACCACCAGCTTCCCACAAGCCACACACACCAACCCAGCCTCTTCCTCCCACAATCCTCCTGCTCTTGAGGCCGATTGGCTGGGTCGCATGGGCGGAGCCAAAAAAGTCCCCCAATGAGCAGCTCCGTGGTCTGAAAGGGCAGGGAAACAGCCCAATGAGCATCACCGCAGAGGAGCCAATCAGCTAGATGTTGCTAGATGTTGCTGGGGCCGCTGTGAGCCAATCATCAGCTGGTAGTCTGAAAGGGCAGGGAAACAGCTCAATGAGCATCTCCGCAGAGGAGCCAATCAGCTAGGTGTTGCTGGGGCTGCTGTGAGCCAATCATCAGCTGGCAGTCTGAAAGTTTGCTGGAGCCCCTTCGGCTCATCAGCTGGCAGTCTGAAAGTTTGCTGGAGCCCCTTCAGCTGTGGCTCTCAACATCTCCCCCTCTCTGTTTAAACAACAAGCATGTGGCTTAGGGACCGTGCCTGCCTTAGGTTGTCCAATAGTAATTGGATCTTAACCGTCACTGACTACCGGTCCAGTATACAGCCACACCTGTGTGGAGGTCTTTGTACCAGCGGGGGAGGGGGGGGTGAGGTTCTTTGCCTCACCTCTGTTGGCCCCCAAATTTTAGCTGAACGATCATGACAAGCAGAAGGGAGGAAGATACACCAAGCCAACTGACGGCTCCTTTTGGAAAAATTGTACCATCGATGACATCATCAGCAAAAATACCCCAACACTACCACAAGTCGCTGCACTAACAGATAGTTCACAATGCATATAGGTGAGTTCACAATGCATACAAGTGATACATAGTCCAGGTAAGTTCTGTAAGCAGTTCAGTGATGGCTATTGCAGAAGCTGTAGATAGTCCAGGTAAGTTCTGTAAGCAGTTCAGTGATGGCTATTGCAGAAGCTGTAGATTGGTTTTATTTTTGTCTTCATTTTATTTTTGAAACATTAGATTTGCACATGATTATTGCCCAAGAATTTAACTCATTAGCTAACTCATCAATTTGATTCATAGTATATGGAGTAATAATTTTATTGGGAGAAATTCCAAACACTCCTTTTGCTGCTTTTATTCCTTTGAGTATTAATTGTCCTACAGCCTCAGGATACCTAGTAAGAATAGTGTTAGGAGAATAAGATAAATGTATCCATAATGATGGACCTTCTTGCCAAAATACTCCTGTAGGAATATTTTTTGTTGGTAGTACAATAAATAATAAAGGCAAAGTTATATCAATTCTATCCAAATGCATATTTTCCATATATGTTTCAATGATTTTTAATGCCTTTCTTGCTTCAGGCGTTAACATTCGGGGTGAATTTGGATCTGATGGACCTTTTAGGATATCAAATAAAGGTCCCAACTCTCCTGTTGGTATACCTAGATAAGGCCTTATCCAATTTATGTCTCCTAATAACTTTTGAAAGTCATTAAGTGATTTGAGTTGATCTACTCGTATTTGAATTTTTGGTGGACGGACCATGGTTGAGGATAATAGAACTCCTAAATAATTAATTGGAAAATTTAATTGTACTTTATCTATTGCTATCTCTAGATTATAATTTTTTAATAAGTTTGTAAGTGTGGCATAACATTCTAGCAATGTGTTTTTAGCTTTGTGTGCTAATAGTACATCATCCATATAGTGAAATATTTGTAGTTCAGGATTTTGATTTCTAAGTGGCTGGATTGCTTTGTTAACATAAATTTGACACATAGTTGGGCTGTTAGCCATCCCTTGAGGGAGTACTTTCTATTCATATCTCTGATCAGGACCTTCATGATTCAGTGCAGGGATAGTAAATGCAAAACGTGGACTATCCTCAGGATGAATTGGAATTGAAAAAAAAAACAATCTTTAATATCTATAACTAAAACATACCAAGTTTTTGGCAAAGCAGACAATTGAGGAATCCCCGATTGAGCAGGTCCCATAATAACCATCTCATTATTAATGGCTCTTAAATCTTGCAACAATCTCCATTTACCATATTTCTTTTTGATGACAAAAATGGGAGTATTATGGGGAGATACAGAAGGTTGTATATGTCCTTCTGCTAATTGTTGTTTGACCAGATCATGGGCTGCTTGTATCTTTTCTTTAGTCAGGGGCCACTGAGGTATTACCATGCATTTATCTGATCATAATGGAATGAAATTGGAAATAAATGATAAACTAAGGAAGAAAAATTCCGACATCACATGGAGAATGAACAATATGATACTGAATGAACAATGGGTTACAGAAGACATCAAGGAGGAAATTTAAAAATTCTTAGAGATAAATGAAAACACAGACATAACATATCAAAATTTCTGGGACACTATGAAAGCAGTACTAAGAAGAAAATTCATTGCATGGAGTTCATTCCTCAAAAGAAGAAAAAGCCAACAAATAAAAGACCTCATACTACATCTCAAAGCCCTAGAAAAAGAAGAACAAACCAGCAGCAAATGCAGCAGAAGGCAAGAAATAATTAAAATAAGAGCTGAAATCAATGGAATTGAAACAAAAGAAACAATTGAAAAAATTGACAAAACTAAAAGTTGGTTCTTTGAAAAAAATAAATAAGATTGACAGACCCTTAGCCAGGCTAATGAAGAGAAGAAGAGAGAGAACCCAAATTACTAGCATATGGGATGAAAAAAGCAATATCACAACAGACACTACAGAAATACAGAAGATAATTAGAAATTATTTTGAAACCTTATACTCTAATAAAATAGAAGATAGTGAAGGTATTGATAAATTCTTTAAGTCATATGATCTTCCCAGATTGAGTCAGGATGATATACACAACTTAAACAGACCAATATCAAGGGAGGAAATAGAAGAAGCTGCCGCAGTCTGGCTGGGCACAATTCAGGAGCCACTTGTCAAAAGAAACAAACTTTATTTTTAGAACCACACACGCCAAACAAAACAGCTCCTCAGGAAAAACCTTCAGAGCCCAACTGCCACCACCAGCTTCCCACAAGCCCACTCCACCTCCCATAATCCTCCTGCTCTTGAGGCCAATTGGCTGGGTCACGTGGGTGGAGCCAAAAAAAGTCCCCCAATGAGCAGCTCCGTGGTCTGAAAGGGCGGGGAAACAGCCCAATGAGCATCACCGCAGAGGAGCCAATCAGCTAGAAGTTGCTGGGGCCGCTGTGAGCCAATCATCAGCTGGCAGTCTGAAAGTTTGCTGGGGCCCCTTCGGCTATGGCTCTCAACAAGAAGTCATCAAAAGATTACCAACCAAGAAAATCCCAGGACTGGACAGATATACAGCCAAGTTGTACAACACCTTTAAAGAAGAACTAATATCAATACTCTTCAATCTATTTCAGGAAATAGAAAAAGAGGGATTATTTCCAAATTCATTCTATGAGGCCAATATCACCCTGATTCCAAACCAGACAAAGACACCTCAAAGAAAGAAAACTTCAGACCAATATCTCTAAAGAATATAGATGCAAAAATCCTCAATAAAATTCTGACAAATCAGATATCAAAAAGATCGTACAACCATGATCAAGTGGGTTTCATCCCCGGGATGCAAGGTTGGTTCAATATACAGAAATCAATAAATGTAATTCATCACATCAATAGACTTAAAGATAAGAACCATATGATCATCCCGATAGACGCAGAAAAGGCATTTGACAAAATATAGCACCCCTTTATTTCTGTTCAAAACACTAGAAAAACTAGGTAAACAGGAACTTACCTCAAAATTATAAAAGCTATCTACACTAAGACTCAGGCAAGCATCATTCTAAACGGAGAAAAACTGAAGGCATTCCCTCTAAAATCTTGAACAAGACAGGGATACTCTCTCTCACCACTTCTATTCAATATAGTTCTTGAAGCACTGGCCAGAGCAATTAGACAGATGAAAGAAATTAAAGGACTAACTGTAGAAAAGAAGAACTTAAATTAGCACTATTTGCTGATGATATGATTTTATACCTAGAAGACCCAAAAAACTCTACCAAGAAACTTCCAGAACTAGTTAATAAATTCAGCAAAGTGGCAGGATATAAAATCAACACGCATAAATCAAAGGCATTCCTGTATATCAGTGACAAATCTTCTGAAAAGAAAAGGAGGAAAACTATTCCATTCACAATATCCTCAAAAAAAAAATAAAATAAAATACTTGGTAATCAATTTAACAAAAGAGGTGAAAGATCTATACAATGAAAACTACAGAACCCTAAAGAGAGAAATAGAAGAAGACCTTAGAAGATGGAAAGATCTACCTTGCTCATGGATAGGTAGAATTAATATTATTAAAATGACCATACTACCAAAAGCGCTATACAGGTTCAATGAAATTCCGATCAAAATCCTAATGGCATTCCTCATAGAAATAGAAAAAGCAATTATAAAATTCATCTGGAAAAATAATAGACCCGGAATAGCTAAAGCAATTCTAAGCAGGAAGAGTGAAACAGGTGGTATCACTATACCAGACCTTAAACTATACTACAGAGCAATAGTAACAAAAACAGCATGGTACAGGCACCAAAACAGGCTGGTAGACCAATGGTACAGAATAGAGGACACAGAGACTAACCCGCAAAATTACAACTATCTCATATTAGACAAAGGTGCCAAAAGCATGCACTGGAGAAAGGATAGCATCTTCAACAAATGGTGCTGGGAAAATTGGAAATCCATATGCAACAAAATGAAATTGAATCCCTATCTCTCACCATGCACAAAAGTTAACTCAAAATGGATCAGGGATCTAGGAATTAAACCAGAGACTCTGTGTCTAATAGAAGAAAAAGTAGGCCATAATCTCTATGATGTGGGGTTAGGCCCCAATTTCCTTAATAAGACACCTATAGCACAAGAATCAAAACCAATAATCAACAAATGGGTTGAATTCAAACTAAAAAGTTTTTTTCTCAGCAAGAGAAATAATATGTGAGGTGAATAAGGAGCCTACATCCTGGGAACAAATTTTTACCCCTCACACATCAGATAGAACACTAATCTCTAGGGTATATAAAGAGCTCAACAAGATAAGCACCAAAAAACCAAATAACCCAATCAACAAATGGGCCAAGGACCTGAACAGACACTTCTCAGAAGAGAATATACAATCAATCAACAAATATATGAAAAAATGTTCATCATCTGTAGCAATCAGAGAAATGCAAATTAAAACTACTCTAAGATACCATCTCACTCCAGTAATAATGGCAGCCATTATGAAGACAAACAACAACAAGTGCTGGAGAGGATGTGGGGAAAAAGGTACACTCATACACTGCTGGTGGGACTGCAAATTGGTGCAGCCAATTTGGAAAGCAGTATGGAGATTCCTTGGAAAACTGGGAATGGAACCACCATTTGACCCAGCTATTCCTCTTCTCAGACTATACCCAAAGGACCTAAAAACAGCATACTACAGAGGCACAGCCACATCAATGTTTATAGCAGCACAATTCACAATAGCTAAACTGGGAGCCAACCTAGATGCCCTTCAATAGATGAATGAATAAAAAAATGTGGCATTTATACACAATGGAATATTACTCAGCACTAAAAAATAATAAGATCATGGCATTTGCAGGGAAATGGATGCCATTAGAGCAGATTATGCTAAGTGAAGTTAGCCAATCTCCCCCGCAAAAAATGCTGAATGTCCTCTCTGATATAGGGGGGTGACTCAAAATGGGGTAGGGAGGAAGAGCATGGGTAGAAGATTACCTCTGGATAGGGAAGAGAGGTGGGAGGGAAAGGGAGGGAGAAGGGGAATTGCATTGATGGTGGAAGGAGACAGTCATCATTCTACAAAAATAATAAAAATAATAGGAAGACCTTAAAAAAAGAAAGAAAGTAAAATCAAACCACTGGAGAATAAAACTACTTAAAAATGATGACACAAATCTTTCCATCACTTACAATTACACACTATAATCAGTGAAAAATATTTTCAACTTATGTAAACATGAATGTCTGTTTTCACTCATATTTACTCACAATAGAATATACAAGCCAAATGCCATAATAAAGATACTGTTTTAAAAAAAAAGAATAATAAAAAAGATCCTGGAAAAAGAAAAGAAAAAAGAAAATCTAAGAGTCATACCATAATCATGAATTTAAGAGTTAATATTGAAAATAGGTCAACTCAATTCATGAATCCAATACCAAACAAATTCTTAACATATTTAAGAATGCATGACAAACTGAATTTTTTATTGGTACATTATAAGTATACATACATAACAATGTTATTCATTATGCCACATTTGTATGTGCAGATAATATAATATGCCTTTGCCGCAGTCCGGCTGCAGCAAAATAACGGGGGGGGGGGGGGTGACGAACAACTTGTGTAGATTGATGCAAGCAGGAGTGGAAGCCCTTTATTGTAGGACAGGAGTGGTATTTATACATTCCACACAGCTTATCTTAATTAGCATAAAATAGATACAGCAGTCAACCAATAAGGAATATCCACACTTAATGGCTCGCTGGTGTTACTTCACAAACCACTCCCCCTGGCATTTTGCCAGGTGCCATCCAGACTTGTTTACAGACTCTAACACATAAACACATATGCAGAAACATACACTGAGTCTATTTGAAAAAAAAAATTTAAAAACAGGAGAATTCATATCTGGACCTCAGGACACCTCCATAGAAAAGATACAAAGCAATAAAATGATCAAAAGACAGAACCATATTGAATCTAAAACTTCAGACAAAACATAAAAGGGACAAAAGGAAAGACAAGTGACAAACTTTGAAAAACTATTTGCAAGTCAGGTTACAGAATTAATTTCTTCAACTTTGAAAAAGAAAAAAACTCTTACAATCAATAAGAATAAAACAGTATAAAATTGAGCATAAGCTATGCATAAATTAAAGAACACAAAATCCAACATAATAATGTATGAACTCTCAATAGTATTTATGAAAAATATGTAATTATTCACAGTAGTATTGTTTATTTGATTTGAAAATCTTGACTTGTGAAATGTGTCACTTGTTCTCATTATAGAAGGGAATAATTAGCATGTGCCAGGCACTAGTCTAGACCCTGGAGATAGAGCAACAAACAAAATAGATCCTCTACAAAATATTTTTTAAATAAAAATAGAAAACCCTGCCCTTGGAGCTTCTAGTTTAGTACACATACAAGGATTTTAAAAGCATAAAAACTCAGCTTAAAGAATAATAAAAAATACAATGAACACCTATCTATTACTCGATAATTAGAAAGTACCAATACCACAGATAGAGCCTTTTGAACCCTTTAAGAGTAAGCAGTATCCTGACCTTGTAGTAATCATTATCTTGCTTTTGTTATTCACCCAAGAAATATTTGCTAAATGTCTTCTATTTGTCAGTCTAT
This sequence comes from Callospermophilus lateralis, assembly GCF_048772815.1. Lineage (NCBI taxonomy): Eukaryota > Metazoa > Chordata > Mammalia > Rodentia > Sciuridae > Callospermophilus > Callospermophilus lateralis. Next base: position 17,689,924 of record NC_135325.1, read on the forward strand.
GTACTATGTGTAAAGGACAAAGCCTTGAACAGAAGCAGCTTAAAATCTCTGCCCTCTGGAATTTACAATCTAGCAGAAATAAGCATATGTTATTTTATATGGTAGGTGATTTTTGTCTGTGTAAACAGTGATAAATCCAAGGAAAAGGGAAAAGTAGAGCAGGGTAAATGGCCTTCAGGAGTGTGGGGTTGTAGTGGCAACATGGACTTCATTAGCATGATGCCATATGAGCCCAGACTTGAAGAAGATTAAACATTGGCTACAGTGATATGGCTGGGGAGAATTCCATGGAAAGCAAAAGGCGCAAGAGGGGAGTGAGCCTGTATGTATTTGGAGAACATAAAACAAACCAATTTGGCAGAAAAGAGTGAAGATTAGGTGACTGGCAGAAAAGGAGGTTCAAAAATAATGGGAATGTGGAATGGAATGGAGAGACCATGTAAGACTTTAGCTTTTTAAAAAAATTCTTTATTAGTGCATTAAAGTTATACAGAATAGTGGGGTTCATTTTGATATAATCATACATGCTTGGGACATAATTTGCTCCATTTCAGTCCCCAGTATTTCCTCTTTCCCTTCTGTCCTCCCTTCCCCTGTACCCCTTTTTCTTCTCTACTGATCATCCTTGTATTTATTTAGGTTTTTTTTTAATTGCTGCTTTATAGGTAAACATAAAGGTGGAATTCACTGTGGCATATTTTGGCTTTTACACTGAGTTCTTCACAGTGTTTTGAACAAAGTAGTGACATATGATTTTAAGGGATCTCTTTGTTTGCACTGGATATGAGAATGAACTATAGTGGGCAAGAATAGAAACAGCAATTCCACTTACAGGACACTTCCAACAATCTGAGTGAGAGCTGCTATTATAATGGTACCAATACAGACAGTGAGAAATGCTCAGACTCTGGATATATTTTGAATGTAGAGTCAATTCTTAGAATTCTGGATATCGATGGGGGTCAATTAGGAAAAGTTTGACATGAAGGAAAGCTCTCCAAATGTTGTTAGTTATTATTATTACTATATTACAACTGTTATTATACCATTTATGTTTTAAACCCCTTATGTTACATTTTGTTTTCACGTTTGTGGTGCTGGGGATCAAACCCAGGGCATTATGCATGTTAGGCCTTCAAATTCAGCACTGAATAATTTTCTTTATTTAATAATTAAGCATTATTTCAATATTGAGCCTCCATTTCAGGTTGTATAAATCACATTATATAATATTTGGTTGCCACTTTACTACTCACTTTTTCCTGTATCTACTTCTATGGTCCAGGTCTCTTATGTCTGCTCATCCTGCTTCATGCCTGACTTCATGCTACCTCTTTGCATCTGCTCACACTCCCTGTGCCACTCTCACATACCTAGGGAACATTTTGAGAACCTACACTGCTCTGCGTCTGGGGTAATCAGTTTCTGTGTCTCAGGAGCATGGGCCTGTCAAAAAGACACTATACTATTGCATGGGAAGTCTTATGAGACTGTATCAAGCCCAGTAGATAGACACAAAAGGGAGACAGCCCTTCTGTTCTTGCAGGCATCTAAATCTTCCATCCACAATCTCCCAAGGGTTTCTACACACTACCCCACTTTGGTCAATGACTTGACTGAGGGCAGCCCCTCTGGCTCTCATTGTCCCTCAGCCTAGAGACTCTCATCTAGATTGAAGTCAAGGAAGATTTTCTCTGAATTTTCATCTTCTTTTATTTGATGGTAGAATTAGATTTCTAAAACTCAAAAAACAAAACTGACCCTTTTTTTTAGAATGTCTTACCATTTAGGAGACTATATCTAACAGAATTGTAGGAAGTGTTGGACCAGCCAGAGATATCAAGGGCAAAAACAATATGCTAATAGATTTATCTGTAATATATTCGTATCTCAATCTAGTTTGAATTTGTGAAGCCTGGAAAATTTTATAAGGTTGTATCCCAAATCATGTATCAAGGATACTTCTAGAGAAAGGGGCATTATTGAATGGAGACTTTGTTTTTACTCTCATTGTTTTGAATTCTTTGAATGCTTTAGAGCTGTGATTCTCAAACATTAATATGAAATAGAATCACTGGGAGGTCTCATATGAACTCCGATTGCTAGGCCCTATTCAGAAATCATATTTTAACAAATTCCCAGTTCATGCAGATTCTGTTATATTGACAAGACATATACAGAGTTGCTGTCAAACAGTGGAAAATATAAATTACATTTAAATTATTTTAAATGTTAAAGTCTATGACTCTTTAAGAGTTCCCACTGACTCTGCACTAGAGAATGTTCCTCTTCTTAATGCAACAGTTGTTTGGATGGTACCAGGAGAATGGTCGTGTGACTTGCCAGTGTCCTCTTCCATACCAGCCACAAGTGATCTGGGAAGATGACCTTCCCCCATATTAAGTAGGGCCGTCTTGAAATAGGCTGTGATTGAAATTCATTCTTCAAAAATTATTCCTTTTCATATTTCTTCAAAAATTTCCTCACAAAATATTTTCAAAACTTAAATAAAAATGTGGTGAGGCACTGAGGAAACATTACAACTTAGATTGACAGCTTTCTTAGATTCTTCAGTCAAATCCATCATTCTTATGCATTTGCTCTGGATATTAAATGATCACTTATCAATTTCTTTATCTTTTGGTCAGGCGGGGGGGAGGCCAGAATATCATCATAGCTGGTATAATTACAGAATGTCTTCTTAGAACTTTTAAGTATCCTTTGCAGGTGTCATTACTTTCCTGCCTCAGATTCCAGTTTCCTGGATTTGCCTTATAAAATGGTGTGTGTGTGTGTGTGTGTGTGTGTGTGTGTGTGTGTGTGTGTGTGTTTTGAAAAGATCTCCTTAGAGATCTGGCCTGATTTCTACCTTTTATGGCTTTCTCATTTGCTTTTCATGTCTTTGTGTAGTGCTAGATTTGGCTATAACTCTTAAACGTCCTGATTTTTCTATATCCTGGCAGATAGAGTTTTATTTGGAGGGAATTGCTTTTATGGATTAATGCTTTTACTTGCTATTTTCCCTTGGCTCAGTGAATCTAACCAGTAAACTCACTCTTTTCACACCATTTTATTTGCTTACATAGCCAATTGAGTATTCCAAATATATGAAATATATTCATACCAATTTCTTCTTAAACTTCTCTTCTAGAATGACTGGCTTTTTCTGTCACAGGTATTTTCTTTCCATATTAGCTTTCATTTCTGTTTTGTCTGTTCTACTTTTGGTATGTATGCTGCAAATGCCTCAAGTCTATCTTTGTCTCCTTGCTTGTTTTGCAGTAAAAGTGAATAGCAGCACTAAAGTGGATGGAGTCTTAATGTGAATGTGTTTTAATTAAAACTTCATATGTAGGCTGATGAGAATGTCTAATTTAGCTGGCTCTAAAAACTCTGTTATTTTAATCATGACCACAGAGTGGCATGTTGTTTAATGATGCTGCAGATGTACTTTTGGAAGGCTAGTAATAAAGAATGTGGAGAAATTATTATTTTTAAATCAGGATTTGACATTAACACATTTTAGCCCCTTCAAAACGTTTTTCAAGACCAGCATTTCTCCTCATTGATATATAATTGTCACAGTCTGTTTGGACAGTATAACCAAATACCATAAACTCAGTGGCTTATAAACAACAGAAGTTTATTTCTCCCATTTCTGGAGGCTGGGAAGTCCAAGATCAAGCCACTGGCAGATTTGGTGTCCTGTGAGGGCTTGCTATCCCATTCATAGAAGCAACTACTCACTGTGTTTTCTCAGGATAGGGGAACAATTTAGCTTTCTCAGGCCTCTTTTTAAAATGATGAATCACCTCCCATCCCAAAGACCCGAACTCCCAAACCTATCACCTTAAGGGTTAGCTTTCCAACATAAAAATTTGGGGTGTACACAAGCATTCAGACCACAGCATTACCAAAATGAATTGCAGATATATATTTACCTTAATACATATTAGAATATTCATAGCAGAAATCTTTGTAATAATTCAAAGCCAGAACCTATTCAAAGGCCTATCAACACAGCTGAATAACTGTAGTGTTGTCATACAATGGAATATTATATAAAACAAATAAAATGAACAACTAAAAATACATGCAACAGCATGGATAAATCTTACATAATGTTGAGTAAAAGAAAACTGTCACAAAGAAAACCAGTCATAAATGAAGTTCAAAAATAAGCATAATTAATGTATGCATAGTGGAGAGTAGTTACCCTTCAATGGTGGTTCCCCTTGGGGTGTGGTTACTGACCAAAAGAGAATACAAGGGAGTCTTCTGGGAGCTGAAATAGCTGTTTGTTGAACTGGAAAGTGTTTACATGGGTATGATCAGTTTTGGAAGCTGATTGAAATGTATACTTATGATATTTGCACTTTCTTGTATATATATATTACACTTCAACAAATAGTTAAAAAAAAAAAAAACTGTTCCGCACTATTCCCTTTATTCTCTCCTCTTCACATTATTCCTTCCAAAAGCCTATTTTTCTCTTTGCTTTAGAGACAATTCAGGTTTCTTTAAAGTTTCTGTGCATCTTCTGAGTAGAGGCATTGCTATCTTCTATTCTGGATTCTCTTTTCCAGGATAATTATACAGTGAACAGCCTTAGACATTAAAGACGGCATCACTCTCTGGGGATGAAGAAATATTTATTCAATATTGAGAGTAATAAAGATAGAGCCAGGTCCAGTGGCACATATATGTACTCCCAGCTACACAGGAGACTGAGCACATAGATAGCTTGAACCCTGAAATTCAAGGCCAGCCTGGGCAACAGAGTGAGACCCTATCTAAAAATATTTTTTAAAAAAGAATAACAAAGGTAATGTCTCCCTCCAGGTCAAAGTTTGGGCAAATTTTCAGGCTGATCTCTTTAAAAGATTAGGAATTGCTAAACACAGGGTTCTTTGTGATGCAGACCCGCTGGTGTGTAACATCCATCTGGAATGCTGCACATTGCTCCCAGGAGCCTAGAGGGAGACAGAGGAATCAACACAAACTCATGCTTGCCTGCTGTGCTGTGAGTAATAAAGTCCTTTGTCCTTTGATTCAGGAGTCTCATGTCTTCAGTCAACATCCACAAAACTGTGGCAAACTTCCATTTTACCTCGCAAGTAGAGTAAAATCTCCAACACTTAATCATGCTTGACCCTCTTCTATCACAGCAACCCATGTTGAGTTAAGATGCTAAATATTTTAGCTTAACTGTGTTATATAGAAATGAATATCACAATAAGTCAATTCTTTATAATAATAAGGAATTAGAATATTCAAGTAAATAACAGTGCTTTATACTTATTGAGTATATACTATGTATAAGACACCATGCTAAAAGATATACATACATTCATTGTTATTTGTATGTGTATTTTTACTGGTGCATTATTATCATACATAGTAATATGATTCATTGTGCCATTTTTGTATATGCACATAACATAATTTAATCAACCTCATTCCCCAGTATCTTCCCTTTCCCTCCCCCTGAACCACTTGCACTACTGATCTCCCTTATATTATTATTGTTATTATTTTAATAAGTTCATTATACTTGTGTACATACATATTATATATATATATATATATATATATATATATATATATATATATATTATATATATATATAAAAGCATGATTCAACATAGTGTATTAGTACATGGACATAGCATAATTTGGTAGATTTTGTTCCTCAATATTTCCCCATGCCCTCCCTTTCTCCCTCCTTTCTTAATAATCTATACAATCAGTATCATCTTTATAGATGAGAAAACTGAGACTTAGAGGTAAAGTATCTTATCAGGTATCGCACAGCTAGCAAAAAACTGACTTGAAAGTTATACATAGTTGTTCTGAGCCCATGTTTTTAATTCTGAAGTCTTATACAGGCCAAGTTCATATAAACAGTAGGGGCAAGAACTATATCTCAACTATCTGGTGTGGTACAATGGATTAAAATCACTACAAATAGACAAGTTCAAAAGGAACCATTTGTGGAAACAGCACAGCATCACTGTTAAGAAACTACCACTCATACCAGCATGTAGGTGTTTGTTCTTCCAGAAAATACTTGTTCCAAAAAATATTGTGATATGAAAATAGTCATCTCTAATAGCTTCTTCTCATTACACCCTGGAGTCTCTTAATTGAAGGGATGGTATGGTCCACCAGTCTGACATTTACATTGAAAGTTCTTTCAAACAGATTAGACATAAATAGGCAATAATGTGCATCCAAAGAATCTCCAAACATTGCAAGATCTTAATATTTAGCTCTCTTCCTCTTTTATACTTTTTTTACTATCATCAGGATTTAGATAACATGGTTTTCTTTGAAAAGAAAAAAAAATAAATGTTCTAACTGTAATTATTCTATGCCTCAGTTTTATTTCTCTTCAATAAGATATTTGCAAGCACATATAAACTAGGGGACAAAAGGATTTTTCCTTGTTTGGTTGGTTGTTATATATTTATCACTAGTTGATGTTAGATATATTGCATAATTTCTTATTTGGAAATTAAACAATTTCTCTCCATGAAAGAAATATTAACTAGATAGAAAATGTTAAAATAAATTTTTATTGACTGGGGAAGGACTTATGAAAAGGATCAAACACACCTCTTAGAAACAGCTAAGACAAAATGTAACATGGTTCAGTTTCCTTTGGATAAGGTATATGTTCTGGTATGTACATAGCTAAATATACTGCAGCTCTCAGAAATCACAGACAAAAATAATACTTATTGAAGCTGATGACCACATGCCGAGGGGCAAAAACTACTTTTCCATATAAAATAGAATGCAAAATAAGGGAAAGCCAGGTGGTAGCAGGAGTCCTCTTCCCTCCCCTTCCTCAGGCCCTGCTGCTTGCCAGATTCAGTTAGTTCAGAGAAGCGAAACAGTCAGGGCTACATGGGGAATCAGAAAAACAAAACATATTTTCAGGATGCAGCCTGTCTTTATGGAAACTGAGAGTGCCTATTCAGTAAAAAGCCAGCTGAACTAGAATGCGATCCATTTCTTCTCACCTACAAGAACATCTTGCAATTAGCTGCCCAGGAAAACTGAACTCATGGAGTAATAAAATAAAAATAAAACAGAAGTACCATAGTCATGCAGACAAAGACAATACAAGGAAAACAACAGTATAATTAGTTTAGTTCTATTTTTAATCTCTTAAGATACAAAAGATAACATACATATTGAAAAAATGAACAAAACAATGATGTACTGCTCAATGATTTATCTTAAACAAACACCCATGTAACCACCACCCAAGCCAATTGTTGGACCTCAGAAGTGACTCTCATTTTCCCTTCTTTCTCCCAAAGGTCACTATTATCATTCTTGTATGGTAATTGCTTCCTTATATTTTGTTATAATGCTTTAGGCTACTCATGAATTTTTTAACACTATAGGATAGTTTTGGAGATTTTTTCAATTTTATTTAAATTTTATATATATATATATATATATATAAATTTTTTATATATATATATATATATATATATATATATAATGTGTGTGTGTGTGTGTGTGTGTGTGTGTGTGTGTGTGTGTGTGTTAAATACATAAAGGTAAAGACCGGGATCTGTGGTTTATTTATTTTATTTTATTTTTATACCAGAGGTGCTTAATCACTGAGCCACATCCCCAGCCCATTTTATGTTTTATTTTGAAACAACATCTTACAACGTTGCATAGGGCCTCGCAAAATTGCTGAGACTGGCTTTGAACTTGTGATCCTCCTGCCTCAGCCTCCAGGGCTGCTGGGATTACAAGAAGGCACCACTACTCCTGGATTGATTATTTATTTTCAAGGAGTCGAATTTCTCAGTCATAGGGAATGTAAATCTTCCATTTTAGTAGATAATGCTGAACTGTTTTCCACAGTGCTGTGGTCAGTTTATCCTCTGCAATATATGAGAATTCTTGCTTTTGCCCATCCTCATCTTTACTTGGTGTTATCAATCTTTTACATTTTAGCCACACTGGTTGGTAGTAGTATCATGTTGTGCTTCAAAATGTTCCTTTAATGATTACCAAGGCTGGAGTTATTTTGTATGTTTATTGTGTATTACAGAATCTTGTTTTGTGAACTACCCATTCTATTACGTTACCTATTTTTCTATTGAGGTGTCTTTTTCTAACTGATTTATGGTGGTTTTAAAAACATATTCAAGATATAAGACCCTTTGTCACTTTTGTGTTTTAGATATATACATTATTCTACCATTATTTGCTTCTCTTTTTTATAACTTTATTTTTAAATTTATTTTTATGTGTTGCTGAGGATCAAATCCAGTGCCTCACACATGCTAGGCAAGTGCTCTAACACTGAGCCACAACCCAACCCCAACCTTATTTGCTTGCCTTTTTATTCTTTTAATACTTTAGGGTAAACTACCCACTGAGAAGGAAGTCTGAGTTCCATGAGACTTCCATATTGTTAGGGAGAATCTACATGGAGAGGCTACATGGTAAGATGTTTGGTCAGCCTCAATGTTCCAGCCATCCAATGCAGACACCAGATGTGTGAATGAAGCAGCTATTTTAGACATTCCTCTCCAGAAGATGTGATGGGAAAAGCATAAGAAACACAGCGAGTAGCCAGAGCTGAGATCTCAGTTATAAGACCCAAGTGAGCTATCCCAGGCATCTCTAGCCATTCAAACCACCCAGCAGAGAAAGAAAATGGCATATCCCTGCCCAAATTCCTGACCCATCATACCTTGTGCAAGACAAAATAGCTGTCGTCTTATGTTACTAAGTTGTGGATGAATTTTTATACAGTGATAGATAACTGGAACACAAAATTCCATATTAGGTATGGGAACAAGTTCTGAAGGACTTGAGAGAGTACAGGAGAAGAAGGATTTTGAAAGGGGAAAACACATGAGTCAGGTTGGTGAATACAGAAGACACCTGGAATCTCTGGTTGTCAGTGAAGTGACCACACCAACAAGGTGGAAGGAAGATTTTAGGATAAATGTGGCAAAATGTTCTTCATCCTTTACTCGTTAGATAGAGAATAGAGAGGCTGCTAGCAGAATAGTACATTAAAATGATAGTTGCCCATATGGCAAGAAAATTTTGCTATAACCTGTGAATGTCTCATTCAGAAGAATCTCAAGGCACATCTTCTATGATGAAGCTAAGGTTTGACTGGCACCACATTTAGAAAGGAAAACAAAGAATGATCTCCTGTTTTTTCAGCTAGAATGATCTCCTGGCTCTTTGGCTAAGGTATATGCAGTATGTACTAAATGAGTGACTCCAGAGGAAAAGAGTTTTGCTTGTTTTTTTTTTTTGTTTGTTTGTTTGTTTTGTTTTTGTTTTATTTCCCTAGTATATATTTTAAAAATATCTTTATTTATTTTTTTATGTGGTGCTGAGGATTGAACCCAGTGCCTCACACATGCGAGGCATGCATTCTCCCGCTGAGCTATAGCCCCAGCCCCTCCCTAGTATATTTTAAACTTAGTATGTATCCATTATCAGCAGATAATAGTGAAACTCACTCTCTTAAAGTCAAATTTATCTCTAAACTGTAAACCATATTTACCAATTCATGTATAGAAATATATTAACTTAGCTAATAAGAAGGCTCAAATTATGAAAAACCTTGAAATCATGAAACAGGCATGTAAAAGTAAAGTTAGAAACAATTGAGAACTTCTAGTATGATAAAGTTGTTATAAATATATTTTACAACCATGATTCCTGTGTATTTGGGAAGAGAGGAAGGGACGAGAAACAGATGAGTTCACTGATTATAGAGAGTTGCACTGGTGAAGTTGGCACCAAAACAAAATGAAGAACTTAAAAGGAGGTAATGACAAAGGGAAAGAGCCACCATTTCACTGTGTTCCATTGCTTTAATTTGCCATCCTAGAAAAGTGGAATGGGGTGTTTATTTGAAGGAAAATGTAGGACAATTCTATATCCCAACTGTAAATAATGGCACAAAATATTGTGAAGCAGAAACTGGATGAATGCATATTGACTTTTGTTGTCAATATCTTGTATGATAGCTTATCTCATAATGCTGGCATTTTGAACCATAGTAAATAAAAAACTTTCTGAACCAGGAAGAATTTATTCTTATTCTTAGTGATACATAATTTCAGGTATCTTTGGAGGAAAGAAGAACATACTAGAGTTATAATAAAATGTTTATTATAGTACTGAATGTGAAAATGCCTCAGCCATGGTTTTTAAAAATGCATGATGTGAATACATGGGCCTTCAATGCAGTGATGATAAATAAATAAATAAAGCCCAGAGGCAGAAAAGCTCAACCATATTCTGTAGTAAAGTTATGACCAAAAAAATATGACTCATAAAATAGAAAGTTAACCATGAGACTCCATTTCTATATAGATTCCTTCCTTTAAAAACTTCAATTTTTTTCGTTAATCAAATTAGACACCCAGAGAACAGAAAAATAACATCTTCTTAAATGTTTTTTGACTTTTAAAATTCTTTCTTGTGATAAATGTAGTTTTGTGTGTGGTTATTTTTTTAAAGAGAGAAAGAGAAGAGAGCGAGAGAGAATTTTTTTAATATTTATTTTTCAGTTTTCGGCGGACACAACATCTTCATTTTTTTATTTTATGTGGTGCTGAGGATCAAACCCAGCACCCTGCGCATGCCAGGTGAGCACGTTACCGCTTGAGCCACATCCCCAGCCCGTGTATGATTAATTTTGAGGTATTCTTCTAGCTGCTTTTTTGCCATTAGGAAATTTGAAGCTTCTGAAATCTGTTTAGTATTTTTTAATGTGAAAATATTATCTATAGAAATGCACAATATGTCTGATGTCAATACTAGTATGGAGTAATGTATAGAAAGCATTTTGAAAACTATAAATCATGATGTAAGAGATTAGCCCATTATAACCCATTGTCCTATATGTACGATAAGACAACTATAAAACCTATAAAATTTTATAGAACACCTATACATTGCTCAATTTAAGTTTTTATAGGTGTCCTATATAGCGAACAATGGAGCATAATAGGTTAAAACAGTAATATCATTGTTGATCATGTTAATTCCATTACCAGATACACACAAATTTGTAAGTTAAATGACTCATATTCCTAGATGTAAAGTAGAAAGAAAAATGCATTTTTTTTTCTATTGCAAAAGGAGAACTGAGATTTTCCCTGGCCATGGTCTTTTAACATAGGCTATTTTCTTTATAATAGTCTGCCAGTCCATATTTATTGAGATCCACTGTGTGTAGAATTCAATTCTTGCTGTTTTGGAGAATTGCAAAAACTGGTATTGAAGTCTCTGCAAAGAAATAATTTACTTTCAAAAGAAAAAAAAAGAAAAATTTCATGTACATAACGTGTGAAGGCATATGTGTATGTTAAATTATATACATAACTCCTTGTAAATTTCTTACGTGTATCTCCACTTTTTTCATTGATTTAGTAGGGGAGGTGGAAAATTTATCTGAGGGACAAATCCACCCAGCAGACTGTTTTTGTACAACCCTAAAACTAAGGATTTTTTTTATGTTTTTAAAGACAAAGAAGAATATGCAACAGAGACAGTATGTGGCCCACAAATCCTAAAATATTTACTATATTCCCTTTACAGAGAGTTTATTGACCCTTGATTTAGAGCAATGCATAAAACTAGGAAGTTTTGCTAAATTAGAGAAATGGTAACTGGAAACAGTATGAAATTGAGTGCAAGATGATCTTTAACCATCCTGGGCAAAGCTTGAATAAAGACACCTCACATTTGTATTGAACTGACCTTCAAAAGCCTTCCTGTATGAAAAGCAAAAAGATGTACTGAAGTCATACTTATTACCACAGGAGGTTTCATCTGGTGATCTCCCATGCAGAGGCATAAATCTCTGTCATCTCTGATAGTACACATTATTCAAGTCAAATAAGTCAATCTAGGTCTCTACTCTCTTTTCCTTACCACCAAGCTATTTTTCAATGTTTTCATATTCTATATATAAAATGTGCCCATAAAAACCTTGGGGTGCTTATCCAGCAACATTTAACCTTCTATACTCAAGTCTACAGCTAATTGTGCCATTACTGCTGATTGAAGTTGCCATTGAATGTTACAGAGAAGAACTATATTTTCCCAAGTGTTCTTTAGTTTGTGGACCAGAAAACTACCTTTTGATTCAGTACTGTGGCTGGAATTTACAGCGTGTGACTCAGCCATTTGGTTCCTGTTTTTGCATGCCTTTGCTGGGAAGTGACATTTCATTTCTGCCTCGAAAGCATTCTTTATGGGAATTTCTACTTGTGTGTGTTTTTAATTTTCTCAGTCTCACTAGCACTAATATCACTGGATTGCTTATCCTGGAGTCTGTGGCAGGCTGATGTGGTGCTTCTATGGCCATGAAAAGAGAGTGGAACATATAGTCAAAAGCACAACAAATATGATACATTTTTAAAATAGTGAGATAAGCAGCCTGACTGGGCAGAAATTATTAACATGCCATTATAAGCAGTTGCAGCCAGCTCATGGTTTTGCTATTGGAGACAAGAGTAATCACTGAGATTTAAATCAGCTTACTGACCTGGACATGTCCTGCAAGCCATTTGTATAGGGTTCTATCAGACACTCGATCAAATTTGTGTTCAATTCAGACCTGTAGTGCTTTCAGTGAAGATTCAAAGAGTGTTTTTAATGACTCAGTGTTTAAGACACACACCAAATATTTGTGGGATGAGTAAACAAATCCTCTAGGGAAGGCTGTCAAAATGAAGAGAGAATAACAACAACAACAATGGTATTAACATTTATCAAATGCTTATTCTGTACCAAGCACTGAACTAAAAAAACTGCATAAATTTCCTCATTTATCTCAAAACACCTATTGGGATTCTATTATTGAACCAGTAATCATAGGGAGAGAATGAGGCACAAGAGTATAAAAGGACGTATAGCATGTGGGTTTTGCATTGTTTTGGGCTACTTGGTCTAGAGTTCGATAAAAATCAAAGAACTTCTTAAATTCTGTTGACTGTTCCAAAAATTATACATACATGGGTGCATACTCAGAAATGAGACTTCCCAGATAATCATTCTACAAGCTAAGATTGGCATGCCCTCAAACTGTGCCCAGTGACTGGGAATGGAACACACATGAAGAAACTTCATGAATATATGCCTGCACACACATACACTCAAATGATAAATCAAAGGAAAATATGTAACAGAGTTGGGAGCTGCTAGAGCATGTATACAATCTGGATTCTGTTATGTTCCTTCAAAGATTGTCACAGAAAATGAGGGTCAGGACCCCAAGATCTGGAAGCAACATTTTATTAGCGGTTCCATGGCCCAGAGAGATAATTCTCAAAGTCTGAGCCCTGAGAACAGCAGGGCTTTCACTTTTATACATAAGCAAGTTTCAGGTACATCAAGGCAAGGGAGTTGGTGCAATTCTATTGGAGGGTGCATTCTACATTCCTTATATGGGTACAAATTTGTCAACAATCTATGCTCATACAGTTTAGGGACTTGTACTGCACTAAGCCTAAAGGGGGGGTTGTTCTGTTCTCACTACATTGTTTCCTGCTTCTGCTACTGTGTTCAATCCAGGGGATGTAGTATGTTCACGGTTGTGCAACTACTAACACAATCAATATTAGTACATTTTCATCATCCAATAAACTCCACAATCATTATCAGTCATTTTTCATTCCCCCAATTTTTTGTATATAATTGTTTTAAATGAATATTGTTTTATTAGAGGCACTTGTTATCTAGAATGAATGATACTCATCAAGTATCTGAATTATATTAGAAAAAGTGGCAATCCCAAGGAATGTTTTAAAAAAAAAATCAAAGCTCATATACCCATAATTAGTTCTCAAATCCATTATCATACAGGGAGAATTTGTGTGAAATTTCCTCTTCTTCTCAATATAATTCTGCCTATTGTAACTTTCTGCCTGTCTCATGCCTTTCCTTGAGGCCCATTAAAATTTCATAAGTGGTTTTCCTGTATAGAAACATTTTATGGAAGTAGGGAATAGGCATATCCTGTGGTTAACTGGGGCACATGAGTCTATGTTTAACATTGGGCAAGATATTGGGTACCCAGAAATGAATCTTTGTTGGGTAAGTCAACAGTGGAGGCAAAAATTATGCATGTCTTACTTGATCCTAATGCTACCTCAATAATGGGAAGTGATTACAAAGTCTTTCTTTTTGTCTCCAAATTAAAACTTTAAAAATATTCATAAAAAATCAGCAGCCTTCCCTTCACAAATATTAGGGAGTACATATTTTCATTTGCTTTCTATAATTCTGATGACAATCTTCTCTCCTGAGTGATGATTTTCTGCTTTTGTAGCAGGAGTTAGTTAATTACTGAGAAGAGTTGATTGCATTCCAACCTTCTCTCAAGCTGAGTGATACTGACAAAAACAGAACAAATAGCATTATAATCTGTTTGGAAGGGTGAGGGATTATTCAATGGAAATATTGTATCAGTGCCAGGCTGGACTGGATCTGATGTCTGATGAGTAGTTTTGTGTGTAAGTCAAAGCAGTTTCTGAAAGGATTGACTTTTTCTATGTAAAAACACACTTTTTTCTTTACTTTTGTTGTTTTCTTTTCTGGCAGAAAGAATCTTTTGCTTATCCCAAATAAAGTTCACTGATTTTTTTTAACATAAAATACACTGCTTTTTCTCAATTTAATGATGCTTATTTACGTTTCATTATTTCTTGTGTGTCTGAAAGGTAGACTGTTTCAGAATAATAACTATATAATTTTGTCAGTGTTGGTCAAAGGCAGATTACTTTATTGAATATCCCACACATGTTTGTCAATAAATGGTAGTAATTATGGTGATAGAAACTTGTCCACACCTTTCATGAAGAAGCAGAAATTTAATTACCAACACAGTAATGCACAGTGGCCTAGTGTAGACAATTAAAGGTATTGAAAATCATGACAGATTGCTTCTGCAAAGGATATAGTTTATCCTCACTAAGGTCAAGTCAGTAATTTTAATATCTTTATTTTATTTATTTATTTTTATGTGGTGCTGAGGATCAAACTTAGTGCCTCATATATGCAAGGCAAGCGCTCTTCCACTGAGCCACAACCCCAGCCCCTCAAGTCAGTACTTTTGTTTCACATATTTGAACTTTTCTAACCTATTGAGAAATGAACATATTCTTAATACATTTTAGATATGAAAATAACACCTTGAAAAATATTAGGTTAAATAGATAACTTATAAACCATCCTTTAGGTGATAACTTCAATAAATCTAAGGAATTAAAAACTTTTTGTTGACAAAAATGTGTAAACCTTATTTCCAATTTTAGGGAACCACAAAAAAAATCACAAACCATAAAATTCTTCTATAGAATGTTAATGTCAATATGAATAACATATTAAATATAGTAGGACCTATTGATGTTTTGCAAACTCACCTTTTATAGACACTTGGCAGATACTGAAAAATCAAGGTCACTTGACTTTCTCTACTTCATTAAAATGATGAAGTCAGATTTTGTCTCGGTAAACAATTTAAAAATGTAAAATGATGTGTATAACTGAAATAACAGAAATGAAGAAAGGGACAACTTTTTCTCAATACCACATTTTAAAATCCCACTATGGATATGGACTGACAAATTACTAACAAAAAGCTTGACTATTCAGAATGAATCTTATACTTATTTGTGATAATTAAAATGTCTTTCTCATTATAAGTAGTTGATTCCCTAGAAATAATATGTATCCTTTATAAATAAAATATTTTAACACATGTATGTCTAGCTGAAAATGTCTGAAAACAGAAATAAGAATAAAAATAAGATTTTTGTAATAAATATATTTTTTATGAGTTTAAAATTTACAAAATGTTTTAATGTTAAATTATGTGAGTTTTCATAATTTCCTCTGCAGTAGAAGGGGCATATATACTCTTTTATATTAAAAAGCTGTTTGTGAGAAACATTAAATGAATTTCTGAAGGTCTGAATGTACAAGGGAAAAGTAAAATTAAAACTCAGAACTCAAGACCCATATTTTAGTATTTTTCTATTAAAATATTTCACCCATTTTTAAAAAAGATTATATATAAATGTTTAAAATCTTCTTAAAATATTATACATGTGTATACAATATATACATATATTTATATATGTGTGTGTATACATATATGTGTGTGTGTATGTATATATATATATATATATATATATATATATATATATATCTTGCATGAGTATATATCTTGCATGAGTATATATCTTGCATGAGTCAGAGAAGCCCTGGAGAACAAGGATCTCCTCTGTGAATTCCTGGTGCTTAGGATACCACCTAGCCCATAGAAGGCATTCACCTTATATTCACTGTTGAAATAAGATGAACAAATTTGATGAGATAAAGCTTATAAGAAAATTGTACACCTACCATGATACTAACTAGCTGAACTTTATATTAGTTAGGAAAGTCCATTATAAATATTCACATGACCTTGGGTGCACCAATACACTTTGATACATACACAATATGTCCATCCAAGCCTCCACAGAATTGTGGGATCTCAGTTTGCATATTATTGGCAATGGACATTTTGTGATTTCCTTTTCTTCACCCTTGAGTATTTTCCTTTGGTGGGCACATGTCCAATTTTTAACTCTCTCAGAAAATATTTCCTCTGTTTATATACTATAGTTCAGCTTCTTTTTTGTAGGAAACTCAATCCATTATTGCTCAAGCCCACTTATTGCATCTAAGTGAGTCTCATTACTCTTTCTTGTAAAATGGCCCCCAAAAGCCATTTTAACTTCAATCATTAGCCATAACAAAGTCTTAGGATTGTTGAGATTAAAGCATTTCATGTAGGCCCATATTTATATCATAAAATGTGATGCTCTCCAGAGAGTGAATCACAAGCAGGTTCATTTCCAAGGGAAAGAAGCTGCATCTTAAAAACCAAATCACAGGTTATGGCTACTCAAATAGATGAGTCACAGCACAGTAGGAGATACTGAAAAATACCCCCAAAAATGCTGTGGAAAATTTTCTGCCTTCAAGGAGAGAATGATCTATTTAAGGAATCAAGATTCTCAATGTAATTAGCAAGCAGTACAAAACTGGGCTAAATTATGTGGCACAAAATTCAACCACTACAGGAAATAAGAGCAAAGGAAATTGTTGCAGATTAGGAAATTCATGGACAGAAAGGACTTTGCAGGAAACCAGCTCCTGCCCAGGATCCTTTTTCCAACAATTCACCAAGAAATTCTCCTTCTTCCTTACCTTCATTTTGATTAACCCATCTCCTTTGAGTCTCCTTGGTTCCCCATTTTACAACATTATTTCGTCACTCTTAGTTTGTATTGTTCATATCCATTTTCAACATGTTTAGGGTAGAAGCACATTATTTTTTCTTATTACATCTTCCATTGCTTTATTATAGTGTTCTCACAAATTACTCACTCTATTGAAGCCATCAATTAAAGGAGTAAAACTATTGGGCTGTGGTATGTTTTCATTAAGTGCAGTGCCTGGCATATAGTAGATATAAAACAAATATTTTTAAAACTCCATTTAACTATTAAATGAATATACTTATTTGTCACTTTCATTCCTTTATTTTCAATCTAGTCATCCAGCCAATATGGTAGCTTTACATAAAGAAACAGTTAATTTAGTTACTATAAACAGATATGACTTAGAAGTTGACTATGGTATTTGCAATATACTGCTTCAAAAATATATGTACATATACATAAAGACGTTACCATAGATATAGAGTTTGAAATGTCTTACAAGAACTATATTCTTGCATAGCAATTCCTCATTTTTAGTGTAAATAAAGTTATATAAAGTATTTGCCCTGAAAATTAAACACTACCCAACCATTTTTCTGTGTCTCTTGTATTGATTAATTGTCACATTGATTCATTATTTGCTACTAAAAACAAAAGGCAAAAACTAGACTATGCTGTAGAAAGTACTGAAAAATGCTTAATGCCTGTTGTATTTCTTCCATTGTTTAGGGTCTAAAATATGTCGAGTAGTCGATTTTGTAATTAGGCTTACCCTGAAACTTTGTTTCTATCATATACCAGTTGTGTGATCTTGGATTAGTTGCTAAATTTACTCATAAATTGCCTCAGTTTCTCCTAAGTAATTTTGTTAATTAAGTGTACTCCATGAACCAGGATTTCCATTCCTAAGCATATATCCAACAGGAATGCACAATATATTTTCATCAAAAGAAATGTATGAGAAACTTCACAGTAGCACTATTCATAATATTCCCAAACTGAAAAATATTTAAATGTTTTTTGATAGAAAAGATAAATAAAACAGAGTGAAAAACTGTATAGCAATAAGAACAAAATATCTACAACTATACTGTGCATTATGAATGAATCTCATAATCATGGTGTTAAATAAAAGAAGACTGAAATATTGTATAGTATTGTATTGTATTTGTATATTGTATGGTTCTACTAAGTACACTGCTAAAACCAGCAAAACTAATATATACTATGAGAAGTAAGAGTATTTCCTTGAAGGGCAAGGGTTTGTGATGGAAAGGAAATAGGAGGGCAGATTCTACTGTACTTATATTTCTTGACTTGGCTGCAGGTGTGGTCATCTTGTGAAAATTTGGAGATACAGAAACACTAATTCAACTCTATTTTATTTACTTAAAGCACTAAAAAATTCAGTTAATATTTACCTCCCATAAGTAAATATGAAGACTGAGTTAAGTAGCATTTATGAAAGTACTCAGCAGACACTGTACTAAATACTCCTTCCTAAAATGTGTTTTAACTCCACCCCAAATCTGTTACACTGAGGGTCTTTGGATGTCTGTATCATCTGTATTTTACTATAATGCCCGACATAATGAGGCTGTACAGTGATAACTTTTAGAACATAATTGCTCTTTCTTCTTCTATCCTGCAGATATTTACAAACAAAAAAAGAAAAACCTAATAGAACTTCATTGTCAGGTTGCTACACAGGAGTTGTTTCTTACCTAAAATGTGTGCACACATAGCAACTGTATAATAGTACCCATCATACCCTAATAATGAGTGAACAGCAGCAGAATGGAGCTCATAATAGAACAAAAACAAACTGCAGTCAGAGCAAAAGGCCCTTCTATTTTTTTCAACTGGCAATAAAAATATTGCTTGAAATTGTGATTTGGCAGTCTATCTCAAAGAAAATAAGATGAAATGACTTCCTGTGTCATCAATTTACTGATCATGGTCCAACAGATATAAACATTGTACTGAGGAGTTCTTTCTATCCTTTGGATTGTACAGAGTGTCCTGAGGACTGATATAATCCCTAAATTCTCTGACTGAGCATTTACTACAAATTGCCTTAAAGACTGGATAATTTTTAAAGAAAATAATCAAACATGACTACTGTTATTTGCTGGGGTTTTATCTAATTATAGTCACTGGTTTGACTCTACTAGTTCACTAATGGTAGTCAATATCTTATTACATATCATCTATTGTCCAATATAATTAGAACATTGAGGTTAAAGGATGGACATTGAGTTGTTGCATTTCAAAATGAAAGTGCTATACACTAAAATTAAGCATCCTAGTAATTATTATTATGCATATATATTACATACTTGGATCTCCATGTCTTTACAAAAGTCCTGTGGTAAAAGTATTTTATGGTTCCTGGAATTGCTTTGCATTTACCTTTTTTAATCAATACAAATAACTATATTAAGGTTTAGAAGATCAATTTTGGACCTGCTTTCTGAAATCTTAAATAATCAACTTTTCCCTAACAAAAGCAAAAGCAGAAAACATTAGAGGTATATTATAATTGATTTTTCTTAGAACTGCAAAAATGTTTGTGAAGCCACAAGAGAAACAAAGGGAAAAAATCTAAAGCAATTAGATATGACATTTTGGAAGATGGACTTGTTTATCTAGAGACAAAATGCCAACTGCAAAATCCTTCTTAGCTAACATTATGACAGCACTCCCCAAAACCAATGGTATAACCACCTACATTTACTTAAGCCTAGAAATCAGAGAAAAGTGCTTATTTTGATGAAGTAAATGGGATTTAAATATATTTTCACTGGTCTCCATGATCCTTACAGACTAAACTTGTTGACATATACTGATGCATACACATATGATGTACCCATCAAACATGGTTTGTTTATGAAGTAGAGAATGTTAGAAGCCAGAAAAGGAACCCAAAAGCAGGTATACTTCCCTTTGAAAGACTTTTCTTGAGGTGAATGATATTGTTGATCTCCTTATTCAATGTTGTAAGAAGATGAATTCTAGGCATTATGGAAAGTTCCCCCTTTTCTACAAGTAGAATTGTTGTAGATATCTGAAGTCACATAGTTTCAAGAGGTTTGGGACTTCAGAAATAATTATTCATATCTGTCTGCAGTATTCAGGATGTCATAAAATGGGGCTGAGGAGAAACTGCCTCTGTGTCTCCTTAAGCCACTCAGGAAAGCCCTGAGCACTTCATTACATATAATCTTGGCACAATGGATTTCTTCACACATCCAACTTCCTTAGTCCTTTCAGTAAGATTGAGATAATTGAGTAGTATTTTTTGGCTATAGGGGTATAAGTAGATTTCAATCAGAATATGAGACTGTAATTGTGTGTGTGCATCCATCTTTACCCAACTTTCTACCATGAATGTCTTAAAATGTCATTTATGATTCTTAGATTCAATCCTATTGCATTACTTCTATATCATAATTGCTTGTCTGTCCTTCCTTCCTTCTTTTACAAGGCTGAGGATGGAACCCAGGGCCTTGCATGTGGTAGCAAATACTCTAGCACTGAGCTGCATCTTCAGCCCCTGGATTGTCTTTCTTTTTATATTTTTTCTCTAGTTAATTTGAATTTATCACTTGATATCATCCTATTTATTCTATTTTGGGGGAAATTAAAACACAAAATCTGAAATAAAACAACAATAAAGAAAGGGTGAGAAGGCCTTTAAAAGACAAAGTGGTTAACTCTATCTTGTATTACTCATGTATTTGGCTACAGGAAAACAAAGGGAAAAAAATGACTCACATTAAACTGCAGAATCCCATAGAAAACATATTGCCACATTTATCTTAAAGGTAATCTTTTAATCCAAAAGGTTAGAAATAGAAATACCACGTGCTTCCGTTGTAATAGTTGTAGAAAAATTATTAGCATATAAAAATGCTTCCATAAAATTGTTATTTGAAGGAAAAATAACAAAACAAATGTTCCCAGTGGTTCTTCTGTTGTCATGTTGTTCTAAGATGTATTTGCAATTGAGCAAAATATTTTTCTTTGTTTTTTGCAACTTGCTTAATACATAACCTAAAATCATAAGTAGAAATCCATCAGTTATTAAGTTCATGGTGCCTGGAAAAGCCCAGATCAAATAGAGTAAATGAAAGATGCAAGAGGCCAAATAACATCAAGTATATGTTCTTGCTTTCTGTTATAATCTCATTTTCATAAAATGTTGATGGCCCATTTGTAAATGGGCAACATGCACTCAAATTTTGCAGAGTATCATTCTTGAATGCTAAAAATCCTGGCAGCATTTAGTGGTCAATTTCCTAGGGAAAAAAGTCTACTTAGTCACCTTAGTGAGTAAGATATACCTAATTTTGAATATGACTCAGAAAAACACTTGAATTAATATTCTTCTTCATGATTCCTTCCATTTACTTAAGATAAATAAGACTATACCATAAGCTAATGCAAAACAAAATCACATGTTCACCCATCACTTCTGTTCTGAACATCTTATATATATTTATCAGCATGCTAGGATATGGATGATGCAGCAAAAGTTAAGCCCAGCCCCAGACCATAAGTATTTTATAAAATCTAGTGAGGGAGACATGTAAACAAATAATGACAGACATATGACCAAAGCATAGATGGGACAAAAGAAGAGAGTCATCTTAGTTCCATTTAAACAATGTTGTTTCTGTGATTCTCCAAGAATATCTCCACTGCCAATGGAGTTAACCATTACCTTTTGAACTCTCCCTTTAAATTCTGCATACCTCTATTATAAAATTTTCAAATCTGATCATGACTCCTTCTCACTTCTGTTTTCCTCAATTTGATCATAGGTTTTTCTTTTATAATTTATTTTAATTGAACACTGTCTGGCACAGAAAACCATGCAAGAATGAGGGGATAGACAACCACCTTATATAATAATAAAAATGTAAGCTCAATTGTTAATAAACATTTGCTCTGTGGCAGTTGTCATCTAATTTTTTTTTATCTATAATGCATCCTATAATTTTCACAAAAACTCTATGAATTGGGATTATATTATCCCCATGTTACAGAGTTTAAAAAAATCAAATATAAGAAAGGTTAAGAAACTTCCCAAAATTTCAACATGTGAATGTTGCGATCTGACTGCAGATCTCTTATACATAGCCACTACACTTTGGGATACTGTTTTACTTAGAGGTGAGGACAATACAGATTTCTTTGTAATTAATCATTTATTTATCTGTTGAAGAAGATTGAGGGGGCCCTAGGATAAAATAATAACAATGTTTATTGGAAATATATGTGACAAGATTTGTGGAAAGCACTTCTCAACTATGTTCAGAAAATTCCCACAGAAGCCTAAAATAGGTACTTTTGTTACCCCCTCTCCACTTTATACTGCTTAGAGAGGTTGCATGACTTGCTGAAAGATATCCAACTATTAAGTAATAAGCAAAAATTAAAACTCAGATCTACGTGCCTCCGTAGCTTGAACATTTAATCATTGTAATATGCTGCCAATAAAAGAACCATCACATAGATATCAGCATTTAGTTTTGCTCTCAGCAAAATCTCTCTGCTCAGGGAGATAAACACTCTTATAAAAGAATCCCAGAAGAGACCTTTTCCATTACTATAAATTGCAAAAGCATGCTTATGAAAATGGTATAAAATTATTTAACAGTTCATATACTTTCTCCATCTATTCATCCATCCATTCATCTATTTTGTGTACCTTTGTTTATGCATTTAATAATTCATTCAACTATTCACTCACCAAATATTTAGTAAGATCACATCACATGTCAACTACTGTGCAATAAAACATCCTTTAAAAAGTAGTTCTGCGGGAAGATAAATGTGGTAACAATTAGGAAATCCCAAGTATTTGAAAGTTTAAAGAACATGAAGAGTTTAGAAGTTTTTATAAAGCAAAGTATCTTCACCTTCCATGTGTTCTGCTAAGTAGGTTAAATATTTTACACCTTATTTTGGAGTGATTACCAATGCAATCAATAGTTAAATTTAAGAAAAGGCAGCATTGGAATTTTTCATTTTACATTTCTCTTTAAACATTTACATAAGTGATGGAGTAAAGGGATATAATGTTTTATTTGCCAGCTTTGTTTTTCTTAAGATCTTGTCCATTTCTCTTGATCAATGATTCAGAGAAACTTAAAGATTGATAGAGTTAATTAGGTTAGCTAGTCATGAACAAGTGGGTAGAGGGAAAGGACAATGAAGGACAAAAAATAGGCCTATGTATTAAGAAAAATGCAGAAGTCATAAAACTGAAATCGCAGGGAACCTTATGCAAACAGGCAAGCATTTGGAAAATAAGAGTTAGAATGCCCAACCTTCCCCAAAGCTGTAGATAATTGTAATTCCTTGAGGGAACTATTACTTAAAATCATGGGGACCCCTAATTGAAGCACACTAGCTTCAGAAAAGCAGAATCTGGTGTGTCAAAAGCTCCCCCAGCTATAGTTAATGATAACCCCTCCAGGGACACAACTGTTCCCAGATCGCATTGTCATTACCTTTTGTAACCAGGTTGCAAGGACCCTCCCTTACCACCAAAACTATGTCGCAATCATCCAATCACCCAGGCAACCAGAACATCAAGACCCTCACAAAGAAAGTTTGTGGAGGACTATTCAAAGGGTAATAAACCATTTAAGGGGGTGCAGAAAATTGAGACAAAAAAAATGGGAACTTGATTCCTTAAAAACTCAAATTTTGTGGGTACCACACCATTCACTCTTCAAGGCAGTCAATGCAGTTCCTATGCTGTATGCTCCTCTCTTCTCATGCTCTCTATTAAACTTTTGCTTGCTACTCTGTGTTTTGCTCAAATTCTTTCTTGTAGAACCACAAGAAACAGTACCAGAGGACTGCTGCAGCTAACCTGGCTAGGCAATGGACCCTGGCCCTGTAACAATAGCATACATAGGATAAAAGCATGCAAGTTCTTCTTGAAGCACTGAAAATTACAGGAGCAGCAGAAGAAATTTACTGTGAAATATCACTCAGAGAATGACCACCTGGGAGTCTGAAAGAGTAGCACCAACAAGGGGTTATGATAAACGTGGGCAATGTCAGATATTACAAGAACCTTTCTTACATCAGGAAGGAAAATAGGAAAGTCAATTTACTATAAGAAAAAGGCATGGATACTTATTAAATTCCTTATTTGCAGAGCACTGTATTTTATTCAGAGCCTTGCTTCACCAAGGCATCCTGTGGGGGGGAAATGTGTGTAAATAATTAGAGAACACCTTGTTCAGTAAGACCAAGATCATCATTTTTTTCTTTTTTCCTTCTCACAGCTAGAGGTACATTTCTAACTTTCAAGTGAATTATAAAATTCAAATTCAATCCTAAAATCAAGATATTATTTGGAGTGTTTTATTTTTAAATCCATATAAAGAAAAATCCTCTAACAGGTTATCTAAGAATGGGCTGATTATTATCCTGGTTTATATGGAATTGAACATCTTTGGGCTGTAAACACTCCTTGCTGTGTGCATTATGTTCAGGACTCATTTTCATTAGGAGTTTTACCTGATGAGCTGAGGAAGGTTCCAGCGTCTGGACTTGCTGGAGAGGCTCACACTCTGGCCAGGTAGGTACAGAATGCTCATATTTATTCTTCCTCGTTGTCTCATGTTCATGTGTCCTTTCAATAGATATTCATGCAGCGTTGAGGCTGAAAACCTCCTATCCAGATGGCAGACCACTTTTTGAAGGAATATTTTCAAAGGTCCCTGCCCAACTGACAACAGTTTATTCCCTCCTAACATGCTTATTTGTGCCATAGAGCAATAGGAGGCACCTACTTTGGGCAGTGTAACTTGGCAATTTGTGTATAATTGTTGGCTTATTGAGCCAGTGGTATTTTCACTTTTATGACTAAACTCACTTTTATATTCTTGTTGATGAGTTTTCTGGTACCTAAATGTAAGCCAAAACCATTTTTATATTCATCAGTCATTATTCTCAGCCAGAAATTCCTTATGCTTTCTCATATGCAACATAACCAAGAGACAATTGAACCAATGGATAAGCAACTCCTTCATAACCAATTTTAATTTTATTGAAAATAAATATGTATGTAGAGAGGCACACAAATCATAAGTGTATTTCTCAATGAATTCTCATAAAGTGAACATTATCTGTGTAACCAGTAAACCTCACTTTTCCCTTGCAGTTGCAACTCTCTTCCTGGTATAAGAATTATCTTGACTTCTAAGCCCATTTATTAGTTTCTCTGCATTTGAACTTTGTGAAAATAATTTAAAAAAAATAATGTGCACTATTGTGCATCAGGCTTCATACATCAATCATTTTTCTTATGATATTTATCCATGCACTTGTGATCAGTTACCTTTATTCTCATTGCTCTATAGTATTCCATTGTATAAATGTACCACAATGTATTTATCCATTGTACTTTTGATGGGAAGATGGATGTTTTTCAGTTTGGAACTATTAATGTTCATGGCTGTCATGAACATTCCTGTCCAGGTCTTTTGACATGCATGTGCTTTGACTTGTATCCCTCTTGCTATAATTAGAAGAAAAAGTGAAGCAAAAGTACCCATACGAAAAAGCTAGGCCCATGATGCTACTGTTCCCTGGGATTTGCTATGTGACTAATTATATTTTGAACATAAACAACTCCCTCTGCCACAATGCTTTCCCTCAGCAACCCAAGCTCATTGAGAAACTTAGCAAAATGGCCCCAAGACACTCCTGTTCTCTTTTGAAAATCAACCAAATTGCAGTAAAGGGTGAAAGCAAAACTTAGAATAAATATATGCAAGTTTAAAACCATATAAAACAGCACAGCCAAAAACACTCATTAAAATTACTCATGGACAAAAGAGATTTGCACTAATTAAAATGCCTAGTCACTGTAGATTGGGCTAAGAGGCAAGATTGACTTCATACCAAATGGCTTCATTTTATGGCTTTACATCAAACTTTTGACATATTTTCAGTTAAGAAAATGAAAGAAAGATGGGGAAAAAAATCCTCATAGGGAAACAGATAAAATACCACAGACCTAAAGAGATCCATTATCATCATTATGGCAGCATTTTTCTATCACATTTGTGAATTTAAGCAATTTTTATCACACTTGTTGTGAAGGGACAATTTAGCAGGTGCCATTTTATGAGGTACTAATTCTGTAGTGATTCCCAAGTGGAGGATCCACACAAGGGTCAATTATTATGAGTCTAACAGAAATGCTGTGAATGTGAAAAATGCAAAGTAGCATTAATCTCCCCATTGCTCCCTTGAGCAGAGTTCAGCTGTCAATTTTAGTCCTGAGGATCTTGGAGACCACCAGGATGGCCAGAAGCATTTCAGATTTGTTATGTCAAGGGCAGAGTGAGCAGAATATTTTAATATAACTTTGAAGAACCAGTTCTTAATTTTAAAAGAATACATAAAGATTAAATATGATTCTTATAGTAAAAATATAGACTGCATGTTTTAGTATCTTATCCTAAGATTTTAACCTTCAAATTCAAAATCATTCCTAGTTAAAAATCCAATGTCCTAATTTTCTGGCTTCTATTTTAGCATTTGTGTGACTATTCATCGTAGATTTTAGTCAGGTGATATGGGACTTATGTTATTATTTCTCATGAATATCAGAGCAATAAAAAATCCTTCTTAAAATTGAAACAATAAATGTGAAATACTTAGCACCATCATTACACATTTGATATTCAATGAGGTTAGATTTCATCTAATGTATAATATTCACATATAGCACCATTTGTCACATACAGATAGAGCTGAAGACATGCAAAGAAAAGGTAGAAACGTTAGGAGACTATATTTTTTGATGACTTATTATGTGTAAGCTTAATATTTTATATATCTCATAACACATTTAGTCTTCCCAATGATGTCTCAAGTTATAATTTATTAAGTTCTTTACAGATTAGGAAGTTGAATTTCGTCAAGGTAAAATATCTTAACCAATAACACCACCTAGTAAACAAAGCCATGTCTGCCTACCCAAAACACATTTTCACTACACCACTAGGGCGTCTCATTCTAAGGACTGATTCTCTAGTATTTAAGATCCTTAAGGTCCTACGGGAAAGCTTGAATGCATAAACCATTTCTTCAAGTTCAAAGTTATTTTCTCTCTTTTGTGGTTCATTTGTGTGGCCACAAAAAATACCTTAGACTAAGTAATTAATATAGCATAAATTTATTTTATCACAGTGCTGGAGGCTTGGAATTCCAAAATCTAGTAGGTTCAGTTGTCTAGTAAGTGTTGCTCTGTTCTTCCATAATGATGCCTTGTTGCTTCATCCTCCAATAGGATGCTATGTCTTCATGTGATGGAAGACAGAAGGATAAGCCAGAGGTGAATGTTGAATGAAACCTCTTTTAAAAGGGCCTTAATCTCCTCAATAACAGGAGGAACTCTCACCATCTGATTACCTTTTAAAGGGCCAATCTCTTATTACCTTCACATTGGCCATTAAGTTTCAACACCTGGATTTTGAAGGGAATTCATTCAAACCATAGAACTCTAATGCAAGTTTTGACAATGGCAAGAATGCCTATCAACTTCCAGCTATGGATTCCAGGCCACAAGAAGGGCTCAATCAGTAGCTGCAGGCCACCTGTGGATTAGGGCAAGCAGCTTAGAAGGAACCTTGCTGTTATAATTTTCTTCTCCAGGCCAAATCTGCCTTTCAATTTGGTAGAATCCACATACCCATTTCCTTGTTTCTTGCCCCAAGTATGCTATTTTCCCTATATCTATTTCCTCTAACTCAGAAACATTTTCTACACTACCACCTGAGATCTTGAGGCTTATAAAATGCAAACCTGACCATGACATTGCCCTCTGAAACATCCTTTAATGATGCCACACTGTTTTAGTCAGCTGTTTTGCTGCTGTGACTAAAAGACCTGACAAGAACTATTTTAAAGGATGAAAAGTTTATTTGGAGACTCGTGCTTTCAAAAGTCTTAGTCCAGAGACAGCCGGCTCCACTCCTTCCGGCTCAAGGTGAGGCAGAACGTCATGGCAGAAGAGTATAGTGGAGGAAAGCAGCTGAGAACATGGCACTAGGAAGCAGAGAGAGACTAAGCTTAGCTCAGCAATTGTATACCCCAAAGGTCAGCTCCCAGTGATCCACCTCCTCCAACCACAGCCTACCAGCCTACAGTTAACACTTAGTTAATCCCTATCAAAGGACTAATTGGGTTAAGGGGCTCACAAGCCAATCATTTCAACTCTCAACCTTATTGCATTGATTTCACGTATGAGCCTTTGGGGGATACATATCTAAACCATAACACTCCACATAGAAAAACACTCTTAATTCTTACATTAGGCACAGAAGAATTGGACCCCTTTCTCCCTTGTGGTCTTGCCTCTCCCCTGCTCTCCGATCATGCTCATATCTTTATCTCTGACCATTTGAAAATGGAAAATGTTTCAGCTATTTCTGAATATCCCTGAATATGATAAGCTGTTTCATACATCCATGCCTTTACCCATGCAATTTTATCTACCTGGAATGTCTTTCTTTCCCTTGTTTCCTCAGTAAATTCAATTTAGTCTTCCATAGTTCACCTCCAACATTAACTACTCTAGATTCCAATGTCTGAAGTGTATGTCCTGCTATGCATTTGAAAACAACAGAATTGCATAACTGAAGTATAATAATTTACTTAAATTTTTATTACTTTGTAAGCTTTTTGAAGACAGGGACTATGGATCTCAGACATGATATTTTCTGTACATAGAATGAGATCATAGGTCCAGCATCATGTTTCTTGAATTCAAAACTAAGCTCTAGCTCTCTGATTTCTTCCTTCTGAGCCTAGCTTCTTATTATGAAATGGAGCATCAATCCCTTTCAGGGTTATTTGTTAGGATTAAGTAAGATTAGCCCTTATAAAATAAAACACTGTGCCTACCATATGGTAAGTATTTAATAAATGTTAGATATTTCTATAGTGACAAAATTGCAACCATTTCTTTAATGAATAATCATTCTTAAAGCCTAAAAATAATGATTAAGAATGCAGCAACATTTATTAGTGTTTTGAAGGACAATTTTTTTTTTCAAATCTAACTCTTAAGAGATAAAGATGTGGTATCTAATAGGGGAAGGAAACTAAGCTATCTTCCAGTATCCTTAAGGTCCTATCACATCAAATGTGATAAGTTAGTAATTATTGCTTATCACATCCAGCCTACAGTTAACACTTAGTATATCTCGATAATAATTGATAATTATTATAATTATCACATCACATTTGATGTGATAAGCAGAATTGCAACTTGCAGAAGAACTTATGTGTACCTTTTGATTCTTAATGTCTCCACTAACATTAAGGCTCCAACAAATTTTCATTATAATAATTATTAACTTATGGCAAGCTATATTCCCATATCCCCTTTCAATTTCATTTTACCTTAATCAAAACTTTTTTTAAATGCTTTATTTGCAAAACATATTTTCAATTTTCCCCACAGCTTCTGTTTTGCCTTTACTGTAGAAGATTTAGTTCAAAAACATGAATAATACTCTGTACTGTAGATACCGTATGAGATACTTTTAAAATGTCCTGATTTTTCATTGTCATTTGCTTTTTGAAGGAGAGTAAAAGCCCTTTAAGCATTCCTGGAATCATTTCTTTCCACAATAAATGGTAGGTTTCAAGATAGAGAAGAGGAAATGCAAGCCAAAGAATGCTAATGGTCTTTAGAAGTTGAAAAAGACAAGAAACAGATTCCCCCTGGAGGCTCCTGAGAGTAGTGTTGTTCTGCCGACACCTTGATCCTAGCCCAGTGTAATCTCTGTTGAATTTTTTACCTACAGAACTGAAAGATAATAAATTCATGTTGTTTTAAACTGCTAAGATTGTGGTAATTTGTTATAGCAGCAACAGAAAACTAATAGAGCAACAAGGCTAAATATTTCCCAATGGTTAAACTTTTTACTGGTACATAGACCCTCTGCCATAATCAGCAATCAAATCACTCCCCTTATCAACAGTATCATTAAAATCATAAATTTTAATACTGGAAACAATTTAGCAATCATCTAATTCAAGACTTATATTTAATACATGAATAAATTAAGGCCTGAAAATGTGTGTGATTTAGCCACTGAAATATTAAAATGTTTTCTGAGTAACAGAAAAGTTTTGCTCAGTCTTATTTATACATTAAGGAATGTATTTTCTCACATATTGAGGAACAGGGTGGGCTTCAACACAGGGTATCAAAACTCTGGCTGTTGGCAGTTCTCGTGGTTCTAGAGCCTACTGTACATTGGCAAGATGACTGTCTCAGTATCAGATCTCATTTCCACAAATAATTATGTCCAGAGGATGAGGGGGACTGTCTCTTCCTGTGTCTCCTTCATTAAGGTACAGTTTCCCTATGGCTATGTGGTTTGTGATTCTAAGTATGAAATCTAGTCACTTAATGGTTGTGTAACCTACCTTGGGAATCACTTAACCATTTTGTGCCCCATTTTCCAGAATTATAAAATAGAATCAGTATATTTTGCATACCTTATTGAGTTTTCATGAGAATTAAATGAATTATTGTGTGTAGAGAGCTTAGAATATTACCCACTGGCACTTTGGATATATAATAGATTATTGCAATATTTGTTGAAGCCTCCCTAAAGCCACATCCTTGAGTAGCCCTTTCCATTCTAGTTCTGGGTTCAGCTATGTATGGTGACTCTCTCTGGCCAATGAAATAGGCCTGATCCAAGCAGAGACATGAAAATCACTTGCTCTAGTACATAAAGCCTTTTGCAATATGATTCCATCCCCCACTTGCTCATTAGGACATGTATTTTTTATTTTTATGTTATTTTATGCTGTTCTTAAACACTGCTGTCTAATTGCTGTCCTATGAAGCACCTCAGGGTAGGCTGTTGGAAAGGAAACACATTACTTCTGTTGCCTTGCCCAATAGCCAACATATGAATGAGGCTATGTATCCTAGATAAACCAAACACCCATCATCCCTTCAGCTGACTACAAACACCAGAGCAAGCCCAGTCCAAACAGCTGAACTAGCCCAGATCTAAAGAACCTCACAGCCAACACATAGAATTGTGAGATAAGCGACTGTAGTTTAAAGTTAGTCCATTTGGGGGTGGTTTGTTATGTACTAAATATCAGTTTCAGCTACATGATACCATAAGTGCTCAGTAATAGCCATAATCTGCTACTGAGTCTCACTGACCAATCACTGATAATGGAGTTATTAACTAAACAACCATAACAATGGTTAGTTTAGACCAGAGATTCTTCACCCTGGCTATGTATCATTAAATATTATGTGAAGCATTAGCAAATCAGAGATGATTCTAGTGAACAGCCAAAATTGGTCACATTTGAATTTTTTTTCTTGTTTTGTACCAAGGAATGAACACAGGGATGCTTAAACACTGAGCAACATTTCCAGCATTTTGTATTTTTTATTTGGAGATAGGGTCTTGCTAAGTTACTTAGGGCTTCTCTAAGTTCCTGAGGCTAGCTTTAAACTTGCAATCCTCCTGTTTCAGCCTCCCAAATATCTGGGGTTACAGGCATGTGCTACTGTGCCTGGTGGTCACATATGATATGGAATACATATTGGGAAAAAATGGATAGTGGATGTCAATCATCATGATCATTATACACATGATCATTCGGCTGGTCAGTTGTAAAACAGTGGTATTGGCTAGAATTCCTCTGAGACCCTGTCTGGAAGTTTGTTTTATTATCATGCCATGCCCGTGGGAGACCATGGTACCCTCAGGCATTCACAACAAGTTAATTATTGGGCATATTGTCCAACAGCAGAAGGAAACTTGTTCACACTGGTTTTCTTTGAGCTGCACATATTCTGAGGCAAAATAGAAAACTTCAGATACGATTACTGAGATTTTTTTTTCTTTTTTCCTGCATGCCCAGCAGCTGGTGAGTGTTCAGCATCAGATATGAGAAGTTAAGCTGAATAAACTGGAGGAAAACCTTCTAGAGAAAGCAAGCTCAGCTTAAAAAAAAAAAAAATGCTAAGTTTGCCGACTCAAGAGTCCAGGACAGCTTAATAAAATTGAACACAAGAAAACCAATTAAACACTTTAAACTGCTATTCTGGGGCCCACCAAAACAACACAAATCAAAAGAAGAAATATTCAATTATTAGGAGCAGCTGGATTTTTGTGAAAAATTTTTTTTAGTTAAGCCAAGTCCCCCCTCTTGCTGCTGCTTCCCAGAGGGCCAAATGATTTTTCAATCTCCAGAAAGTACTTCACTGCAGATTTGCCCATAGGGATATTCAAAGAAATCCTAATGGCCTAGTGCATAACTCTGAGTATCCCACTTCTCTTTTCAAAAACTTTAAGGACCTCCCCATGGTTTATCAATATCCTTGATCTAGTACATAAAGCCTTTTGCAATATGATTCCATTCCCCCATTCCTTTCTCACTTCCTCTATTGCTTTCCCTACATGTAACTTGAGTTCTTGGCAAAATGAGAGGTTCGTTGTCTCCAAACAAGTCCTGTGCTCTGCTGCCTCTTTGTTCTTATGCCTTGCACCACACCCACTTCTTCATATATCCTTACCAGTTAAATAACCCATTTCTCAAAGTCAATCTTATAAAACCTTTCCTTATCTTTTGTCAAAGCCACAGACCACCTGGATATACAACTGTAGTCAAATTTTATTGAACTGTTATAACTTGCAAGAATGCATATCAGGAAACCATGAGCAGCTGAGATTGTGCTAGATGGTTCTGAAAGAGAGTTTAATGAAGTGAGAACCATTTCTGGATTAGGGTCTGTCAGGAAGCAGGAATCACTTGGAAATTAGGTATCTTGATAACCTTTATGTGTCAGGCAGGAGAATTAAAACAATGCTAGAGTTGCCATTGGAGAAATAGCACATAGTAGACAGAAGTGGGGGCTGTGTAGTCACTTTGCTGTTGCAGTATCTGTGTCTGTGGCCCTGTCTGATCATATATATATATATAGTTTACATGTTCTGTGTGTTGTTTATTTCAGTTGGGAGCATCCCAACTCCCAGGGCTGTTTTTCATTTTCTTACTAAACAACTGGTGTGCCCACCTTCTCCTTAGAATCTCTACAATATAGAGGTAAGAAAAATGCCCCACAGTTATATCACCCTGGGCCACCATGGGTTATTGCTTTTCATTTCTAGTTGACTCTTAAATCTATTAAATTTTGCGTGAGAAACACAGCTTGTTTTTTCAGGAGAGGTACTGGGGACTGAACTCAGGGTCACTGGACCACTGAGTCATATCTCCAGCTCTATTTTGTATTTTATTTTGAGACAGGGTATCACTGAGTTGATAGTGCCTCTCGTTTGTTGTTGTTGTTGTTGTTGTTGTTTGTTTGTTTTGTTGTTTTTTGTTCTGGCTGGCTCTGAACTTGCAATCCTCCTGCCTCCACCTCCAGAATCACTGGGATTACAGGCATTCACCACCATTCCAGGCCTCAGCTTCTTTTTAAAATTCAGTGTGTCTGGCAAAAGACAAAACCTTGGCATGATCAGGTGTAGAGGTCTACATGGAAGAAGCTGAATAGTAAATGTCCTTTTTAGACAAATATGTTCCCTCCAGCTGACTACAATCCCAGACACTCACACATTTTAGGAATGCCCACCTATATTGTCAGTGGCTCTACTCATATTCCTTGCCTCCTGTTTCCTATAGATGGTTGGGTCTGAGATCTCTTATTTATTTCTCACAGATCAATGAGGAGCTATATGGAACAGTTGGAATATCAAGAAAAGTTGGAATAACAAACATTTGGGGCAGCATAGATCAGAGAGTAGTCTTCACAAGTACTGAACTACATAATATAGCTAGAAAGTAGGCAGAGACAGTACTAAATCAATTAACTGAATTCCAATATGTGAAAGTTAATATGGGTTGCCAACTTGACTGGATTAAAAACTGGAAAAAGCACACATCTGGCCATGTCTCTAAGGATGTTTCCAGAGATAATTGGCATGTGGGACAGTGAACTGAGTGGGGAAGACCTATCCTGAGTGTGGGCGGCATCATCCAATAGGATGGAACAAAAAGCAGAGGACAGAAAGGGAAAGCTCTTGTGCTTGTGCTACACACTTCTCAAGTACTCTATTTCTTGCTTCTGCCTTGCCATCAGACTCCATGTTCTTCAGCCTTTGGATGTGCAATCATACCAGTAATTCTCTGCAGAGTTTCCAGGCCTTCTGCCTTGGCCTGGAGCCACATTATTGTTCCATTTTCCCATGAGGCTTCCAACTTCTTGGACTGAGTTGCTCCTGATTTCCTCAACTCCCCATCCTGAAGATAGACATTGTAGAACTGTTCAGTATTCAAATGTGTAAACTGATCTAATAAATCCCTTCTTTTATATCCATTCTGTTGATTCTGTTCTTCTGGAGAAACCTAGTATTAGTACATAATAGAACTGTATTTATAAAAACACAGGTGTTGTACAGGAATTACTCACAGAACTAGCACCAACTGTGAGACTCATTCCTATCATTGTATCACAAGCCAATGACCATTTCTGGTTTGAATTCTCATCTGTAAAATGGTTATAATGTTTATTTTACATATGAGGCTTAAAATGAAATATTTCTATATTAAAGATCTGTTTTTCTTAATATGAAGCACTGGCCAGGTGTGGTGACACATACCTATAATCCCAGCTACCTGGAAGACTGAATCAGGAGGATTATAAATTCAAAGCCAGCCAGTGTGAGAACCTATCTCAAAATGAAAAATATAAAGAGTTGGGGGTACAGTAGTATACATGAAGCCCAGGATTCAATCCTCAGTATCCAAAACTATGAAGTACTATATATTTATAAGATGTTACTAGTTTGTAATATATTTGGAGAACAGAACTGTTCATCTTTCTACAGCTAACTGTGGTAGATATGGAAATGTGACCCCCAGAACTCAAAGAAATGTTTGCTAACCAAGTGCAGAAAGTGTGTTACACAAGTTGCCACAAGCTGGTATTTCCTTCAGGGTCAGCCTCAGCTGCTGTGAGCTGCCTCACTAAATGAAGGTCACACTTTTTCCAGGGCAGATGTTTTAGTTGCCTTTTTTACTGCTGTGGCTAAAAGACACAACTGGAACAATTGTATTGTAGAGGAGGAAGTTTATTTGAGGTCTCATGATTTCTGAGGTCTCAATTCATAGATAGCCGGCTCCATTCCTCAGGGCCCAAGATGAGGCAGGACATCATGGTGGAAAAGTGTGGCAGAAGGAAGCAGCTCACATGATGATCAGAAGCAGAGAGAGAGTGCGACTCTACTTACCAGATACAAAATATATAGCCCAAAGGCACACCTTCAGGGACCCACCTACTCTAGCCACACTCTACTTGCATATAGTTACCACCTAGTTAATCCCATCAGTGATTGATTCATTGATTGGGTTAAGAATCTCCTAACCCAATTACTTCATCTCTAAACTTTCCTGCATTTTCTTACATATGAGCTTTTTATTAGAATTTTTTACTTTAATTTTTTTAAATTTATTTTAATTAGTTATACATGACAGTAGAATGCATTTATGCACTTTGATATATCAAAGTGATGCAGAATCATATTGGTCATGCAGTCACATATATACATATAGTAATAATGTCTGTTTCATTCTGCTATCTTTCCTATCCTCACATCCCATCCCCTTCCCTCCCATCACTTCCCTCTATCTAATGTAAGGTAATGCTATTCTTCACTAGTGTCCCCCCCGCTTTATTGTGAAATAACATCTACATATTAGAGAAAACATTTGGCCTTTGGTTTTGTGGGATTGGCTTATTTCACTTAGCATGATATTCTCCAACTCAACCATTTACTGGCAAATGCCATAATTTTACTCTTCTTTAAAGCTGAGTAATATCCTATTGAGTATATACCACATTTTCTTTATCCATTCATCTATTGAGGAACACCTAGTTTGGTTCCATAGTCTAGCTATTATGAACTGAGCTGCTATAAATATTGATGAGGCTGACACATATGAGCTTTTGAAGACACCTTATATCTAAACCATAACAGAAGACATCATGCTGACAAAGCAGAACACCATTTCTGTCTTTACTCCAATAGTCAAAACTTATTGCAGAGCTCCTTGCCAGATTGATGGAGGCTTCATATGGTCTGCATGTCAGTTCAATTTCTCCCTCTGCCCCAATTTTGCTTTCTGTCCCTTTCCTTCACAAGTTGATCCTTAATAAATACCTCATATGCTAACCTCCATTTCAGGGTATGCTTCAGGAAAGCATAATTTGCCACAAGGATAATTTACTGAGATACTAGTCTGTGTTGCTTTTTAATTTTAAATACATTTTCCGTGTTTCCTTTCTCAAGTTTAAGAACAGAGTCAATTCTCTGAGAAAAAAAATCCCCTTTTCTAGTAAAAATCTCCTATGGAAATATGCTTATGTATTCTACTCATCTAGATTAAAAAGGAGGGAGGGTGCTGAGGGGGATATGGTTGACCCGGGAGAATGAGATTTGTGGACTAGTAAAGGAGTGTGTTGGGTTCTATGTTCTATAAGCTATAAGATCTGCCTGCCATATATTCCCAACATCCCAGCAAGTTCTCTTCAAAGAACATCAGAATTATGCAACTCAGAAAGACTGAACCTGAGAAATTAGAGTACTGACAGCAGCAAAGTTACAGGACCTACAGGGCTTTTCAAGAAAACATACAAGCTTAGATATGAACAAGTCAGCAGTCTGCTGTAGATGAGAATCAAACTCACTTTAAACTTTGAAAAGTGAACTAATGTAATATATCTTGCATACCATAGTTATTGAGTAAAATTCAATCTGCTACTTTTATAGACTCTACAAAATATTTTATGAACAAAGAAATCTGATGATTTTGGGAAAATTTAACAATCAAGGTGTTCAGTCACTCATTGATTAAGCAAATATATGTTAAGCACCTACCACATCTCTGGCATTCTGCTGGCACACAATGATGAACAAAGTATATATGGTTAGTAAGGTTTGGGTATAGTTTGAGTGCCCACCCAAGGGTTAATATGTTGACATTTGATATCTATTGTGAGATACTAGAGAGTAGAAATTTAATCCAACTATGATGTTTACAGGTAAGGCCTTTGGGAGGGGAATAGTATTAGATAAGTTCATTAAGGTTGAGCCTCCATGAATGAATAATGGTGGCTCTGTAAGAAAAGTAAAAACCCAAATGATTTAGATACATATATTAATTTCCTGTCTCTTGCCATGTAATGCTCTGCACTGCCCTACAACTCTGCCAGCAAGAAGAACATCACTAGATATGGGCTCTTGAACCTCCACTACTATGAGCTAAATAAGCTTCTTTTCTTTATAAGTTTAGCCAGCTTTAAGTATTTTGTTATAGTAATGAAAACAGACTAATTCAGTCAAAAGGAAGTTTGTAGCCACTTTTCCTCTTATGTCCTTAGTGCCTTAGACAAGCTCCAGACCCTCAGGTGGAAGGGGTTCCATGTCAGCTCCAGCACCGTGAACATATAGAAGTCTCATCTCCAAGGATCCTCACTGTACATATGTGTGCTTGTACAGGAGCAGACCACTAAGCATTCTGATTAACATATGGCTGAAAGCAGTAGGAAAATAACTTTATTTTTCTTGTATATCAGCCCTTTCAGGGCAGGTTTTGTATTATTCCTTTTTCCCCTGGCAGCAAGCATCACCTTAGGTAAATGCACAATGATGGAACTCAATTTCTCTACCTGTAAACAGGCTACTTAATTCACATTTCTAGTTACTAATTAAAGCCTGAAGGAATGGTCTTTGCGGTCTCTTGTGTGAGGAATCTGAATGCTTCCAGTATTTCATTAATTTGGGGAGAATTTCCATGGAAAACTTTCTAAACTATCCTGATCAAGAAATGCGTGAAGCAGAGGAAAGAAAACATTTTCAGTAAAGGGCCACATAGTTTTCATCAATACTACTCAACATTACCTTTGTAATGTAAAATCAGCCAGAGAAAATATGTAAACAAATGAGCTGAGATTCTGATAAAAATTTATTCACAAAAAGAGACTGATTTAACCCATGAGACTTCTGTTTTTTGACCGCAGGTCTAAAGCCAATGTTAGCAAATAGAACATTTTCAGAGTAAAAATATTCTCTAATCTGAGCTATCCAATATGGTAACCAATATGTGACTAATGCTACCAAGAGTATGAATTTTTAAAATTTAATTTGCATTTAAATAGGCACATGTGGCCAGTGACTACCACATTGGACACAGTATAGCATAGTTTTGCCAGTCCTGGCAAACCTATCTACTTAATCATGTTTCTGTCAACATTTCTGCCCCAACTGCTTATCCTTTGGGAAACACAATGCTGGAAACAATGAAAATGAGAACAACATATGCTCTGTCTTCCCAGTGAACCTGACAGCCTCCCTTTTGCTTTTGGTGTGGTTGGCTGAGCATAATACATATGGAGCAGACAAGCCATTATTTCTCCCTGGGCATGCTAAGGTGTGAGAAAAGCTGTTAGGGATGTAGTTCATGAGCTGCAATGTCCCTGCCAATAATTCAGACATCTTCAGGTGGTCCTGGGTACTAGTGGAAGTCTCAACAAGGTTGGGGCTTAAGTTTTCCTTTTTCAATGGGCATTTTCACTTTACTAGCACTGTCAGTTCCAAAATTCTGACCTTTCAATAGTTGATGACTCCATTTTGGCAAGCTGAGTTTTTAAACCCCTCCTTCTCCTTTTTAAAGTTTGCTTTTCAAAACCAGCCTAACGGGGATCATTTCAGTGTGTGATGAAGTAGGCACTTATTGAGCAATAAACCTGTGGATTTATGCTTATGGGTTTCTAGAAGCAACTTTGCCACAATCCTGTGAAATCTTGCTCACAGTTCATTGAGCTCTGACTGGATCTTGAATTATAGTTGATGCTCCAAACAGAAAGTAATATTTGTCACATCCTATAACTGTATGTTCTTTAGCTTTGGAAAACTGTGGATTTCTTTGACAAATTCACTCTTCTAGAGCTGAAGTAACCCCTTATATTCTGGATGACAAAGTTCTAAAGTTCAATTGCATTTTAAGGATGACTTATACACAGGAAAGTATACATACCAAAACTCAGTGTATCTTCACAACAGGGCCATTGAAACAATGCCCAGATCATTCCCACCAAAGTGGGAAGCAACATACTTACTTCTGAAAGTATTGTTTAGTTTTTTTCTACCTTTTTGCTTTACATAAATTAATTTAATGTGTATATTCTATATCTGGATTGCTTTGTGAGATCATCCAATGCCTTTTGTTATATAGAATTATAGATTTTTCTTTACTATTAATGTAAAGTATTCCATTACATGTATGTTCCACAATGTATTTATTCAATCAACTTTAGATGAATACTTACATTGTTTGTAGTTTGAAGAAATTATAGACAGAAATTGTATGAACTTCCTAGTAAATGACTGGTACACATGTGCAGCATTTCTTTTTAGTAATGACCTAGAAATAGAATTGCTACATCACTGGGTATGCATATACCCATGTTAGGAGACACTGCCAGTTTTCTAAAACGATTAAACCATTTCATATTCTCCATCTACAATATAAGGAACTTCAGTTGTTCTGCATACTCACCAACATATATAATTTCTTTTATATTTTAACCATTGTATTTGAGATAAGGCACCAGATGGTGGTTTTAAGTTGCATTCTCCCAAAAACAAACAGAGCTTAACACTCTTCATTTCTTAATCAGCCATTTGGATATCTTTTATGAACAAGGGTCTGTGTGTTCAAGGTTTTTGCCCAATTTTCTATAATATCATCTGCTTTCTCTTATTTAATTCTTGAATTTAGTTCTTGATTGTGTAATAGAGTTACCAGTTCAAAAATTTTTTAAAAAAATATTTTTAAAATGTCACAAAATATATCAATTCTATCTTTGTTCCAGGTTGAGCCAGTTTGCAGTCCTTCTCTCCCTATAGAGACTACTAAGTAGATTTTTATGAGTTCATTAGATTTATCATTTATTAGTTTCCTATACTTTCAGAGTTCCTTTATGGAGACATTATAAATTAAATATTTAAAATTTTTTCCATGGTATTTAGAAAGTCAAGAAAAGGAGCTGGCACAGTGGTATATACCTGTAGTCCCAGCAGCTCAGGAGATTAAGGCAAAAGGATTGAAAGTTCAAAGCCAGCCTCAGCAACTTAGCAAGACCCTTAAGCAACTTAGTCAGTCCCATCTCTAAATAAAATATAAAAAGGGTTGGGGATGTGACTCAGTGGATAAGCACCCCTGGGTTCAATCCCCCGTATAAAAGAAAAGAACCCAATTTTGAACAACCTAGGAGGGTTGGGGCACTGATAATACTACAGAAGCAGCACTTGATATGATAGCTGCCAGGTACAGTCATAGGACAAGAGCCATAAAAAGCAACTCATTCCATATCTGAAATATAGGCCATGCACATTATCTAATACAACTACTTTGTCTACTTGTCAGTACTAAACAACTGAGACTATTAAACATAAAGTTTAAAAACCAAATATCCATGATGTAAGTTAGTCTGTTCATCATCTAAGCTGTAAATCCTCTGAAGAGAAAGATTCATTGGCATTATAGGACTTACGTAAGCAAAATGTATGATTTGCTACAGAAATGCTGACTTAACAAATAGTAGGCTCTAGACTCTTTAGTTTCTCAGTTACTCACTGGTAGTAAGTTGGACACTTAGGAAGGTACATTAACTCTTTTGAGCCACCTGGGTAACATTACTGCACAGAAAATTAGCATGAAAGAAGATTGCTTTCTCTATAAATGTTCCTTTTTGCAAGCTTGCTTAAGTACTAAAGTTCCACTTTAAAGTATAATCTGGATAACTTATTCATGAAACTTCAGAAATATCTGTGTGCACAGTGTTGCAGTGGTCATATGTCAAGCTTTAGGAGAAAAGCCCTACATACTCTAGAGGAGTTAATTTACCAAAGGTGAAACATTGGCAAAAGTTTCATTTTTAGTGTATCTCCCACTTACATGAGGCACCTAGAATAGCCAAACTCATAGAGACACAGTAGAATGATGGTTGCCAGGTACTGGAAAAAGAAGGGAATGGGGATTTGTTGTTTAATGGGTACAGAATTTCAGTTTTGCAAGATAGAAAAGTTCTGGAGATGAAACATAGTAACAGTTGCAAAACAATGTGAATGCACCTAATGTCACAAAACTATACACATAAAAATTTTTGAGGTGGTGAATTTATATTACATATATTTGGCCACAATAAAAGAAAAGAAATGTAAAGAGTTTCAGAACTGACAGGCAATTCTAGAAAAGCAATTTTAACTCTGCTTTCAATTACTTGATCTATAACTGTAAAGTTTTCCTTCCGATGAATCATTCTTCAGATGATGCCATTATGAACCTTAACTGTATCTGACAAAAGTAGAGTTGTTATTGTTTGGGAGTTTTTAAAAAATATTTTTTCATGTAATGGTTATTTCACCATCAATCTAATATTTCCTATGTACATTCACAATTGCATTTTATCTGTCACAGACATGAACACTTGATTGAAAGGTGAAAGTTTTTTTAAAAAAATTCCTATCTAAAAACTTTCACTTACAAATACACCACTTATTATTTCAGGTGATCATATGCATATGTTTCAGACCAATTTTTAAAAATTTGCTATGCAAAATTATCTTGGATCACCTTCTTCAGTGGGAGAAACAATGGGAAAACTTTTATACTCAGACCTGATGGGGAAAACCCCAGGTATGAGTGTGAATTCTTGGGAAATACAAAGGATATTTAGGTTCATACTTTTCTCAGAAAGAGTCTCCAAATATCTTTTGTCTCTTCCCATGAGAGAAAAAAAACTGGAGCCATTAATGAATCAGAGAAGCTACTGAATAGGTATAACTATGTGGTTACAATGCCAACAGACATGATACATAAATGAGAGAATAATTAGCCCTAATGCCAGGTGCCACACAACAGAAGAAATCATCCCTTGGTAGTTTCTAAGGTGTATAAACTAGGTGCCAAGATTCTTGAGTTATTTTTGTTTTTCTTTTTTTGGTGCTGGTGATTGAACCCAGGATGCTAATCTTTAGTTCTACTGTTGTTCTGGAACCCTCTGTGCCTTCTTGAGGTATTTCTGATAGTATTTTAAATAACAACCCTCACTGACTTTCATGAAAATTAGTCTTATAATCACTGCACCCAATTATATAGATTTATAACATTATGCATTTAGTATATATTATTACATATTTAAATAATAAATGAATTCTATTATAAGTACATTAACAAATATTATTTGTAGCTGCTAAAAACTCCTTAGTTATATATATAGACTATATATAATACATATTATAATTATAAAAAATTTTAGCACTTCCATACTTTTTGAACTACAAATCAATTCAAAAATTTATTTTAGTTACCTCTATTAATAAGGCACTCTGTTAAGTCAGGCTGCAGTTAAAACTTGGGGGCCCCAAGGAAAGTTATAAATCAAGCCTGGAGAGAAAATATATGTCTGTCCTACCTTGAGCAGTAAAGAATGTGCTTGTCTCTGGTCTGGGTATGGCCCCATTCTTTTCTCCTCATCTTATTTCTCTTCCACAAGGGACACCATAAATTAGTTATGTGGACATTTAGCCCACATGTCCTTCATCTGCCAACCCATTCTGCAAACAGCCACCCCTTAGCCAACCTGCAGAACTAGGGTTGCACAAACCAGCAAACCTTCAAACTAAGAAAGAGGTCCATACCTGCCTTGGAAGCTCAAATGTGGCTTAGAACAAGTTATAAGGGGCCTGAGTTCCAAATAGATCTCTCTATCAAATTGATAGAGGACCAAAGCAGGATCTCTTCTTATACTATTCTAACAATAGTACTTGATATAATTTGTATACAAGGTATCCCCCTGCCAAAAGCTCATGTGTTAATACTGGAATGTTCAAAGGTAAAATGATAGATCATGAGAATGGCAATGTAATAATAGATTAATCCATATAATGAATTAGTAATTTGAATGGATTCCTAGGTGGTAAGTGTAGGCAAGTGGGGCATGGATGGAGTAAGTAGGTCACCAAGGGCATGCTCTTGGGGTTATATTTTGTCCATTTCTCCTCAACTCATTCTCTCTGCTTCCTGGCTGCCATGTGATGAGCAGCTTTCCTCTGCCACACCTTTAAGCCATGATATTCTGCCTCACCTCAGGTCAAGAGCAATGGAGTTGGCCAACCATGGACTGACCCTCTGAAACCATGAGTCAAAATAAACTCTTCTTCCTGTTCCTATCACGTATTTTAGTCACAGTGAAGAAAATCTGACTAACACATACTACTACTAGGCTGCCAGATATGATGAAAATATAAGGAAAACAATATCATTATCATCAACAATAACAAAGAATTGATCTCCTATGCAGCTTGCAATTCAATTGACAGAACAAGTTTCTTATAAGAATGAGTAGAACTCGCAGATATTTCTTACAAGGAATCTATAAAGAGCTTAAGGCAATCTGCTTCAATATATAAAAACAGGTCTTCCTTTTAGGAAATATTAGCAGTCAGATTGTCTTTGGAAATGTTCCTGCATCATTGCATGTCCAGTCATCCAGCAGGCAGGTATGTCCTCATCAGAGCTTTCCTCTGTAGCACTCTATGCATTATTTCATGTCGATACCACATATTTCTGCCTGATACTCACATCAAATGAGTGAGGGGAGGGTTGTGACTCTCTTTGTGTCCAGGGCCTAATAGAGAATAAATGAAGATGTATTTGTATTAGCCATAATTGGGGTTGATCAGTGGCCACCAATAATTTCTGTTCTCAAAGTCTTCCAATAAATCACTCTTTTCTCATCTTTCAAAAAAAAAAAAAAAAACATGAGGGCTGGGGATGTGGCTCAAGAGGTAGCGCACTTGCCTGGCATGCACAGGGTGCTGGGTTCGATCCTTAACACCACATAAAAATAAAATAAAGATATTGTGTCCACCTAAAACTAAAAAATAAATATTTTTTTAAAAAAACATGAATTTCAGTTACTTTGACTTTTTCTTACACCTTTTCAATTTTTCCATCACTTTTGCAAGCACAGAACTTAATGATTTCTTAGAGTAAGTCCTAGTGACAAGGAATATATTTAATCTTACCATTACAAGAGCATATTTACATGTACCTGGAGGAAGTGTCTCATACGATTTTTAAAGTTTAACTAACAGTGCCTCTTCACTCTTGAATCTAGGTCAC
The DNA here is from genome assembly GCF_048772815.1 of Callospermophilus lateralis. Lineage (NCBI taxonomy): Eukaryota > Metazoa > Chordata > Mammalia > Rodentia > Sciuridae > Callospermophilus > Callospermophilus lateralis. The sequence goes on from NC_135325.1 coordinate 17,734,503, forward strand.
AACCATTGATATACTGAAGTCAATATAACATGTTTCACCATTTCAGAAGGCATTAACATCTTTTCTGTTGTTCCTTGCCTTCTTTATTCCTTACCCTGAAACAAGGACAGGGAGGTTTTTTTTTCAATAAAGAATAATTATTTTAGAACAATAAATAAGGCAATCTATTCATCTAATTAAAAGAATAAGTTTCTATTCAAGCATTTTCTAAAGAATGTTTTCAAGGACCACTTACAGGGTACACTGTTAGTATGTAAAAGGTGGATGGGGAACTGATTAAAATTCCCAGGTTCTATCAACTGAGCTATCTGAGCTTGCCCAATGCATTGGATATTTAAAAATAACTAGAAGAATATTTTGAATGGAAATGATAAATGTTTAAAGTGATGGATATGCTAATTACCCTGACTTTATCATTATACAATGTGTACATGAATTCATTGTATCACATAAATATATACAGCTATTCCGTGTCAATCAATTTTTTAAAAAGTAAAAGGTAGGGGGAAGGGAGTATGATTAACCATCTTTGCCACCATTGAGCTAATGTAATTTAAACAGATTTATTTTCTACAGGATTTACTAAAGCTCCTGAAATGCTAATGTATGCTTTAAAGCCTGAAGATGGGAAGAACTGCAGTTTTCAGAAATTCCCAAACTTATGATACAGGGGAAATTTTTTTTTCTAAAATGTCCCCAATGGAATATCTATACTCAGTATGCCTTGGGAAATGCTTCTGTATTTAACAACCAAAATACTTGAAAAATTTACTTGTCACTAACATGAGGGGTCATTAAACACTTTCTATAAAGGGCCTGGTGATAAATATTTCAGGCTTTACAGGTCATATCACAGTGTGTCTGTTTCAATGACTCAAATTTGTTTTGTAGTGCAAAATCAGGCAATAGGTAAGCAAATTGGGAATGACTGTTTTTCAAAAAATTTATGTTTACAAAAACAGACTATGGGCTGCATTTGGCCCACAGGCTATAGTTTGCTAACCTCATATCTATAATATGCCCAATACAGAAGACCTAAGTGGGAGGTACAGAAATAAAGGAGAAACTTTATTTAGGAAAAATAGATAAGTAAATGGAATAAGAGGGAAAATATGTTTTTAAAAGCAGGAAAGAAACAGTACAGTAGAATGATATGCTCATGAAATAATTATAGGCATAAGCATGCATACATATACCATGTACACAGACAATAGTAGAAAGTATAATTGAAGTAAAAGTAAAGATCATTGTACTAATCATATTCTATTGATGTATTTACATTTATATATTTGGATATACATAGAATATTGCAATTAATTATTTTAAATATTTTAACCCATTTCTAACATCTACTAGCTAAATCTTTTGAAACCACCTCTTTCCCTCATTTTAATAACTTAAAAATCTAATTTCTTGTCCTGAAAATTAGAGATGTTGTATTTTATTTTACAGGAAAAAAAGCTATATTTTCCAATAGTGCACTTTTCTTATCATCTACAAGATTTTGCCTACATGCCTTTCAATAACATTTTCAAAGTTAAAGATTATCCTAGGCACTTAGTTTATTTACTTTGAGCCTGAAGATCAGAATATCTTTACTATGACTTGATTCAGGTAAATAATTACTGGAAAAGCATGTCTTAATTGAGGAAAACTCTACTGAACCTGTTTTCTTTGCATTGGTTAATCCTCTGCTATCAGCCATAGATAACAGTTTTCAAGAATGTAAGGATTGTGAAGAACTTCAGCAAATTTATTCTTGACATTTCAGTGGGGGGAGAAAGAGATATTACTAATATGAGACATTTTGTACATTGCATTTTACCTTCCCAAAGTGTTGATCTTTCTGATATGTGGATAGTCCCAAAAGTTACATTTGACAATAAAAATCATTTTAAGTTATTCTATTACTGAGGGAAAAAGTGCTTTCCTATAACTGTGGAAGGAGAGCACTTTCTTGCCACAATGCTTCACTGAAGAGGAGGTATGAGTTTGCAGATTATCTTCATTATATAAATAATATATTTTGCTTCCATCAATTGCATTTGCTACAAATTGAATAGGTGATATGTTTGGATTCCAAAACTAGGGGGAAAAAATCTCACTATAAGCAAAAAATCTTAGAAATATAAATTGAAAATCTAAACCTTCATCCTGGGGTCCATCTTAATATTCAGTCAATGAGGTTAAATTCTAATTCCAAGTTGCCAATAAATGAAAGAAGCTCCAAGAATCATCTAATTCAATTGGGCATGTGGCCTCTTCCTGTAATCCCAGTGGCTCAGGAGGCTGAGGCACATGGACCACAAATTCAAAGACAATCTCAGCAATTTAGCCAGGCCCTAAGCAACTTAGCAAGACCCTGTCTCAAAATAAAACTAAATAAATAAGACTGGAGATGTGTATTAGTGGTTAAGTGCCCCTGGGATCAAGTCCAGGTACCCTCTCCCTAAAAAAATGAAAGAAAAGAAATCATCTAATCCATATGCCTCTATTTAAACATAAGTGACTTATTAGAGGTCTTATGTCCAATTAGTAGAAGATAACACATTCAAATCTTGCTGTCCCAGGATCCTCTCCACTATGCTATAGTACCACTTGCATATTTTCATATTCTATATTTTCTATATTATTCCTTCTACAGTTAAATTCATTCATTCATTTAAAAAATCATTCACTGAACTCTTACAATGGGGTGAGCATCCCTCAATGCTAGGACTATGAGGATATATAATGAATTAGAAGTCACAGTCTTGGGGATGACAGTGATAAACTAATGCAACAATCTTTATAAAACAAAATATGCTAGGTGTCATGGGAATATAAGTAAAAGGGTAACCCATCTTGTTACGGGTGATAGAATTTTCCTTACAGTGACAATTTAGCCATATTAGATGAATTATGCTCTTTAGTTTACTAGTTTCTAAATGATCAGTATGCACTTCTGTACCTGGTAATCTTTATATATTCAACATATTTTTATTGAGTATGCACAGTTTATACATGAAGTGATGGAATATTAAGCCATAGACTTTGCATAGCCTTTACACTTCAGCATCTTACAACTGGCAAAGATAAACTTCAGTGTATCTTAAAACAGCCTGTGACAAACATATCCAAATAAAGTGGAGCATAAATAAGAAATGGTGGGTTGGAATTAAGAAAAAAAGATATAAATAAGAAGTATTTTAATTGAAATTGATTCATGCTACCTCCCCTGATGATTAGTTTTGTCTATATCAAAGTCTGTGTGTTCATTGCATGTTTGGAAAAGAGTTTTCAACTTGGAGAAGATATGTAATAATATGCAAAGCTGAAGGACCTTCATAAATTCTATAAATCTTTTAAAAAACATATATATCCTTTTGATCCCTAAATTGTTATGTTGCCATTTTCCTGATGAGAAGCAGAAAAACAGAAGAGTTCAAACTTATAAGCCCCAAAACTTTGGTTTTTTAGTGTAACACCAAAAGACTTCTCCTTTCAAACAGTTGTGAAGTTTCAAACTCTGCCTGCAGCTCTACATAACTCATGTCATCCCTACAAAAAATAAATACAGAAGCCTCAAGTCATCTTATTTGTTTTATATAATTTGTGCTTTAGGCAGCTCTTTTGCTGCTGTGACTTAAAGACCCAATGAAAACAATTGTAGAATATAGGAAACATTTATTTAAGGGCTCATAGGTTCAGAGATCTCAGGCCATATACAGCCAGCTCCATCATGAGAAGTGTATGGCAGAGGGAAGCAGCTCACATGATGATCAGAAAGCAGAGAGAGAAAGCTCCACTTGCTAGATATTTCCCCCTAAGCCACACCCCATTGAATTACTTCCTTCAGCCACATCCCACCAGCCTTCACTTACCACTTAATTAATCCCATCAGGTGATTAATCCACTTATTGGGTTAAGGCTCTCACAATTCAATCATTTCTCCTCTGAACCGTCTTGCATTTTCTGTCACATGAGCTTTTGGGGGTACCTCACATCCAAACCATAAAATCTGGAATAAATACTATAAATCCCCTCAAAAAGACTGTTTCCTGAATATGTGAAACTGTAAAACTTCCCAGATTTAAGGAAATATATCTTAATTCATGAATGTCAATATACTATTTAGGGAAGATTTGGAATTTTCAAAATTGAATTAAAAAGAATTTTTAAAAAAAATCCCTATAGCCCCACCATTAAGGGATAAGCATTAGTACTTTTGCATTAGGTTTTTTCATATTTTTTACAAAGCTCTTGACATATCATATTTCATACATTTGATTCAAGTGGGTTATGAACTCCTATTTTTACCCCGTATACAGATTGCAGAATCACATCGGTTACACATCCACATTTTTACATACAGCCATACTAGTGTCTGTTGTATTCTGCTGCCTTTCCTATACTCTACTATCCCCCCTCCCCTCCCCTCCCCTCCCATCTTCTCTCTCTACCCCATCTACTGTAATTCATTTCTCTCTCTTGTTTTTTTTTCCTTTCCCCTCACTTCCTCTTGAATGTAATTTTGCATAACAATGAGGGTCTCCTTCCATTTCCATGCAATTTCCCTTTTCTCTCCCTTTCCCTCCCACCTCTCGTCCCTGTTTAATGGTAATCTTTTTCTCATGCTCTTCCTCCCTGCTCTGTTCTGAGTTGCCCTCCTTATATCAAAGAAGACATTTGGCATTTGTTTTTTAGGGATTGGCTAGCTTTACTTAGCATAATCTGCTCTAGTGCCATCCATTTCCCTGCAAATGCCATGATTTTGTCATTTTTTAGGGCTGAGTAACACTCCATTGTGTATAAATGCCACATTTTTTTATCCATTCATATATTGAAGGGCATCTAGGTTGGTTCCACAGTCTAACTATTGTGAATTGTGCTGCTATGAATATCAATGTAGCTGTATCCCTATAGTACGCTCTTTTAAGATCTTTGGGGAATAGTCCGAGAAGGGAAATAGCTGGGTCAAATGGTGGTTCCATTCCCAGCTTTCCAAGGAATCTCCATACTGCTTTCCAAATTGGCCGCAGTCCCACCAGCAATGTACAAGTGTACCCTTTTCCCCACATCCTCGCCAGCACTTGTTGTTTGACTTCATAATGGCTGCCATTCTTACTGGAGTGAGATGGTATCTTAGGGTGGTTTTGATTTGCATTTCTCTGACTTCTAGAGATGGTGAGCATTTTATCGTGTACTTGTTGACTCATTGTATGTCCTCCTCTGAGAAGTGTCTGTTCAGGTCCTTGTCCCATTTGTTGATTGGGTTATTTGTTTTCTTATTCTTTAATTTTTTTGAGTTCTTTGTATACTCTGGATATTAGGGCTCTATTTGAAGTGTGAGGAGTAAAAATTTGTTCCCAGGATGTAGGCTCCCTATTTACCTCTCTTATTGTTTCTCTTGCTGAGAAAAAACTTTTTAGTTTGAGTAAGTCCCATTTGTTAATTCTTGTTTTTAACTCTTGTGCTATAGGTGTCCTATTAAGGAATTTGGAGCCCGACCCCACAATATGTAGATTAGAGCCAACTTTTTCTTCTATCAGACGCAGAGTCTCTGTTTCGATATCAAGCTACTTGATCCATTTTGAGTTAACTTTTGTGCATGGCGAGAGAAAGGGATTCAAATTCATTTTGTTGCATATGGATTTCCAGTTTTCCCAGAACCATTTGTTGAAGATGCTATCCTTTCTCCATTGCATGCTTTTAGCATCTTTGTCAAATATAAGATAGTTGTAATTTTGTGGATTGGTCTCTGTGTCCTCTATATTGTACCATTGGTCCACCCACCTGTTTTGGTACCAGTATCATGCTGTTTTTGTTACTATTGCTCTGTAGTGTAGTTTGAAGTCTGGTATCGCTATACTGCCTGTTTTACTCTTCCTGCTTAGAATTGCTTTTGCTATTCTGGGTCTTTTGTTTTTCCATATGAATTTCATGATTGCTTTATCTATTTCTACAAGAAATGCTGTTGGGATTTTGATTGGCATTGCATTAAACCTATAGAGAACTTTGGGTAATATCTCCATTTTGATGATGTTAGTTCTGCCTATCCATGAACAGGGTATATTTTTCCATCTTCTAAGATCTTCTATTTCATTCTTTAGGGTTCTGTAGTTTTCATTGTATAAATCTTTCACCTCTTTTGTTAGGTTGCTTCCCAAGTATTTTTTTTTTTTTTGGATATTGTGAATGGGGTGGTTGTCCTCATTTCCATTTCAAAAGTTTTGTTGCTGATATACAGGAATGCCTTTTATTTATGTGTGTTGATTTTATATCCTGCCACTTGGCTGAATTGATTTATTAGCTCTAGTAGTTTCTTTGTAGAATCTTTTGGGTCTGATAGGTATAGGATCATGTCATCTGCAAATAGTGATAATTCTTTTCCTATCTTTATGCCTTTAATTTCTTTCGTCTGTCTAATTGCTCTGGCCAGTGTTTCGAGAACTATATTGAATAGAAGTGGTGATAGAGGGCATCCCTGTCTTGTTCCAGATTTTAGAGGGAATGCCTTCAATTTTTCTCCATTTAGAAGGAAGCTAGCCTGAGGCTTAGCATAGATAGCTTTTACAATGTTGAGGTAAGTTCCTGTTAATCCCTAGTTTTTCTAGTGTTTTGAACATAAAGGGATGCTGTACTTTGTCGAATGCTTTTTCTCCGTCTATCAAGATGATCATATGGTTCTTATCTTTAAGTCTATTGATGTGATGAATAACATTTATTGATTTCCATATATTGAACCAGCCTTGCATCCCAGGGATGAATCCTACTTGATCATGGTACACAATTTTTTGATATGTTTTTGTATCTGATTCGCCAGAATTTTATTGAGGATTTTTGCATCTAGGTTCTTTAGAGATATTGTTTTCTTTCTTTGAAGTGTCTTTGTCTGATTTTGGAATCAGGGTAATGTTGGTCTCATATAATAAATTTGGAAGAGCTCCCTCTTTTTTCTATTTCCTGAAATAACTTGAAAAGTATTGTTATTAATTCTTCTTTAAAGGTTTTGTAAAACTCCGCTGTGTACCCATTCGGTCCTGGGCTTTTCTTGGTTGGTAGTCTTTTGATGGCTTCTTCTATTTCGGTCATTGATATTGGTCTGTTTAAATTGTGTGTATCCTCCTGACTCAATCTGGGCAAATCATATGACTTAAGAAATTTATTGATGTCTTCACTATCTTCTATTTTATTGGAATATAGGGTTTCAAAATAATTTCTAATTATCTTCTGTATTTCTGTAGTGTCTGTTGCCTTTTTCATCCCATATGTTAGTAATTTGAGTTCTCTCTCTTCTTCTCTTTGTTAGCATGGCTAAGGGTCTGTTGATCTTATTTATTTTTTTGAAGAACCAACTTTTAGTTTTGTCAATTTTTTCAATAGTTTCTTTTGTTTCAATTTTGTTGATTTTCACTGTGATTTTAATTATTTCTTGCCTTCTGCTGCATTTGCTGATGTTTTTCTCTTCCTTTTCTAGGGCTTTGAGATGAAGTGTGAACTCATTTATTTGTTGTTTTTTTTTTCTTTTTTTGAAGAATGAACTCCAGACAATGAATTTCCCTCTTAAAACTGCTTTCATTGTGTCCCATAGATTCCAATATGTTGTGTCTGTATTTTCATTTATCTCTAAGAATTTTTTGATATCCTCCTTGATGTCTTCTGTAACCCATTGATCATTCAGTAACATATTGTTCATTTTCCAAGTGATGTGGGATTTTTCCTTCCTTCTTTTATCATTGATTTCCAGTTTCATTCCATTATGATCAGATAAGATGCATGGTATTATCTCCACAGCTTTATATTTACTAAGGGTTGCCCTATGGCATAATAAATGGTCTATTTTTGAGAAGGATCCATGTGCTGCTGAGAAAAAAAGTGTATCCACTTGATGATGATTGATATATTCTATATATGTCAATTAAGTCTAAGTTTTTAATTGTGTTATTGAGTTCTATAGTTTCCTTATTCAACTTTTGTTTGGAAGATCTGTCCAGTGGTGAGAGAGGTGTTAAAATCACCCATTATTATTGTGTTGTGGTCTATTTGACTCTTGAACTTGAGAAGAGTTTTTTGATGAACCTAGCTGCACCATTGTTTGGGACATATATATTAATGATTATTATGTCTTGTTGGTGAATGGTTCTCTTTAGCAGTATGTAGTGTCCCTCTTTATCCCTTTTGATTAACTTTCGCTTGAAGTCTATTTAATTTGATATCAGTATGGACACCCCTGCTTGCTTTTGAGGTCCATGTGAATGGTATGATTTTTCCCAACCTTTCACCTTCAGCCTGTATATCTTTTCCTATCAGATGAGTCTCCTGTAGGCAGCATATTGTTGGATCTTTTTTAAAATCCATTCTACTAGCCTATGTCTTTTGTTTGGTGAGTTTAAGCCATTAACATTTAGGGTTACTATTGAGATATGGTTTCTACTGAGATAGTGTTTCTACTTCCAGCCATGTTTGTTTATTTTTGTTATTTAACTTGATTTGTTTTTCCTCTTCAATTGGTTTTTCCCTTTACTGTACTACCTCTCACTGTTGATTTTCATTGTTGTTTTTCATTTCCTCTGCATGTAATATTTTGTCCAGGATTATTTGAAGTGCCACTTTTCTAGCTGCAAATTCTTTTAACTTTTGTTTATCATGGAAGGTTTTTATTTCATCATCAAACCTAAAGCTTAATTTTGCTGTCTACAGGATTCTTGGTTGGAACCTATTATCTTTCAGCATTTGAAATACATGGATCCAGGATCTTCTAGCTTTCAGAGTCTGTGTTGAAAAATCAGCTGTTAACCTAATTGGTTTACCCCTAAATGTAATCTGCTTCCTTTCTCTTGTGGATTTCAAAATTCTCTCTTTGTTCTGTATGTTGGGCATTTTTATTATAATGTGTCTTGGTGTGGATCGCTTGTGATTTTGTACATTCGGCATTTTGTACTTTGTGTTTCCGTTTCATTCTTCATGTCTGGAAAGTTTTCTAAAATTATTTCATTGAACAGATTGCTCATTCCTTTGGTTTGGACCCCTATACCTTCCTCTATCCCAATAACTCTTAAATTTGGTCTCTATATGTTATCCCAAATTTCTTGGATGTTCTATTCGTGGCTTCTTACCAGTCTTCCTGAGCTGTCTATACTATTTTTGAGATGATATATTTGGTCTTCGTTGTCTGATGTTCTGACTTCTACTTGTTCTACTCTACTGGTGATACTCTCATTTGAGTTTTAATTTGGTTTATAATTTTCTTCATTTCCAGAATTTCTGTTTGTTTGTTTGTTTTTGTTTTTGTTTTTGTTTTATATATATAATCTCTATCTCCCTGTAGAGTTGATCTTTTGCTTCTTGGATTTGTTTATGTAATTCATTGTCAAAGTGATCTTTCATTGTCTGCATTTGCTGTATAAGGTCTTCCTTGAGATTCCAGATCATCTGAGGCATGTATATCTTGAAATCTTTCTCTGACATTCTTTCTGCTGTAGCTATCAACTACTCTATTGTTGAGTTCTCCTGCATTGTTTGTGTTCCTTTATTTCCTTGTTTTTTTCCATGTTGCTCATGTTTCTTTTCAGCTCTGTGTGACTGCTGTGTTATTATTTTCTCCTATAGATTTGTATTGCTTTTGTATAGTTTTGAGATCTCTCCTTTGTGATGGGAGACAATGTGTAGAGATGTTGAATTCAATTATAATTTTAAATAAATTCATTAGCTTCATAAAAGATACAGATTCTGGTGGCATATAGAGAACTGAGGGTCAGGTGTAGGGCTTTATGTTTAGGGGGAAAGATGGGGGGATATGGGGGTTAATATATCTTAGCTACTTTGGAGGAGAGCTCTAGTGCAGGGGGGTTATTAACAGGAGAAATCACAGGAGGTATTTCGGCATAGCTAAGTACTTGGGAGGACTATAAGAAGCATAGAAACATTTCACCTATTTGCATGTAGTAAATTACACATAGTAGAAATAGTAACGCTTGGGAGGTTGGGAGAGGAAGAGAAGGAGGATGAAAAGTAAAAAGAAGAAGAAAGAAGAAAAGAAATAAGAGAAAAAGGAATGAAAAAAGAGAGGAAAGGAGATAAGAAAAAGATAAAAAGCAAAAAGGAAAGAACAAAAAAAGAAAGAAAGAAATGCACTCTTAGAATTCTGTTTTCTTTTCTTCCAGTAGGTGGCATTGTGCATTCCAGGTTGAGTCTCTGCCCTCAGGGTGAAGGAAGCAATCCGTGTGAGGTGGCTCTCGCTCACCTGCTAGGTGCCTCTCCAATCCTGGTGTCTTTGGATTGTTCCCAGTCTCTGTCCCCATCACTTCTCCTGCCCACCAGGCCCCAATTACTGGGACTCTTCTCCACAGCCCTGGGTTCACTCTGGGTGTGCAGCGCCCTGGCCGCCCACGCTTCTGATCAACTGAGGGCTACTTCTGTGTTGGGAAGTCACCAAGTTATCACAGCTGGGGTTAGCGGGAGTTGGAAACAGGCAACCTGTTCTGACTTATTCCCTTTGATAGCCACGCCCACTGAGAGCTGGTGAGAAAGGTTTTGGTTATCACAGCTGGGGGGAGGGGGAGTTGGAGATCAGGCACCTTTTCAGTTTCATGGGCTCTGAAATTCACGCCCACTGAGAGCTGACGAGAAAGTTTTTGAGTAATCACAGCTGGATGGAGGGGGGTGCTGGGAATCATACACCTGTTCGGATGCCAATCTCGCTGCCTGTTAGATCTGCCCAAAGCTGTAGATTTTCCAAGATGGCGACTGCCTGTTTCCACACCAGGGTGTCTGGTGAGGAGGAGGGAACTGGACTGTTTTTCCACTAAGTCCAGACTTCAGTCCTCAGTCTGGTGCCCTGCAGAGATGCGGGTCGCAGTCTGGTGTGCTCTATCTCCAAAGGCTCTGAAACTCTGTGTCTCTACACTGCCAGAACCCTGCAGCACTCAATCCACCCGTCTATGGCAGGTTCCAGGCTGCTGAGCTGGTGGCCAGGTTCTGGGCATGGAGCGACTCGGATTTTCTCGCGTTCTGGACTGTGTTTGTAACCAACTGCTGTTTAAAATTCTATCACAGGCTCCATAAAGCTTAAATTCATGGATGGGGGCTCCTATGAGAGAGAGCCTGTCTGACCACTCACTAGGAGTCACACCAGTAATGAGATCTCTTCTAATCCGCCATCTTAGATCTCCAATAACCAATTTTTGTAAGTAGTGCTTCTTTTATATTTTAAAGCCTCAGTATATTAAGGTAATTAAAATTGTTGAAAATATTTTGTCATTTCCTGTTAAATTGTCTCTGATGCTTCTTTTTTTAAAGAATTTTTATTAGTTATTGATGTATCTTTATTTGTTTATATGTGGTACTGAGAATTGAACCCACTGGCTCACACATGCTAGGCAAGTGCTCTTCCACAGAGCCACAACTCCAGCCCTTCTGATGCTTCTTAACATAGAATGTATTTTTAATCCCCCAAATAATAACCAATTTTCTCAGAATAATTTATTGCCCCTTTCTTCACTGAAAATTTTATGTATCGCATGCCAAAGACTTTTATGTGTTTGGGTATATTACTAAGTCATTTATGTTATTTCATTTAACTTACTATTTTTGCATTTGTTTCACTGGTATATTTAAAACTTTGTTGGCAGTATGAACTTCACTGTCAACACAAGTCCCTTTTCAAAATTATCATGATAGTTCATTCACTTTTTTTTCTTTTTCTTTTAAGCTGATACACAAAAACATAAAAGTAGTACTTATTAATGGGAGTAACATGGAATGTTTAATATATGTATACATTGCTTAAAATTTAAATCAGGTTAAACATCTCCTCAATCATTTCTTGATTGTAAAATCTTTCAAACATCTAGCTTCTAGCTTTTGGAAATCTATAGTACACAATTGTTATCTATAGTCACCATACTGTACAATAGTAACTCAGAGATTCTTGCTCCTATCTAACTACAATTTGGTGCCTATTGATCAAACTTTCTGCATCCCTCACCTCACCCCTAAAATACCCTCTGGCAGCCTTTGCTAACTACTCTTCTATTCTCAACTTCTCTGAGATCAATTTTTAGACTCTACATATGAGTGAGATCATACAGTACTTGTCTTTCTGTGGCAGACTATTTCACTTAACATAATCATCTCCAGCTTCGTTCATGTTGTCACAGATGACACGATTTCATTCTCTTTAAAGGCTGAAAAGTATTCCATTGGATATATATACCACATCATCTTTATCCATTCATCAGTTAATGGGCACTTATGTTGTCTCCTTTTCTTGACTATTGTGACTATTGCTGCAATGATAATGGATGTAGCAGATGTCTCTTTTATAAAATAACTTAATGATTTTGTTCCTACATAAGAGTAGAATTGCTGGATTATATAATAGTTCCATTTTTACTGATTTGAGTCAATTCCATACTGTTTCCCATGATGGATTTATTAATTTACATTATCCCCATCAGTATGCAAGTGTTTCCTTTTCTCCACATCCTCCCCAGCACTTGTAATCTTTAATCTGCTTGATACTAGCCATTCTTACTGAGGTAAGTGATATCTCATAGTGGTATTACTTTTATATCCTTGATGATTAGTGATGTTGAGTATTTTTTCATCTACCCGATGGCCATTTGTATGTTTTCCTTTAAGAAGTGCCTATTTTAGGTCTATTGCCTATTTTAATTGGGTTATTTATTTATTTTTTTAAATTTTGAATGTTTACTGAAATGAAATATAGTAGTATTATGACTATTTGCTTATATTGATGTGTTTATTCATTCTTTTTTTAATTGGGGGAAGATTTGGGAAAGATTGTCATTCCTTATGTGTGTTGGTATGTACATATATATACATTTACATGTTCATCTGTGAGTTTTAGGGATGTAAGTGAACAATCTATGTGGCAATACTTTTATAATTTTTTGGTATATTTATTTTGCTAATTTAGACCTTTCTTCCTGATATTGACACCTTTCACTGCATTTCTGATTTCAGTGAGAATATTTTTCAGCTGAAGACTTTGTTTGATTTTTTTAAAATTGCTTCCATTGCCAGGTGTGGTGGCACACATCTGTAATCCCAGTGGCTCAGAAGGCTGAGGCAGGAGGATCACCAGTTCAAAACCAGCCTCAGAAAAAGTAAGGCACTAAGTAACTCAGTGAGACCTTGTCTCTAAATAACATACAAAATATGGCTGGGAAAAAAATAGGGCTGGGTATGTGGCTCAGTGGTTGAATGCCCCTGAATTCAATCCCCAGTACCAAAAAAAAAAAATTGCTTCCATTTTTCTGTTAAGTGTCTCTGTGACATTGAAATATTTCTCTGTGTTTTCTTCAAGTTCAGCAAGTTTCCTTCAAATAGCTTTTGAAAATTCTCTATCTGGAACTTGTCACATACTGATTACTACCTGGTCAGTTTCTGGCAACTTTATTTTAAGTACTAGGTGAAATCATGGTTTCCTGAAAACTCTTGTAGATCTATCGGGCCTCTGATTTTGGTGTTAATAAAAGATCTTGTACTGGGTGTGGTGGCACATGTCTGTAATCTCAGTAGCTCTAGAGGCTGGGGCAGGAGGATTGCAAGTTCAAAGCCAGCCTCAGCAACTTAGGCCTTCAGCAACCCTGTCTCGAAACAAAAAATAAAAAGGGCTGTGGATGTGGCTCGATGGTTAAGTGCCACTGGGTTTCATTCCAAATATCAAAATAAACAAATGCAAAAAATAAGATAATGAGTTGAGTAACATTTTTGCCATCTAATAATTTGGATTTTTTCTGTACTAATTGGTATGAAATATTCTATTTTGTTTGACAATGGTTTATTCTTATTTACATTTGCATGAAAAAGATTTGATAATTCCTTTCATTTTTCTGACTTCATTGTTCTTCTTATTTTGTATAGAAAACACATAGTTGTATTTATTTATCCAATGTATTTTTATCAATAAGAGAGATTGATCTTATATTTCTTCTCTTCTTTCATACATTATGATTGCCATGCTTTCTGCATTTGATTTTGCAAAGTATGGTTGATTTTACATTTATCCCCCCCCCCCGTGAGAGAATTATGTATCCCAACCCATTGCCATGTGATTTTCAGGAATGTCCTGTGAGAAGGGTATATATGTCCCTTCTCCATTGTTGTAAGGTGTGGGCAAATAAGTCAATTTGGCCAAAATAATGCCCATGGACTATTTATACCTTACAATTGAGCAAAAGCAGGAAAAAAGCTTTTAAGTGTTCTAGTCCTTTCTTTATTCCCATTGAAATGAGGAATATCTATTCCATATAGAGGCTGATGCTTCAGAAGTGATCCTGGAATGGATAAGACACAAGGAATAAGGAAGGAATAAGGCTGGGGGATGTGGCTGAGTGGAAGTGTTTACCATGTGTGTTGAATGTCTTGGGTTCAACCCCTAGTACTATAAGAAAAAGAACCATGGAGGAAAGACTCAAGTCAAAATGTAACATGATCGAAAAGAAAATATTTGTTGCTGTAAGACATTGAGAATTAGGAGCTGATTTTTTATCATAGAATAATGAAAGTTAAAAATGCTAAGAGCCTGTCTTTTAAAAAAAATCTGTCTGATTAACCAGTTTTTCCATAAGATTCCTAACTTAGCTATAGAATTAATCCAAATACTTATTACATTTGTTTTCTGATCTATTCACAGATCAGCCTAATTAAGAAGAGGCATTTAAACAATTATCCAAGGCCTATGTTTTAGGAATAAAAGATAAGAAAGAGAGGGACTCAAACAGTCCATCCCTTATAATATTGTCCCTGGGTAGGACATTCACAACATCTGAACATTCTTCTCTTATATACATGTGGTATACAATGGATACATATTTTGTTAGTTATGCATCTCAAATTGTTTTATGTGTTTCTGCCAATTTAACGATTGCTTATATTTAAGAAGAATATATGTCAATTTCTGAATCAAACCATCAGTCAAAAATATATGGGCTAAACTACTGTAATATTAAGATGTTTATATTCAGAAAGAGAAACATTTTGTCTTCTTACCTTATTCATTCATAAAATTTGCTGTGGTAAGTGGTATCATAATTATTACTGGTCCTATTGGCCTAGTTTACACAGGAAGCCAAAGTTTGTAGATGGAGATTAAGACATTTTTTCACAAGGTATCATGAATCAATGAAAATTTTCTTTAATTCCAATTTACACATTAACATTGCTTTCTAAATCAAAACATAATATCCAAAGCCAAATGGAGTCAAGATATTTTTATATCTTTCCCATAGTTAGAAAATCATATATTTTTGGATGTTTCTCAATTATTTATCTAAATTCCAAGTCTTTATTTTTCTAGAAAAAAATTTCTGTTGCTACATTTTTTTGTTACTGTTTCTTTTTAATTTTTTATCTGATCTTCAGCTATATGATTATCTTCACTGATGGGTCTATACTCTCTTTACTCCACATTTACAATTTCTCATAATTTTATCTCCTTCTATTTCCTCTCAGAATAATAGAGAAAACTCAAATTTTCTTTCATCCTAATGGACTTTACAGTGTCAAATTTTCTCGTAAATGTTTTTAATACATGTTTTAATATGCTGAATATTTTTTATTTCTCTATTAAGCTTTGTATCTAGCATTTTAAATTTCCCTTCCTTCATTTTTATCACATTTTATATCATATATCTTATTTCCTATAGTTATATTATCTTAAAATGTACTGAGAACATATCATATCATATACTATTAATATTTATCTGTCTTTTGTAATCAATGTCATCAAAATTATGCTATGCCATTTCATCTTTTCTTGTACATAATCTCTTTTCACTAGTTTTCTATTGGACTTTATACTAATCACTATCCATGCAATTGCAGTTGGCTCTCCCTAGCCTAGTGAGAGGATTCCTCCTACATCATAAACTCTTTGATTCCTGAAGGCCATTAGATTGGCCTAGATATAATTAGATACCAACAATACTTTGGAGGAAGGGCAGATGATACATGTTTATCTTGTCACTGATTTGGCAGCCAGAGAGAAGCAGGAAGAAAAAGTGAGTTATGAGGAATATGGTCTCTGTACAGATTCTTCTCTGTATGTGATGATGGTATGAGAGCCCTCAGTTGTCTGCAGCAAATATCACCGTCCCAATACCCCAATACTATTGTGATTACCCCCAACCCCTTCCTAATGTTGCTTTCAATGGATGTCTTCCAAGATTTGACTCTGAACATCTTGATTGCTATTAAACTCAATAGTAAAAACTATTTCCAGAACTTGCCCTCATTTCCAAACTATACCCTTTATTATTAAGAGGTGTTTATAAATTTTTGCAAAATTTTATATACTCATTTCTATCAATACTCAACTGCTTTCCTAGAAAAATTCATTTTGAACAAGTATTTTTTTAATTTTCTTTTAAGTGGGCCCATGGTAGTGAATCAGTATAAAACTTTTCAATATTTGTCATATGTATACTATGCTTCCCTGATTGCCAGCCTCAGTATAGCTGAGAAAGAAAAATAATTACCATATTTCCCTTTACTCCCAATGTTTCTCCAAAAGTCCAGCTAAATTTTTCAAAAGAATGGAAAGAGTGATGTTTTTCTGTGTGGTGTAAGAAGGCTTTTCCTTGATGAAGAATTTTCTTTCAGCTTTGGAATAAAAACATATTAGCCAGCAATTTTTCTAAATTTGCCTAGTTTGATTTTCAACTGTTCTTTCAACTCTTTCCCCTTGCAATGGCAATCATGTTCCTTTTCAATTTTAGGAGTCAAATTTACCTCTCTCTTTCTCAGTAAACATAGGAACTACCAGATAAAAATTCATTCACCTTCCTGACTCCAAGCCTACAAATTTGCCAGCATCCTTACTTATTCATTTCCCCTTCTTATTATAATGGAAATAGTGTCCATTTCCCTGTACTAGTAATGTTAATCTCCTAAACTGTCTAAATCCCTCTAACCCACTTCCACACAAATAATAATAATAATTTATAACATAAGTCATCTTTGAATTTTTCCTTTTCTTCAATCCTCATACCTAATCTGAGCCTTTACTCTCTCAATCTCTGTTGCTAAACAACATCAATTATAGGCTGGACCACTCTGATTGCCTTTGAGTGATCTCATTGACTTAATCTACTTTTATATTGTCCGTTGCTTCTCTACATCAGAGCCAAATGATTTTTCATATCCTTCAAAAATGCAGATGTGGTCATGTTCCTCAGCCACTTAAAACTTTTCAAAGCTTCCTACATGTAAAACTAAAATTTTTAGCATGTGTCTACTAGCCTCTTCAACTTACTCCTGTCCCCTGATTGCTCCTCTTGGTTCAGGGATTTGGGCTTTTATTCCTCATGTATAGAATGTTCTTCCCATCTCTTTTCACATCACCAATTCCTTCTCACCCTTCAGTTTTCATCCTTCCCTCGGAAAAGCCTAGACAGTCCGACTAATATGGCCTGCTCCCTGTTAGAATGGAAATTCCAAAAGATTAGGAACATTTTATCCTCAACCCCCAATATAATACAAAGAACAAATCTTTATAAATATCTGTTGAACCATCGAGAACTGAATATATGGAGAGGAATCTACAGTGGAAGCTGTTAAAACAAACATGGAAATTAGAAGAAACTCAATAGAGACTTTTAACTTCAGAGACCAGGGAAGAAGATCATTTCACAAGGGAAAGGAGACATAATTATGTCAAATGTTACAGAAAAGTCAGGTGGGTACAGAGAGTTAATTCAGAAATAGCAGTTCTAATGGAGTAATGAGGGCAGATTCTGAATTATAGTGGGATAAGAAAAAAATGGAGACAGGGAATATAGACAGATCTTGAAGGCAGTTGTCTCTGGAGAAAAGTGGTATATATCAAGTGGTATATAACAACGTAGGTTAAAAGGAGAGTCTTATTTCACTGTGAGAGAAAAACATTTATGGTTAAATACTGATAGAAAAGAATCAGGAGAGTGGACATTTGAAGATACAGAAATTATAGTAACCTGTAGAGTCAGCTGGATATTATTTTTGTCAAATAAACTAAACCAGATTTGTCTGAAATGGGTTTTACTTCCAGTCACTCAAGATAGACTTTTAAAACCAAGAAAAAACAATTCATCATTTAAAGTATAAGGATAAAAATAAGGTAATTACAAAAGCTATTACTACTATCATGGTATAATTCATGACCTTGGTAGTCCCCCAACCTGGGATATCTCTGTAGAATTGGGAATCACTGATGATTCAAATTTTGAAATATTTGAACCTGAACTAAGAGTTAAATACTTATGTCTCAAATTTAAAAGTTATTTTAATGGGTTTAGTGTGTAAATAATGCAATTTTTCTTGATTGGAAATTTCTGGAGCAGATTACTGATTATTGCTATTATTTTCATTCTAATCTACAAATTTATTACCGTTGAGTAGCATGATTAATGATAAAAGAAAGAAGAGGACCAGGTCAGAAGGATCAGTGACAGCTCTAGCTCTGTTGCTAATTAACTGCAGGAGCTTCTGCCTGTGCCATTTCATCTTTCCTGCCTAACTTTCCTCATCTACAAAATAAAGATAATAAGGTCTACTTTTCTCACAGGATTTACATTGTAAGAATAAAACATGTTCTTATGGCTGCAAGGCCTTTTATTCATAAAATGCCATACTAAGTAGCTGGATATTCATAATATGCCATACTAAGTAGCTGGATAAGAAGACGTGAAATCTCTGTGCAAATTGTTGTTCCATTCCTTTGTAGGCATGTGACTTTGAGCAGGCTCCTTAATACTTCTATTCCTCAGTCTCCTCATCTGAAAAATTGGAATAATTATCCATAGCTCCTGGAATTTTTATTAAGATTAAATGAATTGTGAATTAAAGAAGAGAGCACACCAGCTAAATGTGCCTTGATTTGATATTTGTTCTGCCTATGAGTTTTGTTCTCTTATTTTTAATCTAGGGGAATATGACTTTACTTGAATGGTTTAAAGTCAGATAAAATTCAGACTCTAATGCATCAGACTTTTACAACATTGATATTTGATGAATTGTCCTCAGGCCAGGAATAGCAGCATTGCTTAGGACCTTATGAAGAATGCAGAAACTCAGTCTCCAGTCCAGATTTATAAAATCAGGATATCCATCTTAACAAAATCCTCAGTTCACATGTACAGTCAATTTTGGAAATCACGGTTTAATAAACCAACCAGTTATTAGAAGTAGGTATAAGTAGAGCAATAGCACACACTCTGTGACCTGTGATGCCATTTCTTCCTGTTCCTTTCCCTTTGTCTTCAGTCCCCCAACTCTATTTTAATATGAAAATGAAATGAACCAAAGAAGAAAATAATAGAGCCAGAAGGTGAACAAGCTTCAATTACATTTGAGAAGTAATTTTATACTAGGGTAAATATTCATTCCTGAGCTTCCATGTCTCTTTATGTTTTCACTCATTAGACATCATTGCCTTGAATAACACTGTCAAAGTGTAGGCCTTCTTATCTATCCTACCCATCTGTTCTTTAACTTGCTGCCATTGTCAAAGGTACTTACAAATGCACTCTGCTAAAAAGAATGTCCAGGTTACTGCTCATTAACAACTGAGGAGGTTACTGTTCTCCAGATTCTCCTAGCAGTTTTTCAGAGGTGAAGGTGAAATGTAGAAAAATATTTAAGCAACACATTTTTAACCTTTTAGCAAGCATTTAGAGGTATATCATTTTTTAAAAAAAAAGTATGCAGTTATAGAATAAAGTTGAGTCTGTTGCAACACATTTCAATAACAAACCACATAGTCTGAGTCTACCATGGACAGAAGTATATTATTTTCCCTTTTTTTCTGTTACTTTATTAAGTAATCTATTTGAAGACTGAGGAAGCATGGTATTGGGGACACTAGTGATATTTCAGCAATGAAGTAAGTTTTCACATTACTGAAGAAAGAAAGGCAAGTCCATCTCACTTCAATCCAAGATCTATAGCCCTTTGATAAATATCAAGAGAGTCATCTTGTCAGTCCTTCAAAGGAGAGAGATTTACAAGTTATCTAAAATAAGTTAGAATTTCCTGGGCTGTAAAGATATGCCATTGAAAAGAATGTATTAGCAAGGCTATCAGGGGAGTGTGTCCAGATGAGGCCCAACACATTTTTTTAAATTACTCTATTTTCTTCATTAAAATTCTTCTTTAAAATGGAAAATGGTCCTTTAAGCACAACATTTAAAGTTTTGATTTATAGAAAACCAGATGTTAATGCAGTTTGATTTAAATGTCTTTGGGGGTAGCTATGATTTTGCAGGAGTATATATTGCATTTATGTTGAGGCCTCCCACACAACTTTTAAAGATTTGTGTGTCCCTTGGAGATACAGGTAAGGGAATTATTGCTCTTTACTTCATGCTAACAGGCTCAATTTTGCAGTTTGTAATTAAATAACCCATAGTCAGTCATCTTAAGAGGCTGCTAGATCTGGTGCTGTTCAAGCAAGCCTTGAGGAAGTTATGGCAAATAAAGGCTAAGAAGACAGTCATATGAGAAATTATAATGATTAAATAGTCATACCCACCAGGGCTCTTAGAATACAGTTAGCAGGGATTGTGAGCATTTGAACAAAACATGGATCCTGTCATTGCTAAATAAAGTCAAGTTTGAATAATGGATTTTCTCTTATGATTTTGCTGCAAAATTTATGAAAGGAAATATATGAATGAATATTTTTTCAAAATGGCCAAAGGAAGGGGGGAATCAAAAAAGCAAGTATGTCATAAATGATATTAGATTGAACATTATTGTTTGTTTCACATTCCAAGTTAGATTGTGGACTGGTTCTCCATATAGATATGTGTTCTGCACATATATTCTGGCTCAAGGTAAAATAAACTCATCAATCATTTTTAAAGTTCTCCATTGCTAATGTTTTCACATTTGGCTATTGAGAGAGCAAAACCAAAATAAATAAGACTCTTTTGTGCTTTATACCCTTCAAAAATGAGAAGAAAATTCAAAGGAAACCAGAAGCTATTAGTGACTGTTCTTGGAAAAAAGGAAGGAAGGAGGGAGGGAGGGACAGAGACAATTTGTACCACCTGATATGGTTCATTAAAAAATATGCCCATGCCTTCCAGAGTATTATCTCCAATTCATATCAATTCATCATTAGACCATGTGGGCAGCTATCTTGGTAATATGACTCAACTTGAACTGCAAATTGAGATCATCCCTCAAAGTAACTCATTCTTTGGTCACAATTTTCAGAAATGTCCCTTCAATAATTTGAAGGTAACAACACAAATATTACTCATATTCTTATTTAAAAAGTAGTACAGTATTATAGTAGAATGCATTGTAAAATATAAATAAAGCAAAAAATATATTTAATGTCATCACCTAAGGAGAGAACCACTACTGTTAACATTATCTCTTAAATTTTTATTATAGGCACATATATTTTTTAAACATTTTTAATATAAATTCTATTGGCTGGAAAAAGATGGCCATGAATAGAGTGCATCACACCCCATGTACCGCGTCACTACTACGAGGTGAATAACAAGTTAGAACGACCAAAAGCTATCTTGTTAGGAATTTCCAGCAAAATTGGGGTGCACCGAAACCTAGAGGAAGGATTTCCATCACCGAGGACTGGTTACTGAGTCTCAAATGCGAGTCAACTGTGCGACCGGAGATCCAGGCTGACTGATCCATGGCCCGCCCCGCGGCCCGCCCTGCGGCTACAGACGGCGAGGCGCCGCAGAGAAGCGACCAGCAAGCAGAGAGAAACGGCGCTACGGATTCTGTGGAGTCCTGCCGGCTGAGCCCTCACTGAGCTCTGGGCTGAGTTCGGGGTTTGAGACGGGGGAAGGAAGCGGTCCAGTTCTATCCCCCACACCGGACAGTCCACCAAGGAAGCCAGCGGCCACCATCTTGGAGAGCTGACATCACCACCGCCAGTTTCCGACAGATTGCAACAATAAAACAGGTGTGTGTTACTCAGCCCATCTCCCATACAGCGGGGAATTCGCATAAAATCTCTCCCCGGCTTTCCGGGGCAGGGATTATCAGAAGGAGCCTGCATAGAGACTTGGGGAAAGGTAAAGACACCTGATCTCCAACTCCCCCTCCCATCAGCAGCAAAAACGAAACCTGTCTCACCAGCTCTGGTAGAGTGGCAAGCAGAAAAAATCAAAACAATAGGGTGCCGGTTCCCAATAGCCACCCTCCACACCCAGCAAACTGCAGGCCCAGAGTACAGTTTAAACTGCCCAGAGGCATCACACTGGGGAAGGCCTGGCTAGCAGGAGAAGCCAGGAGACAAGAGGCCAGGAATAAACCTAAGCTAACAGGTTTTTGAGAGGGGGGGGAGGGAGCGGCATCACACGGACTGTATCCTACAGCCAGAGGGCAAAATCTTGGCCTGGAAAGCACAGCACCACCTACTGGAAGCAAAGAAAATAGAAGCCTAACAGTGCCCCCACTTTTTTTTCTCTTTTCTCATTTTTTTAATTTTTTAATTTTAAATTTCTTTTGTATGTTTGTTAATTTTTTTTCTTCAATTGTAATTTTTTTCAATTGTAATTTTTATTTTACTGCATTTTATTATTATTATTATTATTATTATTATTATATCATTTCTTTTCTTTTTCTTTTTTCTTTTCTATCATTTCTATCATTTCTTTTCTCTTTCTTTCTTCCCTCCCTCTCTCTTTCTTGGTTTGCGTCCTTACCTTCTCCCCATCTTTCCTCTTAGCATGAACACCCAGATTACATATAACTTACTAAATGCAAATAGATGAATACTACGAATAGTTCCATAGTCCATCTAAGCCCTTAACTACCCCCAAGTACTCCTGTCTATTCTCTTGTTAATATCCGCCTGCATTTGAGCAACTCCCCAAAGAAGCTAACATATACTAACCTCCATACCATCAAATCGCCCAACCTTAACATAAAATCCTAAGTCCAAACCTCAGTTCTCTATATGCCATCAAAATCTGAAGGCCTTTAATGAAACCAATGAATTTACCTTAAATCACAATTAAATCCAACATCTCTAAACATTGTCTCCTAACACAAAGGAGAGATAGTGGAACTATAAAAACCAAAACAAAATTAAAGGAGAAAACAGAAACACAGCAGTCAAATAGAGTTGGAAAGTAACTTGAGCACCATGAAAAGACAAGGGAAAAAAGGAGTACAAACAATGCAGGACAACTTAAATACACAGGAGAACCTAGAGGCATTAGAAAAATGGACAGAGAAAGAACTCAAGGCATACCTAACTCAGATGGAAAGGAAAGGTTGGGAAAAATCATACCACTCATGTGGTCCTCAAGTAGATACATGTTCTTCTCAGCAGCACATGGATCCTTCTCAAAGATAGACCATATATTATGCCATAGGACAACTATTAGTAAATATAAAGGTGTGGAGATAATACCATGCAACTTATCTGATCATAATGGAATGAAACTGGAAATCAATGATAAAAGAAGGAAGGAAAAATCCTGCATTACCTGAAAAATGAACAATATGTTACTGAATGATCAATGGGTTACAGAAGACATAAAGGAGGAAATCAAAAAATTCTTGGAGATGAATGAAAATACAGACACAACATATCGGAATCTATGGGACACAATGAAAGCAGTTTTAAGAGGGAAATTCATCTCCTGGAGTTCATTCCTCAAAAAAAGGAAAAACCAACAAATAAATGAACTCACACTTCATCTCAAAACCCTAGAAAAGGAAGAGCAAAACAACAGCAAATGTAGTAGAAGGAAAGAAATAATTAAAATCAAAGCAGAAATCAACGAAATTGAAACAAAAAAAAACATTGAAAAAATTGATAAAACAAAAAGTTGGTTCTTTGAAAAAATAAATAAGGAGGGGACCCAACATGGTGGCCGGTGAGGAGGCAGCACTTTCAATGCCTCCGCAGCAACGGGATCAGAGAGACCCATTAATACACCTACATGCGACCTGCTGAGAAACTTCTAGCAAAATTCCGCTGAAAGGAGACCTGCCGGGAATTAGTAAGTCTATTGGAGGGGTCAGTTTGTCCCAGACGAGTGAATCTCGGCAATGCGGAGCAGGGGCACAGTCCCGCCGGCGGCCGCCGAACTGCCACTGCCCACACATTGCAGGGAACATACGAACGGCCGCTGCCTGCCTGAGCCCCCGCTGGCCAGGCTCTGTGAACCGCCTCTGGCGGCTCGGCGCTGCAAACGACCACCCTCCCCCCCCCCCGCTGGTTCGGCGTTGCAAACGACGACCCCCACCCCCACCCCCAACCGCGCTCCTGTGAACAGCTCCCGCCCGCCGGGCTCTGCCAAAGGCCTCGCCCACACGGCAAACGGGCCCCGCCTGCACGGCTCTTCAAACAGCCCTGCCCGCACGGGGGAATCAGGAGTGGTTCGGGACCCACAGCGCAGAACTCCCGGCTACTGCTACCACCAGTGCTGACAACTGAGGTCTCTTGCACCAGCTTCCGAGGGCGTGGCTACCAGAGGGCAAGCAAATTCGCTGGGGTTTCTCAGCCCCAAGCTCTACAAACTTCGGGTCCAAGGGAATGGCAAACAGGGAGAGTGTGCCCAGGCATTCATGAAAACAGGGCTCACAGGAGCAGCAGACCTGGCGTGTAGCCAGTATTGTGGTGAGCGTCACCGGTGAGCGGGGCCTAGCTCGAGGAAAAGTGGGGAAGTGACTAGACACAAGAGAAGGCCCTTGGCACTCAGGATTGGAGACCCGCCCAGTCCGGGAGGAAGAGCTGCTGCACAGTGATTGGTTCCCGCGTATTGAGAGGAGAAGCTTGGCCCAGTGGGCATAGCTCCACCTACTGGAAGAATAGTGAATCGAACTCTAAGACTGCATTTATTAAAATTTTGTTTTTGTTGTTATTGTTGTTGTTGTTTTTTAATTTTTTAAATTCATTTTATTTTATTTTTTTAATATTAATTTTCATTTTTATTATTACTATTATTATTTTTTTAATTCTTTTTAATTTTCTATTTCTTTTTTCTCTTTCTTCTTTTCTTCTGTCTTTTCATTTTTTTTCAATTCTCTTATTCCCCCTTCCTTGAATTCTACCTGCTTATTCTCATTCTCTTTGGTGACTTCTTCCCTTCCCTTATAATACCTTTCCTCCCAAGTATCAAATAAATTTATAGGAGTAAACAGTAACTCAGCAGTCAAACAGAACAAGAAGCAACATGAGCAGCATGAAAAAGCAAGGAAGAAAAGGAGTAAAAAGAATGCAGGACAGCCTAAATATTCAAGAGGATATAGAATCATGAGAAAAATGGTCATATAAAGAACTCAAGGAATACCTTAGACAGATGGAATGGAACCTTAAAGAGGATACGAGACAGCAAATTCAAGCAGCGAAAGAACACATTGAGAATGAATTACATAAACAGATAAAAGAAGAAGTTAAGCATCTTTATCAGGAGATAGAGATTATAAAAAAGAATCAAATAATAATCTTAGAAATGAAGGAAATTATAAACCAAATTAAAAACTCAAATGAGAGTATCACTAATAGAGTGGAACAAGTAGAAGCCAGAACGTCAGATAATGAAGACAAAATATATCATCTTGAAAAGAGTCTAGCCAACTCAGATAGGCTGGTTAAAAATCACGAGAGAAACATCCAAGAGATATGGGATAACATAAAAAAAACAAATTTAAGAGTCATCGGGATAGAGGAAGGTATAGAGATTCAAGCCAAGGGAATGAGTAACCTGCTACATGAAATAAGTACAGAAAACTTTCCAGAAATAAAGAAAGAAACAGATACACAAATTGTAGATGCATACAGGACACCGAGCATACAAAATCACAGCAGACCAACGCCAAGACACATTGTTATGAAGATATCCAATATACAGAACAAAGAGAAAATATTAAAAGCTACAAGAGAAAGGAGGCAGATTACATTCAAGGGTAAACCAATAAGGTTAACAACGGATTTTTCATCACAGACGCTGAAAGCGAGAAGATCCTGGAACAACGTATTTCAAACACTGAAAGACAATGGATGCCAACCAAGAATTCTGTATCCAGCAAAATTAAGCTTCAGGTACGATAACAAAATAAAAATCTTTCATGATAAACAAAAGCTAAAAGAATTTGCAGCCAGAAAACCAGCATTGCAAAGCATCTTGAGCAAAACACTACACGAGGAAGAAATGAAAAACAATAACCAAAGCCAACAGTGGGAAGTAACTCAGTAAAGACAGACGGAGGTGGGAAAGCTAATCATGGAGAAACAAACTAAACTAAAAAAAGAGAGAGAGAGATAAATAATCAAACATGGCTGGAAGTACAAACCATATATCAATAGTAACTCTAAACGTTAATGGTTTAAACTCTCCAATAAAGCGACACACGCTGGTAACATGGATTAAAAAAACAAATCCAACAATATGCTGCCTCCAGGAGACACATCTGACTGGAAAAGACATACACAGGCTGAAGGTGAAAGGTTGGGAAAAAATATACCATGCACACGGTCCTTGCAAGCAACCAGGGGTGGCCATCCTCATATCGAATAAAATCGACTTCAAGACTAAGTTAATCCAAAGGGATAAGGAAGGACATTATATACTGTTAAAAGGAACCATTCACCAACAAAATATAACAATTATCAATATTTATGCACCAAATAATGGTGCTGCGACGTTTATAAAACAAATTCTCCTCAAGTTCAAGAATCAAATAGACAACAAAACAATAATTATGGGTGACTTCAACAAATCTCTCTCACCATTGGAGAGATCCTCCAAACAAAATTTGAATAAAGAAACTATAGAACTCAATATCACAATCAATAACCTAGACTTAACTGACATATATAGAATATATCAACCATCATCAAGTGGATATACTTTTTTTCAGCAGCACATGTATCCTTCTCAAAAATAGACCATATATTATGCCATAGGGCAACCCTCAGTAAATATAAAGGGGTGGAGATAATACCATGCATTTTATCTGATCATAATGGAATGAAACTGGAAATCAATGATAAAAGAAGGATGGGAAAATTCTATATCACATGGAAAATGAACAATATGTTACTGAATGATCAATGGGTTACAGAAGACATCAAGGAGGAAATCAAAAAATTCTTAGAGATAAATGAAAATACAGAAACAACTTATCGGAATCTATGGGACACAATGAAAGCAGTTTTAAGAGGGAAATTCATCTCCTGGAGGTCATTCCTCAAAAAAAGGAAAAACCAACAAATAAATGAACTCACACTTCATCTCAAAGCCCTAGAAAAGGAAGAGCAAAACAACAGCAAATGCAGCAGAAGGCAAGAAATAATTAAAATCAGAGCGAAAATCAACAAAATTGAAACAAAAGAAACTATTGAAAAAATTAACAAAACTAAAAGTTGGTTCTTCGAAAAAATAAATAAGATTGACAGACTCTTAGCCATGCTAACGAAGAGGAGAGAGAACTCAAATTACTAACATATGGGATGAAAAAGGCAATATCACAACAGATGCTACAGAAATACAGAAGACAATTAGAAATTATTTTGAAAACCTATATTCCAATAAAATAGAAGATAGTGAAGACATCGATAAATTTTTTAAGACATATGATTTGCCCAGACTGAGTCAGGAGGATACACACAATTTGAACAGACCAATATCAATGGATGAAATAGAAAAAGCAATCAAAAGACTACCAACCAAGAAAAGCCCAGGACCAGATGGGTATACAGCGGAGTTTTACAAAACCTTTAAAGAAGAATTAATACCAATACTTTTCAAGTTATTTCAGGAAATAGAAAAAGAGGGACCTCTTCCAAATTCATTCTATGAGGCCAACATAACATTGATTCCAAAATCAGACAAAGACACCTCAAAGAAAGAAAACTACAGACCAATATCTCTGATGAACCTAGATGCAAAAATCCTCAATAAAATTCTGGCGAATCGGATACAAAGGCACATCAAAAAAAATTGTGCACCATGATCAAGTAGGATTCATCCCTGGGATGCAAGGCTGGTTCAATATACGGAAATCAATAAACGTTATTCATCACATCAATAGACTTAAAGATAAGAACCATATGATCATCTCGATAGATGCAGAAAAAGCATTCGACAAAGTACAGCATCCCTTTATGTTCAAAACATTAGAAAAACTAGGGATAACAGGAACTTACCTTGACATTGTAAAAGCTATCTATGCTAAACCTCAGGCTAGCATCATTCTGAATGGAGAAAAATTGAAGGCATTCCCTCTAAAATCTGGAACAAGACATGGATGCCCTCTATCACCACTTCTATTCAATATAGTTCTCGAAACACTGGCCACAGCAATTAGACAAACAAAAGAAATTAAAGGCATAAAAATTGAAAAAGAAGAACTTAAATTATCACTATTTGCGAATGACATGATTCTATACCTAGAAGACCCAAAAGGGTCTACAAAAAAACTACTAGAACTAATAAATGAATTCAGCAAAGTGGCAGGATATAAAATCAACACGCATAAATCAAAGGCATTTCTGTATATCAGCAACAAAACTTCTGAAACGGAAATGAGGAAAAACACTCCATTCACAATATCCTCAAAAAAAAATAAAATACTTGGGAATCAACCTAACAAAAGAGGTGAAAGATTTATACAATGAAAACTACAGAACCCTAAAGAGAGAAGTAGAAGAAGAACTTAGAAGATGGAAAAATATACCCTGTTCATGGATAGGCAGAACTAACATCATCAAAATGGTGATATTACCCAAAGTTCTCTATAGGTTTAAAGCAATGCCAATCCAAATCCCAATGGCATTGCTTGTAGAAATAGATAAAGCAATCATGAAATTTATATGGAAAAATAAAAGACCCAGAATAGCAAAAGCAATTCTAAGCAGGAAGTGTGAATCAGGAGGTATAGCGATACCAGATTTCAAACTACATTACAGAGCAATAGTAACAAAAACAGCATGATAATGGTACCAAAACAGGTGGGTGGAGCAATGGTACAGAATAGAGGACACAGAGACTAATCCACAAAGTTACAACTATCTTATATTTGATAAAGGGGCTAAAAGCATGCAATGGAGGAAGGATAGCATCTTCAACAAATGGTGTTGGGAAAACTAGAAATCCATATGCAACAAAATGAAACTGAAACCCCTCCTCTCACCATGCACAAAAGTTAACTCAAAATGGATCAAGGAGTTTGATATCAAATCAGAGACTCTGCATCTGATAGAAGAAAAAGTTGGCTCCGATCTACATATTGTGGGGTCGGGCTCCAAATTCCTTAATAGGACACCCAGAGCACAAGAATTAATAGCAAGAATCAACAAATGGGACTTACTTAAACAAAAAAGTTTTTTCACTGCAAGAGAAACAATAAGAGAGGTAAATAGGGAGCCTACATCCTGGGAACAAATTTTTACTCCTCACACTTCAGATAGAGCACTAATATCCAGAATATACAAAGAACTCAAAAAAAATAGACAATAAGATAACAAATAACCCAATCAACAAATGGGCCAAGGACCTGAACAGACACTTCTCAGAGGAGGACATACAATCAATCAACAAGTACATGAAAAAATGCTCACCATCTCTAGCAGTCAGAGAAATGCAAATCAAAACCACCCTAAGATACCATCTCACTCCAGTAAGATTGGCAGCCATTATGAAGTCAAACAACAACAAGTGCTGGAGAGGATGTGGGGAAAAGGGTCCTCTTGTACATTGCTGGTGGGACTGCAAATTGGTTCGGCCAATTTGGAAAGCAGTATGGAGATTCCTGGGAAAGCTGGGAATGGAACCACCATTTGACCCAGCTATTGCCCTACTCGGACTATTCCCTGAAGACCTTAAAAGAGCGTACTACAGGGATACTGCCACATCGATGTTCACAGCAGCACAATTCCCAATAGCTAGACAGTGGAACCAGCCCAGATGCCCTTCAATGGATGAATGGATTAAAAAAATGTGACATCTATACACCATGGAGTATTACGCAGCACTAAAAAATGACAAAATCATGGAATTCACAGGGAAATGGATGGCACTAGAGCAGATTATGCTTAGTGAAGTTAGCCAATCCCTAAAAAACAAATACCAAATGTCTTCTTTGATATAATGAGAGCAACTAAGAATAGAGCAGGGAAGAAGAGCATGAGAAGAAGATTAACATTAAACAGCGATGAGAGGTGGGAGGGAAAGGGAGAGGAAAGGGGAATTGCATGGAAATGGAGGGAGACCCTCATTGTTATACTAAATTACATATAAGAGGTTGTGAGGGGAATGGGAAAATAAACAAGGAGAGAAATGAATTACAGTAGATGGGATAGAGAGAGAAGATGGGAGGGGAGGGGAGGGGGGATAGTAGAGGATAGGAAAGGTAGCAGAATACAACAGTTACTTGTATGGGATTATGTAAAAATGTGGATGTGTAACCGATGTGATTCTGCAATCTGTATTTGGGGTAAAAATGGGAGTTCATAACTCACTTGAAGCTAATGTATGCTAATGTATGAAATATGATATGTCAAGAGCTTTGTAAGGTTTTGAACAACCAATAAAAAAAATAAAATACAATATGTAGAGCTGAAAAAAAAAGAAAAAATAAATAAGATCAACAGACCCTTAGCCATGCTAATGAAGAGAAGAAGAGAGAGAACTCAAATTACTAGCATACTGGATGAAAAAGGCAATATCACAACGGACACTACAGAAATAAAGAAGATAATTAGAAATTATTTTGAAACCCTATATTCCAATAAAATAGAAGATAGCGAAGATATAGATAAATTTCTTAACTCATATGATTTGCCCAGATTGAGTCAGGAAGATACACACAATTTAAACAGACCAATAACAAAGGAGGAAATTGAAGAAGCCATCAAATGACTACCAACCAAGAAAAGCCCTGGACCGGATGGATATAGAGCAGAGTTTTACAAAACCTTCAAAGAAGAATTAATACCAATACTTTTAAAGTTATTTCAAGAAATAGAAAAAGAAGGAGCTCTTCCAAATTCATTCTATTAGGCCAACATCAACCTGATCCCGAAACCAGACAAGACACTTCAAAGAAAGAAAACTACAGACCAATATCTCTAATGAACTTAGATGCAAAAATCCTCAATAAAATCCTGGCGAATCGAATACAAAAGCATATCAAAAAAATTGTGCACCATTATCAAGTAGGATTCATCCCTGGGATGCAAGGCTGGTTCAATATATGGAAATTAATAAATGTTATCCACCACATCAATAGACTTAACCATAAGAACCACATGATCATCTTGATACATGCAGAAAAAGCATTTGACAAAGTTCAGCATCACTTTATGTTCAAAACACTAGAAAAACTAGGGATAACAGGAATTTACCTCAACATTGTAAAAGTTATATATGCTAAGCCTCAGGCTAGCATCATTCTGAATGGAGAAAAACTGAAGGCATTCCCTCTAAAATCTGGAACAAGACAGGGATGCCCTCTCTCACCACTTCTATTCAATTTAGTCCTCGAAATACTAGCCAGAGCAATTAGACAGACAAAAGAAATTAAAGGCATAAAAATAGGAAAAGAAGAACTTAAATTATCACTGTATGTGGATGATATGATAATATATCTAACAGACCCAAAAGGGTCTACAAAGAAACTACTAGAGCTAATAAGTGAATTTAGCAAAGTGGCAGGATATAAAATCAACATGCATAAATCAAAGGCATTCCTGTATATCAGCACAAATCTTCTGAAATGGAATTGAGGACAACCACCTCATTCACAATATCCTCAAAAAAATAAAATAAAATACTTGGGAATCAACCTAACAAAAGAGGTGAAAGATTTATACAATGAAAACTACAGAACCCTAAAGAGAGAAATAGAAGAAGACCTTAGAAGATGGAAAAATATACCCTGTTCATGGATAGGAAGACCTAACATCATCAAAATGGTGATATTACCCAAAGTTCTCTATAGGTTTAATGTAATGCCAATCAAAATCCCAACAGCATTTCTTGTGGAAATAGATAAAGCAATCATGAAATTCATATGGAAAAACAAAAGACCCAGAATAGCAAAAGCAATTCTAAGCAGGAAGTGTGAATCAGGATGTATAGTGATACCAGATTTCCAATTGTACTACAGAGCAATAGTAACAAAAACAGCATGGTACTGGTACCAAAACAGGCGGTGGACCAATGGTACAGAATAGAGGACACAGAGACCAATCCACAAAATTACAACTTTCTTATATTTGATAAAGGGGCTAAAAGCATGCAATGGAGGAAGGATAGCATCTTCAACAAATGGTGCTGGGAAAACTGGAAATCCATATGCAACAAAATGAAACTGAATCCCTTTCTCTCGCCATGCACAAAAGTTAACTCAAAATGGATCAAAGAGCTTGATATCAAATCAGAGACTCTGCATCTGATAGAAGAAAAAGTTGGCTCCGATCTACATATTGTGGGATCGGGCTCCAAATTCCTTAATAGGACACCTATAGCACAAGAGTTAATAACTAGAATCAACAAATGGGACTTACTCAAACTAAAAAGTTTTTTCTCAGCAAGAGAAACAATAAGAGAGGTAAATAGGGAGCCTACATCCTGGGAACAAATTTTTACTCCTCACACTTCAGATAGAGCCCTAATACCCAGAGCATACAAAGAACTCAAAAAATTAAACAATAAGATAACAAATAACCCAATCAACAATGGGTCAAAGAACTGAACAGACACTTCTCAGAGGAGGACATACAGTCAATCAACAAGTACATGAAAAAATGCTCACCATCTCTAGCAGCCAGAGAAATGCAAATCAAAACCACCCTAAGATATTATCTCACTCCAGTAAGATTGGCAGCCATTATGAAGGCAAACAACAACAAGTGCTGGCGAGGATGTGGGGAAAAGGGTACTCTTGTACATTGCTGGTGGGACTGCAAATTCGTGCAGCCAATTTGGAAAGCAGTATGTAGATTCCTGGGAAAGCCAGGAATGGAACCACCATTTGACCCAGCTATTGCCCTACTCGGACTATTCCCTGAAGACCTTAAAAGAGCGTACTACAGGGATAATGCCACAACGATGTTCATAGCAGCACAATTCACAATAGCTAGACTGTGGAACCAACCCAGATGCCCTTCAATAGATGAATGGATAAAAAAAATGTGGCATTTTATACACAATGGAGTATTACGCAGCACTAAAAATGACAAAATCATGGAATTTGCAGGGAAATGGATGGCATTAGAGTAGATTATGCTAAGTGAAGCTAGCCAATCCCTAAAAAACAAATGCCAAATGTCTTCTTTGATATAATGAGAACAACTAAGAACAGAGCAGGAAGGAAGACCAGGAGGAAAAGATCAACTTTAAACAGAGACATGAGGTGGGAGGGAAAGGGAGAGAAAAGGGAAATTGCATGGAAATGGAAGGAGACCCTCATTGATATACAAAATTACATATAAGAGAATTTGAGGGGGAAGGGAAAAAAACAAGAGAAAGAATTAAATTACAACAGATGGGGTAGAGAGAGAAGATGGGAGGGGAGGGGAGGGGCGGATAGTAGAGGATAGGAAAGGTAGCAGAATACAACAGTTACTAATATGGCATTATGTAAAAATGTGGATGTGTAATGGATGTGATTCTGCAATCTGTATTTGGGGTAAAAGTGGGAGTTCATAACCCACTTGAATCAAATGTATGAAAAATGATATGTCAAGAGTTTTGTAATGTTTTGAATAACCAATAAAAATAAATAAATTCTAATAACCATATGTAAAAGATTTCCTTATACTGAATGTTCTTCTATAACTTTATTTTTAACCAAATAGTATTACACTGTATGAATTTATAATAATTTAATATACCATTAATTTTAGAATGTTTATATTTCCCATTTTTTATTGGTTAGAAACAGTGCTGAGATCAACATCACAGTAGCTCAGTGGTTCTCAGTCAGAGGTTATTTGCCCCCCAATGAACATTTGACAATATCTGGCTCTATGAAATTTTGGTTACCATAATAGGAGGAAGAAGGGAGATGACACTACCATCTAGTGAACAAGATTATATATTTTACAAAATTATTAAAGCCTAAATGAAATCACTGGTTGTGCTTATGAAATAAAGATATTATTTTATTTATAAACCATAATACTGTTTTAATTCTATCTAACAATGATTATTCAAAGTTTTTATTGAAAATATTCAAAGCATACACATACAAATATTTATAGTGACATGATTTTGAGGGATAAAAACACATAGCAAAGGAGAATTTTCCAAATATTTGTTATAAAAATAATCTATCTGTGGCATGATTTTCCACTCAAAAACTGTTATTTTCTCACTTATTTTTAACACCTTACCTTTACCTTTAGGGACAAAGTATGATTTAGATAGATATTGGTTATTTTTGCCTGATTTCTTGTTTCCTTGGTCAAGCTTCCAGAGATTGGCAATTTAAGTACCAACTTTCTGTCTCATGATAGCATTTTGTATGTGTGTTTTCTGTTCCATCATTTTCTTCTTTTTTCTTTCTTTTTTTAATGCTTTAATTGAGTTTATTATGCTGTCTTATTTCTAACTTCTTAAGATTAATCCTATTAATTTTCTTCTTTTATATTGTACACATTTAAAACTATTCCTTTCATTTAAGTATTGGTGGCATCTCACCTATCTTGGTTTAAAATGTTTATTAATATTATAAAGTATATATAAATTTATTTGTATAGCTTCATCATGAATACACCATTTATTATAGTGCTGTGTCCTATTTTTAATGAGAAAAGTGTTATTTTAAAATCCCATTTCATACAATATTAATATATTTGTTTTTTTTAATTTGGTATATACATGTTAATTTATTTTTTATTTTATTTTCACCTTTTCTGTATCCTTATATTTTTTATGAATTCATTTAAAAGAGCATATAGTTGGACTTAGTTATTTTTCAGTCTGATGATATTTGCCTCTTAAATGGAACAGTTAATATATCCAATTTGATGTAAATTTTGATTGATGGAATTAGATATATCTATGTTTCATAACATTATTACTTTCCTACATGTTTTTAATTTCTACTTCTGTCCTTTTTTAATCTTCTTTGGGGGTTGTATATTAATATATTCATCTTCCATTGTTTTTCCATTAACTTACTTGAAAACTAGGTAGTCTTTTTCTGATCTATTTGATACCATGAAACTATAGTAACAGTAACAATTTATAAACTTAACCCATGCTTCTAAACTCCTTCTGGAAATCTGTTAAACTTCCATGTTTGTCCCATTGTTTTTGGTCTGAAAGCATCTTTATTTTTATTTCATTCTTGAGTTATTTTTCCTTGATACAATTCTAGATAAGAAGCTATTTTAACACTCTGAAAATATCATATCTTTCTCCTGTGCTTTCTCTATAGAATTCATTCTGTTATGTCTAAATGG
This sequence comes from Callospermophilus lateralis, assembly GCF_048772815.1. Lineage (NCBI taxonomy): Eukaryota > Metazoa > Chordata > Mammalia > Rodentia > Sciuridae > Callospermophilus > Callospermophilus lateralis. The sequence continues at coordinate 17,769,904 of NC_135325.1, forward strand.
GTTTTTTTTCTATGTTACTCTAAATATCTTCCCTTCACCTTCAGTGTTCTACATTTTCACTCTGATGGATCTAATTGTAAATTCTAGTATTTATTTGGTGAAGCATTCATCAGCCTTCCTAAGTCTGCAAAATGATGTCTTCACTCTGTTCTGAAAAAGTTGCAGTCTTTGTATCTTCAAATATTGCCTCTGTCACATTCTTTCCCATATTTCTTCTTTACTTTGTGATTAATGTATATTAAACCTTCACATAAAACATGAGATATCCCTTAAATTCTCTTTCTCATTTTATACCTAAAAAAATCTACACTGCAAAGGCATACTGCTTTATAATTTATTCATAATTGCCTATAATTTACTGATTTTTGCTTTAGTCATATCTATTAAGACACTTCTAGAAGTTATACTTGATTACTTTTTAAAACCTGCTAGGTGTTTTAAATATCTGCACCTTGATATTTTCAGAATTCTGGGATTTTTAAGTATTATAATAGTTTATAGCTAAGATGACATTAAGGCCAATTTATACTTCCCAGTTATAAACTAAATTATTGGAAAAATACATGAAGCAAATGCTTTCAAACATTGTGCAACAAACAGTACAGTAAGGCAAATTGCATACAAAAACATAGTAAAAAGATAATGCACCATAATCAAGTGGGGTTCACCCCAGGGATTCAAGGTTGGTTCAATATATGGAAATCAATAAACGTAATCCATCACATCAATAGACTTAAAGAAAAGAATCACATGATTATCTCAACAGATACAGAAAAATCACTTCACAAAATACAGCATTCATTCATGTTCAAAACACTAGAAAAACTAGGGGTATTAGGAACATACCTCAACATTATAAAAGGTATCTATGTTAAACCCAAGTCCAACATCATTCTAAATGGAGAAAAATTAAAAGCATTTCCTCTAAAAACTGAAACAAGACAGGGATGCCCTCTTTCACCACTTCTATTCAAGAGAAGTGGAAACTCTAGCCAGAGCAATTAGACACAAGAAAGAAATTAAAGGGATACAAATAGGAAAAGAATTCAAACTATCCCTATTTGTTGATTACATTATTCTATATTTAGAAAGCCCAAAAACCTCTGCCAGAAAACTTCTAGAACAAGTAAATGAATTCAGCAAAGAAGCAGGATATAAAATTAACACCCATAAATCAATTGCATTCCTACACATCAATGATGAATCAACTGAAAGAAGAATTAAGCAAACCATTCCATTCACAATAGCCTCTAAAAATAAAATATTTGGGAATCAATCTGACTAAAGATATGAAAGATCTCTATAATGAAAACTACAGAACACTAAAGAAAGAAATTGAAAAATAGCTTAGAAGATGGAAAGATCTCCCATGCTCTTGGATCAAATGGCCATACTACCAAAAGCGCTATACAGATTTAAAGCAAATCCTATTAAATTTCTGATGATGTTCTTCATAGAAGTAGAAAAATCAGTCATGAAATTCATTTGGAAAAATAAGAGACCCAGAATAGTCAAAGCAATTCTCAGTGACAAAAGTGAAGCAGGAGGCATTCACAATACCAGATGTTAAATTATACTACAGAGCTATAATAACAAAATGGCATAATATTGGCACCAAAACAAACATGAAGACCAATGGAATAGAATAGAAGACACAGAGACAAACCCACATAACTACAGTTATTTCATACTTCACAAAGGTGCCATAAGCATACATTGGAGAAAAGATAGCCTCTTCAACAAATGGTGCTAGGAAAACTGGAAATTCATATGTAACAAAATGAAATTAGACTCCTATCTTTCATCTTGCACAAAACCCAACTCAAAGTGGATAGACCTAGGTCACTAGACCTAGGCAGAGACCCTGAGCCTACTAGAAGAAAACGTAGGCCCACATCTCCATCGTGTATTGGCTTAGAAACTGAATTTCTCAACAACACTCCTAAGGGGCAAGAAGTAAAATCAAGAATCAATAAATGGAAGGTATCAAACAAAAAAGATTCTCCACAGTAAGGGAAAAAAGCAAGAATGTGAAGAGAGAGCCTACACAATGGGAGAAAATCTTTGCCACCTGTACCTCAGAGCATTAATCTCCAGTATATATAAAGAACACCAAAAAAATTAACACCAAAAAAGCCCAATCAATAAATGGGCAAAGGAACTGAACAGACACTTCACAGAAAAAGAAATATGACTTGTCAACAAATATATGAAAAAAATGTTCAACATCACTAGCAATTAAAGAAATGCAAACTAAAACTACACTGAGATTTCATCTCTAGTCAGAATGGCAATGGTTAAGAATACAAGTAACAATAAACGTTGGCAAGGATGTGGAGAAAACAGTACATTCATACATCACTGGTGGGACTGCAAATTGGTGCAACTACTCTGTAAAGCAGTATGGAGATTCCTCAGAAAAACGTGGAAGGGAACCACCATTTGACTGAGTTATCTCACTCCTTGGTATATACCCAAAGGACTTGAAATAAGCATACTATATAGTAATGAGGCCACATCAATATTTATAGCAACTCAATTCGTAATAGCTAAGCTATGGAACCAATCTAGGTACCCTTCAACAGATGAATGGATAAAGAAAACGTGCTACATATGCACAATGGAATATTACTCATCCATAACAAAGAATGAAATTATGGCATTTGCTTGCAAATGGATGGAAGTGAAGACTATCATGCTAAGTGAAATAAACCAGTCCCAAAAAACCAAAGGCTGATACACATATCTCTCTGATATGTGGATACTAACACACAGTAAGCATGGGGAGAGGGAAAAAAATGAAAGTTCACTTATTTAGAAAAAGGGGAATGAAGAGAAGGAAGGAGGATGGAGATGGGAAAGACAGTAGAATGAATCAGACATAACTTTCCTATATTTATATATAAATACACGACCAGTGTAACTCCACATCATGTATATCCACAAAAATGGGAAGGTATACTTCATGTGTGTGTGTGATATGTCAAAATACATTCTACTATCATGTAAACCTAAAAAGAACAAATAAAAATTAAAAAGTACAGTGATGTTATCTTTGAGTGAAGAGAAATAAATGAGGCACTCCATTCTTCCTGCCTAGAGAGAATGTCAAGGCTACGGTGCACAGAGAGAGAACTCAAAGACAGCCTGTGTTCTCCCTGAGGAGACAGAGGTAAAAATTTGAAAAGGTCAAAGTGGCTAGAATTGCCTATTTCAGTAATGGGAGGAGAGCACTTCAAAGAAGAGAGCACTAGATATCTAGAGAGTGCTCACCTTTGGGGATGGAATATCAAAAAGATGTAGGAAAGATCAGTAGAAGGAGATGGAAACGGAGGGAGGAGGGATGGGAAAGGGGAGGAATGAACTTAACAAAATCATGCTACATGTATATATAACTATGCATATGTACAAAGCATCAATTGAAAATAAATAAATTAGTCAGGCTGGGGATGTGGCTCAAGCGGTAGTGTGCTCACCTGGCATGCGTGCAGCCCGGGTTCGATCCTCAGCACCACATACAAAGATGTTTTGTCTGCCAATAACTAAAAAATAAATATTTTAAAAAAAATTCTCTCTCTCTCTCTCTGTCTCTTTCTCTTTAAAAAAAAAAGAAAGAAAAAAAATAAATAAATTAGTGAAAGGAAGATCAGTAGAATAGACGAAGGACAATACAGGGAGGGAAGAAGGGAGGGAAAGACAGATGAACTGGCACTGAAATGGAGTAAATTTCATGCATGTATGACTTTGTCAAAATGAAACCAACTACTATGGATAACTATAATGTTCTAATAAAAATTATTTTTTTTAATTTTAAAATAGTGCTCCCCTTCAGTCTTCATCTGAATACTGGTAGACACATGCATATGAAGAATGACTCAAGGCCAGGGAAATAAAATATTAGAAGAGACAGAGGGAACAATTACCAGAGCCCATGCAGGTCTTAAAATAGTTCCTTACCCACCAACATAGTAGGAAAATTCCATATTCTTAGATGTCAGGTAGAGAACTCATGATACCTTATTAACTTAGCAGTGAAGAAGAATTAGTCCCAGATCAAACATTGATCTGTTTATATTCAATGAAACTTACAAACAAACCTTAAAAGAATCATAATTTCGGCGGGGTGGGGGGGGCGCGGAGGGGGCTGGGGATGTGGCTCAAGCGGTAGTGCTCTCGCCTGGCATGCGTGGGCCGGGGTTCGATCCTCAGCACCACATACAAAGAAAGATGTTGTGTCCGCCAAAACTAAAAAAATAAATAAATATTTTAAAATTCTCTCTCTCTCTCTCTCTCTCTCTCTCTCTCTCTCTCTCTCTCTCTTTAAAAAAAAGAATGATAATTTTGAAATAATTTTATTGTGCACCAGAAAAAATAAATCTCAAGAATGTTTATAGGAATACCAAAATCATCCAGTTCTCAAGAAGATCAAATTATAATTATTGTAATCCAATAAAAATTTCTAGGCTTGCAAAGAATCATAAAAGCATGACTCATAGTGAGGATAAAAGTCAATCAATATAATCAAAAGCAGAAATTACATAGCTCATAGAAGTAATATACAAGGACAAAGATTTGCTAAGATAATTTCATTGCATACATTTAAGGTAAAGAAAGCATTACTATATTAAGGAGAGACATGGAAAACTGCATATTTTTAAAAGACCAAAATTTAACAAATAGAGATAAAAATATCTGAGATGAAAAATACACTGGGTAGAATTAACAGCAGATTTAGGCGCTCACTGTAGAATAAAAGAGTATTGGGCCTGAAGATAAAGTAAGAGAAGCTATCCAAAATTAAACACAGGCAAGAAACCCTTTTAAAAAATAAACAGACTGAGTTATAGACAAGTGCAAGTGACCAAACATATGTGTAATTGAATCCCCAAAGGAGAGAAAAAGGAGTAGGAGAAACATTTTACTAAGTAATGGGAAACTATTTTCCAAATTTGATTTTTTAATTATAAACTACAGAGTCAAGATTCTCAATAAATCTCAGAGATAAAAACTATAAAAAAGCACTCAAGTAAATCATAACTAAATTCTTCCAAAAAAGACACATTATGTTTTTTATTTATTTTTTATGATGGAAGGAGACACATTATGTTTAGATGAACAAAAAAATATGACATACTTCTTGTGAAAACAGTGTAAACAGAAGATTATGGAACCTTCTCCTTAAAATACTGAAAGAAAAATTAATGCCAACTATTATGGGATTGAAATGAGGAAAAAAGACTTACACTTATCCTGAGGATCCCAGTTCTACATAAAAAGAATGTCCACTATAATTCCCAATCAAGATGAGCACCAAAATTTGTGGGGGTTTTATTGTCCCCTTTTCCCTATAACATCATTAAAATAAAAGTTTGTTTGTGCTGGGGTTGTAGCTCAGCAGTAGAATGCTTACCTAGCACATGTGAGGCCTTGGGTTCGATCCTCAGCACCACATGAAAATAAATAAATTAAATAAAGGTATTTTGTCCAACTACAACCAAAAAATAAATATTTTTTTAAAAAAAGTTTGTTAGCCTGTACTGATAAATTCTCACAACAAAGGGATACTAAGTACTGTCCTTATCTGTCTGGATTCCCTAAGGTTTTTTTCTGGTTATTTGTACTTTTTGACAGCACATTAATATACTTAGTTTGTTTTCAGTGGGAGGATAGTCAGAACAACCTATTCTCTTCATATTTCTGATAAGGGAGTCAGTGATTTTCATGGTCAGTCTCCATTTCATTACAAAGTATTATAAATGTTTTATTATTTAAAGGCCATAGTTTCTATAATTACTCAAATTTATAATTTCCAATAATGCAGAAAGTTGAATACACCATAAAAAACATATGAAAAGCAATGTAACATATATGCCACTCTCCATTCCTCTGTGATATATGACTACATTCTACATTGTCAACAATGTCCCTCAGGGACCTCACCAACTGTGTGTGGGTAGAACAATCTAACATGTGGGGAGGGCACATTATCAATAATTAAATTAAAACTTCATTAGGCTTCAATTAGTTCTCATTTTTAAGTTAAAAATAAAAATAGAGTTTCTAATATTTTTTACTAATCTCAATGGATCATATTGTTAAAAGTTGAACCATTTTAAACTGCTTTAGAAATAGAAAGTTATTAAATATTGGAAATTTCGTGTGGTTCAACTTAATTCATACCATTTCAAAGACCATTAATAAAAATCAAATGAGCATAAAATTGAGAGGCAAAATTTTGATCCCAACATTTAGTTACCCTTGGAGCTTTGAGACTAATTACCACATCTAAAACTCTGAAGTATTGGAATATTTAAATGACATGACTTTCCTAAAATGCTTACCAAATTCTGGCACAGCAGGAAATGGTATAGCATAATGGTTAAGATGGTTGTCCTAGGCACCAGACAACTATGGAATCAAATTCTGATTTTATCATTTACAAGATGAGTCCCCTTGGTTCAATCCCACCACAAGTCTGTGACCCAGTTTCTCCATCCATGAAAGAGGAATAATAATAGTAATATCCACAACTTAGTGCTGGAATAAAAATTAAATGCATGTTTATAAAATATTTAGAAAAGTGCCTGGCACATGTTAAACAAATAGGTGTTCAAATTTTATTATAGCAGAATGTCATTAAAAGTTGACAGCTCTCCTCCACACTCTTTAAGTGGACAATAAAGCAATTCAAAAATTAATGGACAAGAAGCAAATAACATTGAAAGGCACAGATGACAGGAACTCCAATCATGATGGACAAAACATTTAGACTAATAAGAAGGCAGAAGACTGTAACTGTGACCTCTATTTGTGAATGTAGAAACAGACATGCAGATAAGTAAAATCTACCTTAAGGAGATATTTAAATATCTCCACTTGCATCAGGTAGAAAACAGAGTAGCTGCTTTAGTGACTTGGAATTTTTCAGTAACGCACTTCATTTTGTCATTGTAGAAATTTGGTGTACTGAATTGTTAAAATCCTCTATGTTCTTTCTCCACATGGCTTCTGCTCCAAGGAAAATGTGGCATAAGGGGCTCACAGCTAGAGTTACTATCAAAAGCTAAGCAAGCAGAGAAATATTTATGCTGCTATGGCATTCTGCAATTATGGAACACAATAGAACCTCTAGGTCAAATGTTAAATCGTACAATTAGAAGTGTATGCCCCAACTTTGCCTAATAACACACATATCTTTGCAGTTTTGTAACCTCTCTAAGAAGGTCCCATATTTTCTTGGTTCATAGCACTCTTAGTTTCCACAGTAAATTTTTTTATGGTTCCTTTAGCCAAAAGAAATACCTAATAGTTTTATTTATTAAAAATTAAGTAAATAAATAAATATTTATTTTCAAACTACTTAATAAGTATTCATAGCCAAACAATTTAGTTATTTGAAAAAATAAATACTCATAAATCAAAAAATTATTTAATTTTAAATAACTACATTTACTTACAAATGGAATATATAAGTAACATTTGAACTTCTTTTAACGTTGGGGATATAGCTCAGTTGGTAGAGCACTTGCCTGACATGTACAAGGCCCTGGGTTCAATCCCACCACCAAAAAGAAAATGAATTTATTTCAAATAGTTTTCCATTGTGTACAGATTTCTTTGTATGGATCTAAATGTCTACCTTTCAGATTGTTTTTATTGAGGAGAGTCTAGATGATGGTACTTGAATGTAAGAAATGTAAGAAGTTACAACATCATAAAATATTTATTGGGATTTTATTGTATATAAAGGAATTTGAGGGAGGGAAAAAAGAATCATATGATCCTAAAAAAAAAGTTTAGTATATTTGGCTAAATCATTTATACATATGTGATCTGATTATGTCACTTTCTTGTTGAAATGTATTACTATCTCCCTTGTATCACTGATATGTGGTCTTCCAGAATTTTATTTCCCTTTCTTTTTTCTGCTCATCCTCTATTTTTAATGCTATATCTCTCCCCCTGCATCCCAGCTCCCTACATGTAAGTGTAACCATCTAACATCACCATAATAAGCTCTATGATTCTCAATTCCATGCTGTTAGCCATGGTGTCTCCTGTCTGGTGGAATACATTCCTCCATTCTTCACCTAAAATCTTCTGTTTTGTCCTTCTATCCTAGCTGAAATGTCTTTTTTAGTGGAATCTTTCCCTATCATCTCTGTGGCTTTTTTTTCCCCCTTTTAGGAAGAATTACCTATTTTTTCCTGTTTTTTTTTTCCTCAAAGTACCCAATATATAGGCATGTGTTACTTTTAGTATTCTGTATGAGAAGAATCACTAAGATGGATAGGTAGATAAATGAAGATAGATAGGTATAGATAGAAATATTGATAGATAAATGACAGACTGATAGACATACATGCGATTTCTTAAAGGGATTGACCTCCCACAATCATGGGAAATATGACTTAACAGTCTGTGTGAAGCTGTTATTTCTGTGTCTGATACTGAAGCATGAAGTCTGCAGAGAAGTCACTCAAAATGTAAGATATTTTGGAAAACAAGGTCAAAGTGGAATCTGCAAAACTATAAGCTAGAACCAATGAGAACTTACTAGAACCTATGTTGATCTCTCACCTTCTCAAGCTTCCAACTTTGATAATGGGAGCATCTTGAAAGAGAAACTAATGCCCATCACCATAAACTCAATATTCACCTGACCTGAAGTTGAAGGACAAGCCAAACGGGCTCTCAGCCCAGCCGATGCTCCACACCAATCCTACAAATTCACAGAGAAGCTTATATGAACTGCGATGCAGCTTCTTTCCTGGCACCTAACATTTAAAGCACAAAATGAACATGTTGTCTGCTCTAGTTCTACATTTCAAATTTTATACAGTATGTCTCTTGTGGCCCACACTAACCCCAAAATTATGCAGAGGAGAAAATTCTGGGAAATATAATTTCAACTTGGCTAAGGTTACACAACACAAATCCACCACAGCCTTAAAAAGCACTTGTCCCATTGCCAGTTATTTAAGTACCTGTCCCTACTCTGAGACAACACAAGCTCCTGGAGGGCAGGGACCATGTCTTACCCATAACATATCCCTAGTGCTTAATAAACCTGACACATAATAGGGACTCAAAGATGTTTGTCATGTAAGAAATGAATGAATGAATGAATGAATATTATAATATGATTAACACCATCAGACAGCACACTGTAAATACTGTTTAGTCATGTAACAAGGTAATAAGCAGGAAGAATCTTCTATTTTTTTCAAAAGCAATAAGTTAACATGCTTTATATAGCCTAATCCCATTAGAATGAATTAAAGCTATTTAAACCTATCAAAATTTTATCATGAACATATATAGAATTTTCCAATTTATTAACTGTGTTTATAGAGGTTATCTAATTGGATGAGTTATTATTTAGCTAAGCATACCTAGTCACCACTTTTTTGGATATATATGACAAAAAATATTCTCTTAGGCAGATTTCTATTAAATTGCAAAAATAAAAATGTTGATTCACTAATTATCAATTTTTATGTGTCTTTTCATTGATATGCTTCATATTTTAGAATCTGCTAGCATATAAATAACTGCAGATAAATGTTGCCAACCCATCTTTTTTTTCCACTTCTATTTGTCACAACAGCTCTTGGAATTCATTTCAAGTCCTCTGTTTCTGCTGTGTTTGACCTGTTTTAAGCTCCAAAACATGATATCATCATCATTCCATAGTTTTTAGTCTCCAAAAGCATCATTGCCTATAGCATACACCCATATGTAAGCACATCATTAATAGCCTAGAGCAAGACAGTGCCCCAACTCTATGTAAAATGAATACTTCTCAGAAAAGCTTTAAGAATAGACAAATACTTACAAGTAAACTTATTTTCTAAAATTTCCATCTCTGTGTCTTCCAATAACAGGAGGGAACTAAAATTTAGTGAGTGATAACAATGTCATGGATATAGGTTATGAAGCAGCCATTCTTACTCTCATTTATAGTAAGAATATTTAGGATCAGTAATGTTAAATGTCTTCTTAGGACTAAACAGCCAATAAGTTACAAAACCCAGAATTTTAACTCAGGTTTATAATCAGTTAAAAATGGCAGTGCTCTTACTACCTTAATTATGTCATAATGCTTCCCAGTCTATGATTACTATACAAGAGTTTAAATATTTAGAATGAATTTCAGAGAAGCATATCAATTCCTTTCCAGGTGTTTTGCATTAACCTTAGGCATAGTCATCTTTTATTCATTATTTGATTCCACAAATATTTATCGAGTGCCTAATATGTACCAGTCACTTCTCAAGATGCTAGAAACATAGTGTTGGACCAGAAAAACCAGTTTTTCTTCACTTCCATTCTAGTGAAGAAGACAGATATGAGCACAGAAATTTATAAAGTAGGATAAGGTGTCAGGTAACTAAAAGCAAATCAGTGTTAAGGAATGAGGGGTGACAGAGGTACAGAGATCAAAATGGGATTTATAAATTAATGGTAATGGAGGTGCCTATAGATATTAGTAGAAATAGAATACATTCTATTACAGTGAACTAAAATTAAGGGCCTTAAAATAAATAATATTACAAAAAATATTCTTATCTCTGTTCAGTTGCTTTAAGAACCAATATTAATTGATGTTACTAAGAAATCACCATTGAGAAGGACTGGGAAAAGAGCAAGATTTTAGAGTGATAATAATGAAAAGTCTTTCAAGACTTGTGTTGACCTATTAATACTCTGCCTCCAGTATCATCTTAGATCATATTTAAGTGTAGGAACTCTGGCCTTCCAAGATTAGAAATTTTACTCCCACCCCTTTGTAACTGTCTCCCACTGATCCAGTCCTAAAATATGATTCCCTTTTAAAAATATTTAAAGACACTTTCTTTCTACTCCTGTTCCAAATGACATACTCCTGAAGAATTAGACACACTTTTCCTTTTTGCTTTCCTTAACATTCTTAATATTAGCACACAAAATTGTATATGAATTAAACATTATTTTTATCATGAGTGTGTTTAAAAGGGATCAGCAAGAAAAATAAAACGTAACCTTGACAAACTGTAAAGGAAATGAGATTGAAGACAATTCGTAGTTTAATGTTGTTTACCAAGAAGGCAATAGAGCAAAGTGATCAAAACTCAGGTGATTTTTAAAGTCAAATTACCTGTGTTCAAATCTCAGCTCTCTTGGCATCTTGCTGTATAAATTGAGCTAATTACTAACTTTTGTGTTCCTCATATGTGAAGGGGCATCACAATTGAACATGGCTCATATGTTAATTCTAAAGAGAAAGTAAGAGGGGGCTGGGGTTGTGGCTCAGCAGTAGAGCACTCACCTAGCAAGGGCTAGGCCCTGGGTTCAATCCCCAACACAACATAAAAATAAATAAAGATTTGCTTTAAAAAAAAGAGTGAATAAGATTGCTGGAGAGAATAAGAAACAGGAAAGGGAAATGAGGAGAGTAGGACAAAGTCAAACAAATATATGATTTTAAGGTTTTAGTCTCACTCTCAGTCTGATCCCATGGTGATTTGGGGAGCATAAATTACATTTTGGCGTTTGTCACTCTGTAAAGTGAGGAACCTGAGTTTTCATACCACCTCAACTGTCAGTCACTGGATAGGGGATAGGGTAGGGCATAAACTCTTAGGCTTTCAGACCTCTTTAGGCAATACTTTGAAGAAGGTTATTGTTGAAAGCCACATAAGACAAAGCACACAGAAGATGGACCAGTGGGAACACCATAAGTAAAGGAGGGAATCTGGATGTGGCACCAATAGTGTCTGACACATAGCTCTTTCTGTAGGAACCCTCACTATTTTAATTATTTTATTCCCAGCTCCCCTTATACAACCCTATTACTTCTTGTTTCTGGCTAAGTACCAAGAGGAATAGGCCTTTGAAGTCCCTTGCTATAGTAAATAATATTCTAACTTATAGTAATAACCATAATGCCTTCTGGCTTCAGCCTAGAACAATATTGGCATGCCCTACAGAGCCCTCCTAAGATTGACAATCCTTTCTGTTACTGCCTGCATAGCTGCTGTGGCCTGTAGTCATTTCCAGAGAGTGCCACTATCCTTGGGAAGGCACTTTGCCACCACTCCTGCCCCACTCCAACATCTACTCTACCTCTACAGTTGATTTCATGGTGATTACTGCCTCAACAACAGCCTATACATGTTTCCAAGTCTGGCCACCTTCTGACCATGCTGACTTTGGACACTTAGATGGCCATTTGCATAGTCTCTTATTTAAGTAGCTGCCCAATACTTCTGCCCAAATCACAATTTCATTCCACTCTAGTGGTTCCACTAAGGAAAAACAAAGTGCCTTTGTTTTTTCTAATTAAAAATTTAAAAGCTCTGTCTCCTTCTCTAATGTCCTTGCCATTCCACATGGAATTGCCTCATCAATATCTCAGGATACCAAAATCTGTCACCCATGCCTTCTGTTTCACAGTTGGAATCTGTCTTATAGACAGACTATTCTTATTGTCAGAAAACATTCCAGAACTGGAAAAAAAAAAAACCTTGTGTTCAAAAATTGTCATTATTTTAAAATATATATTATGTCCATGCTTTTAAAACCTCTGTATAGTATACAGTATTCAATGACATTTTCCACCATGTCATTATTTTCTAGCACAAAATTAGAAACTTCCTTATACTGCATAAGAAAGGAGTTGTTTCATGATGAAAATTTATTGTATAATTAAAATGCTAAAAAGAGAAGCCCTATATGAAACTTTTCCTTGAATCTTGACTCCATCATCAGAAATAGACATCCATGGATAGATTGATAAATTTAGATATATTAGTAAATAGATTTTTTATAGCATTTATTATAATAATTTCCCTCTTTATACTTTGTTGGTCATTTATTACTCAATATTTATTTAGCCCTTGTGCAAGATCCTAGGAACAAAAATGTGATGAAGAAACCAGAACTGCCTTCAAGGTTTCATAATCTAGTAAGAAGGACAGATGTAAAATAATCATTATAATACAATGCTAAGGGTTATGTATAAAAATAAAATATAAGGGCACAAGGTAAGAGTACCACACATGGCAACAACTAACTTTGTCTTGAATTTGCACCATACTGTTCAGTTAGTAAGCTAATGATTGATCCTGATTCAAGTCAGCTTACCCAGGCTGTTAGATCCCTCCTCCTTGTGACTTTAATTAGAATCATCACACAATCCTGTTTTGTTTTACCTGTCTATCTTCTTGGGTAAACTCTAAACTCCTTGAATACAGGATTTGGTCTGATCCTCTTCGTATCCAGAGCACCAAGCATAATTTTGGAACACTCTTTAGTCTTCAATAAATGTTTGTTAACTGAATGAATAAATAAATAAATAAACTGAACCAAGGATGGCAAAGGAAAAATTTCATGTAAAAGTTTTCATATAGGAATGTATATTTAAGCTGCTATGGATGACCTATTGTCCAGCTAAAATTTTGAAATTCCAATTGAGGTTGAGAGGATAGCTTAATGTCATGGCTGGCCTCAACTTTTCTTATCCTAATACCAGACTTTGCAGATTTGACAAACCTATCTCCATCCACCATGCTAAGTCTCTCTGCAGACACAGAATAGCTGAACCTTTCAGAACCTTTGTAGGATGCATTCCTATATCAAGAAAATGGGCCTTTAAACACTTGTTGGATCCAATTCTGGTAATGTTTAGTTCTTTTGAAAAATCATCTAGAAGGTTATTATTTGCTGTCCCTGCAGTGTTATTAAATAACTGCTGTCTCAGCCTCTTGCAAGCAATTATGGTGAGTTTTAAAATCAAGCAGCAGTGTGGGGATGTGATTCTCCTGGTTCTCTAAAGCAGCTTAACTTTTTGCTTTAGTGCCTTGAATCCATTTTTGTCACTCTTGGTGGACTTTCTAAAGATATCTTTAGCAGGGATTGCTGACGCATGACTGTAATCCCAGTGACTCGGGAGCCTGAGGCAGGAGAATCCTAAATTCAAGGCTAACCTCAGAAACTTAGCAAGGCCCTAAGCAACTTAGTGAGACTCGGTCTCAAAGTAAAAAAATAAAAAGGTCTTAGGATGTGGCTTAGTGGTTAAGCACCCCTGAGTTCAATCCCTGGTACCCGCCCCCCCAAAAAAATAAATAAAATAAAACAAAGACATTTTGAGATTGAATTTTCTACTGTTGATTTTCAGTTATTCAAATATTTTTCTCTTTTGAAATATAATCTAAAAATTCTAGCTTCATTTTAGAATTAACTCTAATAATAAGTATGCCCATCATAGGGGTCAACTAAAGAGAAAATCATCCTATCCTGCTAAGTTCAATAAAATGTGTTTTCCCCAAATGCCTCTTTACATGATTCTAGAAAAATCTTAGTTTGGAAGACATATGCTTTCCCAAAATTTTAACTTAACAACTCTAAAAGGAAATTTAAGTTGAGAACAATCAGATAACTCTTCTTTCCTTTTTCTCCAAAATAATCAAAGATGTGAGTTTCAAAAGTCTGGAAGCTCAACACTCTCAACTGGAAACAAACCTGTCTTGTGTTTGTTCTTAAGAATAACTCCTTAAAAAGGTGTGTTGTCCCAGGAATCTGCTTCTGGTAGATCCATATGTTACAATATAAAATGAAGAAGAAATTCAGCTAGTTTATTTTCTTCTTACTCTGCCTCTGCTTTTACTTCTCAGTCCTTCATCTTCTTCTCTCTTTTTCTGTTGAGTGCGATCATTTGACCCTGCTGCCCTTTCCTGTTACTAAGCTTGCTTTCTGTGAAGAAGCCTCTTTGACTTCTTTCAACTCTTGTTTTGCAGAAGAACATCAAAATGTTCAAAAGAAACAATGGTCTAACTTTCCTAAGAAGTTAAATATGATCATTCCCATGGTGAAAATGACCTGCTGTGAATATGTTCCAAGTTGCTGGAGCATCTCTTATAAAACAGAGTTCAAAGTTATTGGAAAAATAGAGAAAGACCCAAACTTGTGCTGAGAGATAAGAGTTATTTAGAAGCAGCTGGTGTTCACATAGGGGCTTAAAATGCAATTAGCACCTGTCTTGTAAATATCCAGTACACATAAAATGAAATTTGTATCTCACAATCTGTAAAATGGTCTGGTGATTTTTTCAAAAATAAGTATAATCATACAAATAGAGACAAATTAAAGCAGTGCAAATATTCTCTCATTTTTTTATGTTGAAGCATTACATGCAACATGTTTTACTAAAACAGACATAAAAGATTGCTTAGACCTATGGTCTCATTGTGTAAAGAAGGAACTCATAGTCTAAGAAGACCATAGCATGGTTTTCATAATAACAAAAGCAGACTGAGAGAAGTGAAACTAGATAGGACTCAGAACTTCTGATTCCTATTTCATACTCTTTTCATTTTATGAGCCAAATCACTGAATATAAATGCTCTGGGCTTGAAAATTAGGGATTGTTACACTTAGATCCTCGAAGGGGTATTATGAATCTTCAGTAATTTCAGGTTAATTTCAGTGCATATGCCTTTTCTTCTGGGAGGACCATATCTGTCATAGCCCACAATAATTTTCTCACAATAAACCTCCAAAATGAGGTTGGAAAACTTTTGAACTAAATAAATGTTTGCTTTGGCTTAATATAAAACCTATGGATAAATGTTCAAAACACTTGCCACATATGAACTCTAGTTTCAGTTCTTCTTATGAAATTTCTCTCTAAATATCAGACAGCATCATCAATGGAAGAGGCAAGTACCTTGGAATGAAAAACAAATGATTCCACACACTTTGACCTTACAAATTCAATCTGTTAAGAAATCATCTTTCTTTTATATAACCCACCTATATATGGGACTTCTATTTCCTCACCTCCTAATACGCCCACCTACAATACCTTATTAAACTTTCCAAAAGTCTAACTTACAAGTGTATTATATCATAGTGGGACAGCTCCCTTAGTGACTAAAGACATCTTGGCAAACCTTGATATAGGTTTCTGTTGTATGCTCTTTTTAATGTATTCATCTATATTCCTTAATTAATTATTGTTCATTCTTATAGCATTGCCTTTTGAACAATATTCTTTTCTCAGCCAACATAACATTTTTCTCTATTCTGTTGTCTCTGATTCTTCTTCCTTGTCCCACCTACTGACTCTTGATATCTCAAATATTTAGTCATATACATAATATATTATACACAACTCCTCAAGGGATTCATGCCTTCTGAAGAAATGTCTCCTCTGCATATAGTAATCCCAAATCAGCTACTAACCCTTTTCTTTCCATCTTACATTTTCAACCAGTCAAATTAAAAGCTAGTTTGTTAAAGATTTCTCCATCAAACATGGTTACCTTCATATGTCCTCACAGGAGATTATTATTTTCCTCACAAATTGTATCTACCTTCCTATCTTTCATTGTCTAACAATAACACCAATATTTTCACAACATCCCTACTTTTTGACATTCCATTATTTTTCATTGACAGGATCCAAGAGCTATCATCAAAACCTTGTTTGTTTTTCTCATTGTGTATCTTCTGCTTTCATTAGATTACTTAATCAACTGATTTTTTTTTTTTTTGAGAATCCATTAGATGCCAGATGACTTGCTAGGTACTGTGGGGGTAACAAAGATGAATAAGACTCTTTTTTAAGCCTCAAAGGAATTACAGCTTAACAAGAAATATGAAGTATGTTCACACATAGCTAAGGATATAAGTCTTAAAGACATTGGTAGTGGTTACTCCTGGCTTCAATTATGCACCAGTGATGTACTACTGTTCCTATTGAATTTTGTCCAAATATATACCTGCTATAGGGTTCATTTCAGACTTTCTATTCTGCACACCCTTATTTACTTTTTCACTCATGTGCCTTCCAACTCCATGATTTGTTTGTTTTATCTTCTCTTCTAGGCTTATGTGTAGAAGGATATGACTCTAATCCTCCTGTTGATCAAGGGGAGTTTTTTCTAGTCTTGACCTTTGGTGATCAGCATTCACCAGAGGATAATCTGGACAAGTACTTTCTTACTCAAAAAGCTGATTTTAATTAACTGAAGCTCCCTTTCTCCAACTCACTTTGCTTTTGAAAACCTAAAATCATTTACTGCTATAGCTCTGGCTGTGTTTTTCTCACTGAGTAAGGTCTTTTTTTTCAGTGAGGAAAAAGATGACCTCCCTAGATCTTATAAGGCACCTCAGTCACTTTTGAGTATCCTAATATTCCCACCCAGAATACTTTCTTATGCTACAAGCTGTGATAAAATGATCTTTAGGCCCAAATTATTGAAAGGGGCATGGCATCCCAATAAACAAATGCTGGGCCCAGAGTTTTGTAGCCTGGTGCAAGAAGGAAGACTGTCAAAACCTTAGCACCCATGCCAATTGATTTCCTGCTCTTTCAACATCCATATTCTACTTCAGGTATTTTAATTGAGCTCTTGGCTCCCCTGAAATTCCTATACTGCTATCATGAATTTTTTATATAGCATCCTATCCTGCGTGTCAACTGCTATGTCACACAATTGAGTGGAGAGAGGACAACAAATCACTCAAGCCTAGTTTTTGAGCTTTAACCATTTCTAGTTCTCAGGCAAAAGAGTGCAAAAGCAAAACCTTATTCTTAAAATGGAGCATATTTGTTTATATTTCTTCTGCCATTAATTAATATATGAAAGCAGCTTTTTCATATTCTTTTGGTTAAAACAAGAAATCCATTTTATTTAACTCTTCTAATATCTCATGAGAAAAGAGTTGTTAAAACAGGATTTTGGCTGTATGTAAGCTAAGTATTTTACAAAGCATTTACAAATAAAGAAGAAAAGAGAGGTAATAGAGTCACACTCTTGATTAGATTTTATTTTCTAACCTCATAGGTTATCCAATTGACTAATCAAATAAAGGTGGTAAATGTAATTATCTACTTTTTAAAATACTCCATCTGATGTATGTGTGTACATGCATTAAAGCCTGAATGGCAATTTTATATTTTATTTAAATTATTTCTTTCAATTCTCTTTTGAGAAAACAGAGAAATCAAACCTCCTTTCATACATTCATTCCTGTAACTATGATGGGGGGGGCGGTTTGCTGTGGCTGGATCAGTGGGAAGAATTATAAGGGTGCAGTGACATCTACAGGCAGTATGTATATTGCTAAATAGGATATGATTGCCCTCTGTTAAGGAATGGACTAACAAGCTTCTCTACCTTAAATTCAAGTGTGCCTTGTTTATAGTAACTAACAGAAAGGATTAGATCAATTAAACTGAAACAGCTGACATAAGAAAGATTGCTAAAATTGAAATCCATGAAATAAAAGGGCCTTTGTTGCACCTACTTTATTATACTTTATCTTAATTTTTGAAATGGAGATTAGATATTTGGCAGTTCATTTTAAAAATCTATACCCCATGTATGTATGTTCAAATACACTCTGCTGTCATGTGTATCTAAAAAACAAAAAGAGAAAATCTATATAGTACATCCATGTAAAGTTGAGGAAAGTGGTCACTGCAAATTCATAAAAATTAAAGAGAAAGAATATGCCAATTAAAAATTCAAAAAAGGCTCTTTTTTTTTTGGTAGTGTTAGAGATCAAACTCAGGGCCTCCTTCATACTAAGCTCACATGCTACCACAAAGTTATGCTCTCAGTCCCTCAAAAAGCCATTTTGGCCCTCAGTGATAAAATAGAGCACAAATAAAACCTTTCCAGAGGTCTGTTTCAGTATTTACAACTAAGATTAACATTATGTCAGAAGTTATCTCTTCATTTTCTTCACAGCAAGAGTGGGGAGAACAGTAACAGCAAGAGGGTGGATAATAAAATAGTAACAGCAAGGGGGTGGATAATAAAATATAATGGAATTAGACTCATTGGTGTCTGTGATGGTTAATTGTATGTGTCAACTTGACTGGGTTAGGGTGATACCCAAGTAATGAGGAAAGCATGATTTCTGAGTGTGTAGGTGAGGGTGTCTCTAGAAGAGATTTGCATTTGAATTAGTAAACTGAGTAAAGAAGATCTATCTACCTTCACCATTCTGAGCAGGCATATCCAATCCAGTGAGAGATCACATAGAACAAAAAGATAAAGGAAGGGTAAATTCGTACTGTCTTTTGGAGCTGGGCCATCCATCTTTTCCAGCCCTCAGACATCAAAGTTCCAGGCTCTGGGGCTTTCAGATTTAAGGGCCTATAAAAATGAGTCTCACTGCCCACTCCACTGGGAGCTGAATTATTCCACTAGTTTTCCTGGTCCTCCAGCGTTCAGAGGGCATATTTTGAGACTTCTCAGCCTCCATAATTTCATGAGCAATTTCCCCCATCTACCAGTTCTGTTTCTCTGGAAACAGAAATGTCATTCATTTTGTGATCTAGGTAAGAGGGGGAATAAAAGCAAAATTTGAACTCCTTGTAGGTAAGAGTGTGCTACAGTTCTTTGTATTTTGCACAGTGTCTAGACATACTTAGTAAACAGTTGATCAATTAAAAAATAAAGGTATAAAGCTCCTTTTCAAAACTCTTTATTCTAATGTCTGTGAATTTATTAGAAAAGAATAAGAAATTTAATCACAATTGGAATTTAACAGCCAATCTGCTAAGATACCTTTACCAATACCCACTAGGTGCAAAGCACTATATAGACTTGCTTAAAAGAAGAAAAATCCAACTACTTAATTTCTTTTTATTATGCATTCATGTCTTCTATTTCTCTTTTACTTTTCCCTTTCCAATACTTACGTAACATGGGCAAAATGTCTGAGTTTCCAGGGATCACTGCTGAAATTACCTGGTAGAACAATTTTGTCAATAGTCCAATTGAGGGAGCTGTCTACAGGGTGAGGGTACCTCAAAACCAGGGGCTACAAGATGTTCTGCTACTGGTTGCCTCTTCTTTCAGGTAACATCCTCATCAAGAGACTCCCAAAGAACTTATATATGTGTCCAATGAGCATCTTAGTATATGAGCACTGCCACACCCAGGAAATCTTCTGCCTGTCAGTGTTAGTTAGAGAAGCAGGAGCATCCACATAAAGGGGTAAAGCTTTAAAAAGTGGGGGTAAAAGTCTGTCTTAAGTCAGACCCCACTGCAAACACTCAAGCTCCAACCTAAAATTCAAGACTGCCACTCAAGACCATCCTAAAGATAAAGAGATCCTTCAAAATAACTGTAAAATTGAAGCTTTAATTTGAACTAAATTTTAATGACCAAAAGTGGTCAAAAAGTTATGGAATCTTCAACAAGATCATATTGCTATAATGAAAAGGAAAAACCAACAGATTGTGAAAGGAGAGAATACTTGGAGAGACTGCCAGTGTTTATCTTTGGATCTCACTAAGCTGAAACTTCTCAATAAACATAGGAACTTTGTATAGACACATTCAGTCCACAGTAAGGACTTTTTGCCATTAAGGAAAAACTGTTTATACATTATGGTAAAGACTGGACTGGAAAATGAACTTCCACTCTATGCCAGAGTTAAAGCATTGTAATATCAAGTGGAAACAACAACTTTCAAGTCTTTATTAAGTCTCGGTTATCCGGTCATGATTAAGACCAAATCATGATATAGAAAGGGTGTAGAAAGCTGACTGAAAACTCAGAGGCTCTACCCTTTCTCCTCACTGGCAGAAGTAGTTGATGGTGCCAATTGGGAAATGTTGGGAGAATTTTCAAAATAATTTAGCAAGGCCTGAAAGTAAAACAATGTTCTTTAAAAACTGAGAGGTATAACTGGCTGGCAGCCTAGACTAGTTCAACAGTAGTAGGCTTAAAGTTAATCAATAGTGTACTGGAAAATTTAAATAATAATAGTCATAATGGAAAGTTAAGTCCAAATAGAAAGAAAAGTTTCATCCAAGAAGCACTTGCTGAGTCAGGATAGAAATTCTGCTCTTAAGAAAGAAATAGTTTTGACTTTCAATTTCTGGTCCAACTTGGAAAGAACTTAAAAGTACTTGTTCCTGTTCTCCCAACAAGAAAAAATGCTGAAAAAAATACAAAATCAACAATTCTTAGACTCCATCAGAGAACTGAAGTCACATGCTAAGCTACTATCCCCTAAACTGGACAGACAGACAGGAAGATACAAAAAGTCACAGCTTACTGGCAGCAGAAGCCCACAGCTGGAGCTAGAATTAGTAGGAAAACGTTAAGTGTAGTTGATGAATTGCTGGAGGCTCGTGTAGACTAACAAGAATTAAAAACTCCAAGGGAGTCTAGCCTTAATGAGTTCTCCTCAATTTCGTGGGTTTTTACTTTCAGAAGCACCACCACCAGATTCACACCAGAAAAATAGAGAAAAATCCTCTCATATTTCCTCTCTTCCCACAGGTTGCCACCACATCAATAGGGTGTTTGTGTTTGTGTGTGTGTGTGTGTGTGTGTGTGTGTGTGTGTGTGTGTGTGTGATTAAAAGGGATGTCTCAGACTGTATCTAAGGACTTGCTAGGAAAACCCAAGGATAATAGGGGAGCAAAATCACATACATACACTTCAGAACATTTTAGCTTCTGACACCACAGTTACAACAAACAGTAAAAACAGTTCATTCCTGTCCAGATATACTTAAACTTCACACTGCAGGTCTATCTATCTTAGTTCCTTTTACCCTACACCTTACTTTTGGCTTAACACAAAAAGCTGCAAAGCTTACTGAGAGAGAAGAGCACGTTCTGGACAACACAAACATCAGAACCAGATTGATATATGGCAGAGATTTTAGAATATCATACTAGGAATTTCAAATAATTATAATTAATATGGTAAGAACTTCAAAGGAAAAATGGACAACATGCAAGAACAGATGGGTAATATAAGCAGACAGATGAAAACTGTAAGAAAGAATGAAAAAGACACACTATGAATCAAAAACATTGTGACAGGAATGAAGAATATTTTTGAGGGCCTTATTAGTAAACTGCAAACAATCAGTGAGCTTGAAGATATATCAATAGAAACTTTCAAACCTGAAATACAAAGAGAAAAAAGAATGGAAAAGAGAGAATAGAATATACAAGTACTTTGAAACAATTGCTAATTATGTGACATGCATGTAATATGAATACTAGAAGGAAAGGAAAGCAAGAAACTAACAGAAGAAATATTTGAGGTAATAACAGCAGAGAATTTTTCCAAAATTAAATACCAACACCAAACTCCAGATCCAGGAAGCTTGGAGCACACCAAGGAGGATAAAATACAAATAAAAATAAAAACTGCATCTAGACATATATATATATATAATGTGTTTGTATATATATACATAAATATTCAAACGGCAAACAATCAAACATAAAGAAAAAAATATGGAAAGAAGCCACAAGGGGAAAGTGCCTTACCCACAGAGGTATAAGCTTAAGAATTAAATTACACTTGCATCCAGAAACCATACAAACAAGAATGAAACACTTAAATTATTGAAAGAAAAAATAAAACACCAATCTGGAATTTTATGTCCAGGGAAAAAATTCTTCAGAAGGGAAAGAAAAATTAAGAATTTCAAAGATAAAATTTGAGGAAATTTGTCACCCATAGACATATCTTGCAAGAAACATCAAAAGAGTTTCTTCAGAGAGAAGGAAAAAGATATAGGTCAAAAATTGGATCTACATAAAATAAGAGAGTTAGATAAGGAATAAATGAACTTAAATTAACTTAATTGATCTAACAGGTAAAAATTCATCCAAATTAATAATAATGATTATATTTATTGATTGTGGCCTTTAATTTATTGATGCATAAGTGAAATGAATGACATCAATGTAATAAGGAGGAATTAGAAATATTCTAATGTACTTGCACTATCCATGAAGCAATAGAGTGTTATTAGAAATGGACTTCAATTAGTTATAAATGCATGTTATAAATTCTAGGACAACCTCTAAATATGTGTGTGGGGGGGTATTGGAGATTAAACCTAAGAGCACTTTATCACTGAGCTATATCACCAGCCATGATTTTTTTCTGTTGTTATCCTTGTTGCTGTTATTATTGTTGTTTAGATAGGTTCTTGCTAAGTTGCTGAGATTGACCTCAAACTTGTGATCCTCTTGCCTCAGCCACCTGAGTCACTCAGATTACAGATGTGCACCACTGTGCCCAGATGAAACCACAAAATTTTTAAAGTAAAATTAATATGGTAAGACAGAAGATAAAATGAAATTACATAAAATGCTCAATTAAAACCAACGAAATCATAACACAGTGGAAAACACAAAGGAAACAAATAAAAAGGGTAACAAATAGAAAAGTTACAAATATAGATATTAAGCTAATTATATCAGTAATCACTTCACACGTGAATGACTTACCTACACTATAAAAGTGGATAACAAATCCAAACCCAATTCACTGTTTTCTAAAGACACTGACTTTAAATATAAAGAAATAAATTAATATAAAGAGATAGAGAAAGCTATACCATGCAAATGCCCATAAAAGAAAGCTGGAGTAGCTATGTTAATTTTAGGTAAAACATATAAATGCATACATTAGAAAAAGAAGAATGATATAAAAACAATAATCTAATCTTTCATCCTAGGAAACTAGAAAAAAGAGCAAGTTAAATTCAAAGTAAACTGATGAAAGTAAATAATAAAAATCAGGTAGAAATAATTGGAGTTAAAAAAGGAAAAACAATAGAGAAAGTCAATGAAATCAAAAGCAGGTACTTTAAGAAGATCAATTAAAATGAGAAAAACCTATCATGAAGAAAAGGGAAAAGACACAAATCACTAATATCAGAAATGAAAGAGGGACCATCATTACATTTCCCAATGAAAATAAAAAAGATAACAAAATAATATTTTGAACTCTATGCCCACAAATTTGACAACTTAGATGAAACTGAACCTATTTTTTGAAAGAAATAATCTGCCAAAACTCATGCAAGGAGAAAAAGCTAATCTAAATTTTACAAAGTATCAAACAATACCATTTCTCTACATGTGTTCCAAAAAGTTAAAACACAATAAGTTCCTTCTAACTCATTCTATGAGGCTAGTTATTACCCTAAAACAAAACCAGGCAGACATCACAAGAAAAGAAAATAACTGGTCAATATTTCTCATGAACATAAATGCAAATTTCCTCAACAAAACATTAATATGTGAAATTAAATAATGTATTTAAATAATTGCACAACATCATCAAAAGGGATTTATTCTAAGTATGTGAGTATTTATTCAACATTCAATAATCAAATAATAAAAAACATTATATCAGTTGGCACAAAATAAAAACACATGATTTCACCAAATCCAACACCCATTCATTATTTTAATAAAGAAAAGGAAAATTTTTATTAAACTAGAAATACAGGGGGCGGAATTAATAGGTAGAGCACAGGGGATATTTTAGGGCAGTGAAACTGTTGTATATAATACTGTAATCACAGACACATGTCATTATGCATTTGGCAAAACCATACAACTATACAAAACCAAAATATACCCTTATGTGAACTACAAATTTTACCTAATAGTGATGTGTAAATTTAATTCATCATTTGTAATAAAAGTAACACATCAGTCTGCGGTTGTAGTTCAGGGGTACAGTGCCTGCCTAGCAGGTGTGAGGCACTGGATTTGATCTTCAGAACCATATAAAACTATAAAAAATAGAGGTACTTAAAAATGTAATACATCGATGCAATATGGTATAGGGGAAACTTTTAGGTATAGAAAGCATATGTGGGAGTTTGAACTTTCTGTTCAATTTTTTGTAAACTTAAAATTCCTATAAAAATAGTCTATTACAAGAAAGAGAGAGAGACACAGAGAGAGAGAGAGAAACAGAGGGGGAGGGAGAAAAGAAAGGAAAGAAAGATGGAAGGAGGGAGGGAGGGATGAGGAGAGAAAGAGAAAGGAAGGAAAAAAAAGTCTAGTTCTCATATGATGGGGGTGAAGCAAATGTCTCAATTAGTCTCTGTAGCTGCAAACCGGGATCAAGGATATGATAGCAGACTCATGTCCTTTGTTGTAAGCAGCAAAGTGGATTGAACTTTGACTTATGTAATGTTCTAGAATGGACCAACGTATTTCTTATCTCTCTTCATTTACTGTCCTCTCCTCTGGGAAAGACCTTTCTGCATCAAGTGCCATCTTGGCCTTCAAAGACCAAGAATAAGGGTCATCTAATCATTGAAACTTTCCCTAATAACCCCAGTTTAACTGGTGCTCCCATTTTTTTCTTGTATTTACTTACTTTGTCATGTTATATCTATGTTTTTTATTTCCCCAATAACTCCTAAATTTCTTGGTGATAGGACTTCATGTCCTATCTTTATGTGTTCATGTTCTTACTAACATATAGTTTTAATTTAATATATGCTTGGATGAAAGTTTGAATGAACAACAAAAACTTAACTACATGTGCCCCATATTCTCAATAAACAAGAATGTTTTTACATGTGATATTCTAAATACTTACCAATTAGTGTGTCAGTATGGCTTATGTATTAAAAAGTCAGACTTTTCTAGAAGTTAGTATTAACTATAGAATGGAACCTTACAAAGTAATTTATTGAAAGTATTAGTATAGTTAACATGTTATTACCCATATAAAGCATTTAATAAATGAGATTTTTAAAATATGAGTCATTGTAATATGTTCATACCAAATAGCTTATAACTAGATCATCAGCTTATTGAGGATACTTTATACAAGTATAGATTGAACATAAATGGTCTGACTCATTAGAATCTAATATATACTTAGTAAAAGAATGGTAAATGACTAGAAGGCAAGGGAGGGAGGAGAGAAGGGAACAGAGAGAAAATATTGCATAGACCAAATTGTTCAGTATAATTTTCTGCAGTGAAGGACATTCTCTATATCCTTACTAAACAACGTTGGAACTACATATGACTAAAGTCCTTGAAATTTGTGTAGTAAAACTAAAGAACAGAATTTTAAATTTTATTTAATTTTGATTCATTTACATTTAAATAACCAAATGTGGCTAGTGGCTACTGTATTGAACAACTTGGATATATATGCTTTTCTCAATTTAGAAAATTTGATATTTTTAAAAAATTCACTGAGCAACTGCTGAAAGCTTTCTACATTTAAAATACTATCATTGACTATTCTGGATATTAAGTAACTAACAGTCTGCTCCTTCTTCTGGAATTTCTAGAGGAAAACCATATTGAGCAATTAAATAACTAATTTAATGTAATCAATACACATAACCTGTAGATACTACTTTCAACTGCAGTTAAAGCTACAAAGAGAGTTTTAAGTATAGAAGTGGAAAGAAGGTAATAAAAAATGTGGGGAGTCTAGATGGAACCAGTTGTGGTGGCATACAGCTATAATCCCAGAGGCTGTGGAGGCTGAGGCAGGAGGATTGCAACTTCAAAGCCAGCCTCAGCAACTTAGTGAGACCCTCTCTCTAAATAAAAAATAAGAAGGCCTAGGGTTAAGGTCACTTGGATTCAATCCCCAGTACCCCTACCCCCAAAAAATACTGAATGGAAAAAAGAATTTATATATTACCTAAAATTTATTTTTGTTCTTTCTTACCAAAAAATTCTAAACAGTCATAGTGCCTTATCAAGGTTGTAATTAACATTTTGAGCCAATTTTATTTTAAACAAACTGACATAATTTGGGCAGTTTGAGGCTTGTATTTTAATAAATGTCCAAAGCTAGCTTTGTTTAAAAAAAAAGTTCATTACTCAAAGAAAGCATGACAGTTGAAAATTATCACCAAAAATTTTAATGTAAGTTCCAGAGTATCTATGGACTTTTGAATAGTATATTTGAATTTAAACAGAAAACATTTATTTATCTTTAGGAGAAACTAGTTTTCAAGAGTTTAGAACTTCTAAAATGAAGTTCTAAATAAGTTATCAGTGTAGGTAACAGTGTGGCTCTGAATTTGGCTTCTCACCAGAATCAATTGAAGCTTTTTGAAAAATCTAGATTATAAAGCTCTCCTTGATCCAAATATTGGAAAAGGATAGGAGATCTGTATCCTTGATAAACTCTCCAAGTGATTTTTATTATCAGAGTAGGGAAGAATCCACTATTTTTTAAGAACTCACAAGTCCTGTTATCCACTGCTTTCCCACAGCTAATTCTGAAGGACTGGAAAGAACCCACAACTTCCCCCACCTTCCTATCATTTTGCTCATTTCCTACCCGACTCCCTCCAACACACACAAGTAGACATTTTCCCTATATCATTTGTTTGACAATCTCTGGAGCATGATTCTATAAAACTGAACTCCTTTAATTTTTACAACATTTATTTATTAATTTATATCTTAATATCTCTTGTATTTTGTTCATCATTTGATAGTGTTCTGGATTTTGGATACTTAGTGAGTCTTGTTATTAAGAAAGATTTTTTTTTACTCCTACTGTGAACTTTCCATATAACTGACTTATGCAATCTTTGATCAGGAAGTTAAAGCCAGGGAATTTGGGCTTGGATAAATATTTTATATAATTCAGAACTTAAGGCCCCATCTATCTAGATCACAAACGCTTGATCTAGACCTCTAGCTTTCAGTCAAAAATGTCACATCAAATCCAATTCATTGAATAAAAATATAATGTATATAGGCATCCTGGCCATTGTGTGTATAATATAAGTTAAAATTTGGAGAAAAATTATATTCTACACTAGGTGTTTTCTGTCAGTCACTAACAAAACGTGGTGTTTAGATTCTGATGGTGGATTTTCATTTCCATTATTCTTGCTCCTTGAATATCCCATGAAATTTTTTTTGCTATTTTCTCCATAGGGGTCTTTCTTTTTTAAATATTTTTTAGATGTATATGGACACAATACCTTTATTTTATGTATTTATTTTTATGTGGAGCTGAGGATTGAACACAGTGCCTCATACGTGTGAGGCAAGCACTCTGCCACAGAGCCACAACCCCAGCCCCTCAATAGGGGTCTTTCTTAAATAAAGAATCACTGACAACAGCTTAAGCAAAGCCCAGTAGTAATGAAAGCAATGTATGGTCATTGGGTGAAGAAAGTAGGGAGGAATAATTTAAAGAGCAGCATTATTTTCTTGGGGTTGAGATTCTATACCCATCTGCAAACTAAAAGGAACTAACTAGATGGTAAGATTCTGTCATTGTTCACTAGCTAGTTTGTGTATACCAAGCTGAGTTTATTTTCAGAGTCTTCCAAAATTGCCTAATAACAAACAAAAAAAATAGTTTGATAACAGCAAGATGTCTCTGAGTGGTGGGGATTGTATTGTTCTTTTTGTTGTTTTGCTTTGTGTTTTTTCTATGTTCCTACTTTTCTTCAATGATCAATTTAAACACTGAGCATTAATGTTTTTGAAGAGGTTTCTAATATGAAAAGGAAAAACCTGTTAGAAGAAATAATAAAAAGTATTCTGTAAAACAAAACTGGCACTTTGAAGAACTGAAATCCACTTGAACATTGATTGAGATGTTTTTAACTTTGTTCTTGGTCTCTTGTTCTATAATGAAAGAATGGTATGTGGTTGCATATAATTATAAAACTTGAAGGTGTTTCCCAATATCAAAGGTCACTCTATGGATATGTTTGTAGCTGAAAAGACTTTTAGCAAAATCTCAGTGCTCTGATAAATATTTGCATAACATTTTAAAACTGTATACATATCTAAATGTCATAGAGGGAAAGAGTAAAATACTAAAAAACAATGATAGAGTCATTGCTAAAATATATGTCAGAGGAACAGATTTCAGTAATGGTTACAGTTAATATACTAATTAGCTAGAACATTATTAAAATTACTAAAATACTATATTTGTGACATTCATGATTTTTGTCCCACTGGGAGAGGTAAACACTAATGAATAATAAAATTACCCAGGAGATAAAATAAATATAGCTCTAAACATGTTACTCTTATTTTGTTTTTTAAATGTCAGCTAATCTTAGCCATCATATCATTTTTCTAGTATTCAATAATGTTTTTAAATATAGCATTTAAGTATCTTGATTACATTAGCACACTTTTTTGGGGGTGGTGCTGGTTATGGAGCCCAGGACCTTATATATGCCAGGCAAGCACCCTACCAAATGAGCTACATCCCCAGCTCTAGACTAGCATACTTCTAATTGCCTTATACCTTAAGCCCAAACCACAGAAGAAATGGTTGGTTTGTTACAGCTTTACCTAGGAAATGTCTTTAGTTATTAAATTTATTTGAAATGTAAGGAGAAAAATTGGTGTGCTTTCTCCTATATCCCTCCAGACTTTTACAGGTAAATCTGGATCATTACTCTGAGTCTCTGTCTCTATTCTCAGCCTTTGTCTTTTCCAGAAAGATCTACTATGTGTGACCTCTGCAGGAACACGGACTGCTCCAGTTTTTGAACTAATCATTATTAGAATAGAAAAAAGAATATCAATAGCTTCAGTCCCAACCTCCAGAGGAGCACAGAAGTAGGTTATTTGAAAGAAGCAATATCCTGTGCCTTTAGGAAGAACTTAGGCATTTGTATAGATTCCACATTACCCCATTTCTTCACCACTCCCTCTATGTAAAACCAGTTCTTATGATAGGATTCTCCTCTGTGGTTTCCAAACATTTTCATTTCCTGCTGGGGCTAAACATGTGACCTAAACTCACACCTTTTTGGATGAAGTTCCATATAGTTTGGCTAGTTCTAGCCAATTTTCTCCCTTGGAGGCTTGGGAGCTGAGAAAATATGCATCTCATTTCTTTTCAACAGCCTTAGTACAGTATCATTCTTTGGGAAATCTATGGGGACATATATTTAACATGACCCTTCAACTGTGTCTCTTACTGATCAGGCATCTCAAGCAAATTTTAGATGTAGTGAAGCCTGCTGACTCCAAAATGAATTTTCAGAAAAACACCTGAAGAGGTGATATTTCATGTCACTTATTAAGATGCTCTTACAGTTTAGAAATTACCTTTATAGGCACTAAAACAGGCATTTTGTTTTGAAAATGTCACCTGCCTGTATTCTTGTCCCCTCCAAGGATCACTGCACCTTCACTGAAAACATTCAGAATCTGTCAGAAACAGCCACAAAATACTCTGTGATGAAGTTTTAAGATCCAACGTTGAACAAAATGGCAGAGGAGCATCTCTCCATAGCCAAATAGGTTTAGAAAATACATGATGTTATCTTATCCCTTTGGAAGTTTTCTAGTGCATACTGACATATTGAGGATTTGGGGATGTCTTGCAATGAAAACAAAATTGTAAACTAAAACTTATTCAACTTTGTTTAAACCAGTTTACACTAAAACAATTTGTGTGTGTGTGTGTGTGCGCGCGCACGTGGGTGTAGAACCAAATATCATCCCACAGGCTGTACTTTTGGAAATGCTGATGTAAATACCATTCTATTTGATATGGTACATTTGATTCCTTATAAAAACTTCTCAGTGAGATATTCATTGCTATTATTCTATCCCCCATCCCTTTGCAAGTCCTTGAACTAGCTTTTCTTGGAATGCTATAGTTTCTTAATGCATTTGAGCCTCCCATGTAAACTAAGAATAACTCCAGTATTCTTCTCTCACCTGCTGTGAGAACTGGAAGACCCAGGAAGAGTTTCAAACTGAGACCCATTCCTTCTCAGGAGATTTTAGATAGATAGATAGATAGATAGATAGATAGATAGATAGATATCGATATAGATATAGATATATTCTCTCTCCCTCTCTCTCTTTCTCTCTCTGTATGGTCATGGTGACACATACCTCTAATCCCAGTGGCTTGGGAGACTGAGGCAGGAGGATTGGAAGTTCAAGGCCAGTCTCAGCAATTTGCGAGGCCCTGAGCAACTTAGTGAGATGCTGTCTCACAATAAAAAATGAAAAAAGGGCTGTGGCTTAGTGTTTAAGCGCCTCTGGATTTAATCCCTGGTACAAAAAAGAAAAAAAAAGAAAGATAGGAAGGAAGGAAGGAAGGAAGAAAAGAAAGAGAAAAAAGAAAGCAGTAGCCAAATGAGATACCCCTTTGCTTCTCCTGTAGTGGTCTCAGAGAGGTGATGGCCTTAGTTTGAGGGGAGATGACCTCAGGTCATGTTATGATTTAGATATCTCTCTCTCTCTCTCTCTCTCTCTCTCTCTCTCTCTCTCTCTCTCTCTCTCTCTCTTCCCCTCTTCCTCCTTTCTGGTGGCCATGTTCTGAGTCACTGTCCTCCACCACTCTTCTTCCATGTTATTCTGCCTCACTTAGAGTCCCAAGAATTGGAGCTGGCTGTCTATGGACTGAGACCTCTGAAACCACAAGCCCCCATATAAACTTTTCCCTTCTAATTGTTTTTGTCAGGTCTTTTGGTCATAGCAGCTAAAAAAAAAAAAAAAAAAAAAAAAAAAAAAAAAAAAAAACCTCTGACTCAACTGATTCAAATAGGTTGGCAGACATTGTATCTCAAGATCTATCTGGTGTCTTAGTAAAGACTGTAAGTGAAGACTGAAGGCATCACCCAATCTCACACAGAGAAAAAAATCTATAGAATCCCAGTCTTCTTTCCCCACTGTGAAAACTGTAAATTGTCCAGTTGACTTGTCTGGCTGCACCATAAAGACCTTCTCCCTTCCTCCTTTAGGTCTACCAGACAAGGCAGGAGATGTGTAAGGCCCTAAAACACTGCCTTAGGAACAGTGTGAAGGAGGTAACCTTTGTCAGTCAAAATAGTTGAGTCTACAAGCTAAAGCCCCTTACATCCTCCTTCTTTTCCTTAGAATGTGATTCACCATTGGCATGCCACCTACCTACACTTCTGTCTACCTTCACTGAAAAAAGATCCTGGCTCTGCATCATAAATATCAGCACTGTACATGTAAGCAACACCTTCAGGCCCACAAGAAGATCTGAAGCCAAGAGTGTTTACAGGTACCTCATGGAGCCTAATACAGAAATCAGAGTTCAGGAAGAGGAGTAAAGTCAAATAACTCTGCAAGCCTTGCCAGATACTCAGATTTGGCCCAGATGCCTTCTAGACTACAAATGGTTTTGTTGGTGATTTTACTTGCACTCAGTAATCAAATGAAAGAGCCTACAAAAGCAAACATATTGAAGTATGTCATCAAAGATTATAAAGAGTAGTTCCTGAGATCCTTAGGAGAGCCTCTGAATACATGCAGCTGGTTTTTGGAGTTGAGATACAAGACCAAAAGACCTGACAAGAACTCTGTTATGGTTTGGATGTGAGGTGTCCCCAAAAAGCTCATGCGTGAGACAATGCATGAAAGTTCAGAGAAGAAATTATTCAGTTGTGAGAGTCTTAACCTAATCAGTGAATTAATCCCCTAATAGGAATTAACTGAGTGGTAACTAAAGTGATAGGTATGGCTGGAGGAGGTGGGAATTAGGGTGTGGCTTTGTTGTATCTAGCCAGTGGAGACCTACCTCTCTCTCTCTCTCTCTCTCTCTCTCTCTCTCTCTCTCTCTTTCCTAATCATCATGTGAGCTGTTTCCTTCCTCCACACTCATCCGCCATGATGTTCTGCCTCACCTTAAGCCCCAAGGAATGGAGGCTGCTTTCTATGGATTAAGACCTCTAAAAAGATTTCCTCCTCTACAATTGTTCTGGTTGAGTCATAGTCACAACAGAAAAAAAAAAACTGACTAAATCAAACTCCTATGCTTTTGTCAGCAAACTAGACATCACCAATGATGACAGAATGATTTATAAAAAGGGCATGGCCAGGAGTAGCCTTCTGTTGATTGTCCTTGGCCTGATACTCACAAAGGACAATTATACCAATGAAGAAAATAATGCAGGAAGGGATGAATATAATGGAGATATATATATTCTGGATAGAAGTACTTCATCTTGGGGGAATCACAGGAGGCTTTCGTTCAGGAAAAGTAACTGAACTACCAACAGGTGCCCAATAGTGATCCCCCATTATTGCTTTGTGGTTTGAGAGCTCACACTAAACCCTGGACATTTCAGAACTAAGTAAATGATATAATTCCTGGACTTTGCCATCCTGGTTTGAAGAGGTTTTGAAAGATGAGAAGGAGAAAGCCTAAACCAAATTTGCAGACAAGCCTGCACTACCCTCACAACCAGGGCATATTACACTACCATATCTAGCAGCTTCTACCATTTCTAATAATGATGAAGAAAGATCTTCACTTTGTGTTTGAAGTGTGCAGTGTTCTAAGTAAAAGAGAGTCAGAGTAGAAGTAGAGGATACATAATAATAACTTATTTGGGGGCTGGGGATGTGGCTCAAGCGGTAGCGTGCTCGCCTGGCACGCGTGCGGCCCGGGTTCGATCCTCAGCACCACATACAAACAAAGATGTTGTGTCTGCCGAAAACTAAAAAATAAATATTAAAATTCTCTCTCTCTCTCTCTCTCTAAAAAAAAATTTTAAAAAAATAATAATAATAATAACTTATTTGTGTTCCTGCTACATATGGGTAACTTGTAGATTTATTTAGCTTCAGGATTTAAATTTTTGGATGACATTGGCCACATATTTATTGTTATTAGTCAGGGTTAAGAATAAGAGTTTTGGAATTTAGCAAGACAAACTGAAAATCTTTGACTGTTTCCCCTGTGATCCACACAAGTTACCATCACATTGGGATAAGTATTTTCTTAGAAATTTGAAGGAATGCCACAAACAGTTGAGATCATGAGAGAGAAAAAAATATGCAAAAGCTATGGGGGGCTCAGTTCTTGATTTACCTTGCTTCTTTTATCATTTCTTTCTATAAACTGAAAGATATAGACCTGGATTTGTTTAACTAATTAAGAAATTAGGATAAACTAAATTGCAATATTTTAGACCTCTCATTCACTGGCTTAATATATTCTCCAAACATTCCCCAAACATAAGTCTCCATATTAGCATTGGAGATGGTAAGGGTAAAAAAATGACCAATTTCATACAACTTTAGTGGTTAATAGCCACTATTATATTAAAAGATGGTGAAATTCTCTCTCATATCTAAAGGACAACTCAAAAAATTGGAGGAGAAAAGAAGAAAGAACATTCCACATGAGAGCATTCAGTGTAAATGCTCTGAGGCAAGGGAGGTTGGAACTTTTGAGAAACTACAACTTCTTCAGTGAGAGGTAATTTAAGTGAGGCTGCATGTTATGCTGGCTAATGGTACATGAATGGTGAACAGGAGCCAGCCCTTTAGATGTTGTGTTTCAGAGACAGAAGACTGCATATGCAATGGATAATTGCTCTAAACTTTGGGGTTGTGCGTAAGCCAGATGGAAATTCCATTTAGGGCAAAGCTGGAAACTGTCTTTGCTCCTCTCCCAGCACATTCAAGTATAGTGTACAAACCAAGTATTCTATGCACATTATTACAAGGGACCTACTAAAAAATAAAGGAGATACATTCTAAATTGGTGAGAGGCACAGAATCCACTATGCTGGTATACTGCTCTAGGATAGGGAATCCAGAGCCTACTGGAAATTGAAATGTCATTCTATTAGGTTACCACATATGTATACTGGCAAATTCTAATGGGGTTCTAGATTTGGAGTGGTGGATAAATAAATGAAAATAGGAGTGTTTTATAGAAAAGAGTGTGTTAGGAAAGACATTGATCATTGACAAAATTCGAATTGCTTTGAAATGTATCCACACAGAGAGGATTCTTCCAAAAACACATTATATGTAATATTTACTAATGGTGATACACTGTACAAAATTTTCATTGCTAAGCAGTATTTGGTTTGATTACAATTTCTTTGTCTTGGAGTCTGGTAATTTGCTCAAGTTTACAGGGCCAGAAAGCAACAGAGCTGGGTCTAGGCTCCCAGTCCAGATTATTCTGTAGCTCCTACTGTTCATCCTACTCCTCTCTGCCTGTGGCAGACCTTGTGTCCTTTGTTTTCTTCCCAATACTCCCAAGTGTATCTATTCTCAGAGGGAATGTCCAGGGCACTGTGCAATATTTTTAACAATATTAATAAGAGTGAGCATTTCCTCACTTATTCTTAGGCCTGGCCTAAGTTAATTGAGAGGATTCTGTGCCCAAAGAATTGGTTAGCATACAAGGCCAGACCAATTAAAATATTACAATAAGTGAAGGTTATGAATAAAAAAGAGAAATAGATAATACACAGTGGCCATATGACCATCCACAAATGCAAAGTTAAATAATCTCAAATTCAGGGATCTCACAACCATCCTGGGCAGCTCCTTTCCATTAAGAAGGAAAATCAATTAAAACAGAAGTACTATAAGAAACACACACTGACTATTGAAAAGAAGGATACATCAGCATCATTGTTCTCTGACATCCCACCCCCTCCCTCTGGGTCCCCTGTCTTGCCTGGAAGGATGTCCATCTCACATCAGGCTTGGAACATAGACCTGTGATTTGCAATAGAAACACTGTTCTAGAGTTTGCAGGGATGTGACACTTCCCAAGAAGCTTTCAATCTAAGAGACATGAGAAAACTGAATGAATACTGAGGAGACCACCATCCCCAAAATGCAGGACTTCATTCAGAGATCTGCCCAAACCTGACCTATAATGCCTCAGGAAGAACAGTCACACTAGGCATCCTTCCTTTCACTCGTCATAGTGCTCAGCCAAGTGAGAGCACTTGCCTAAGAAGAGGGACCTGAGTTTAGTAAAGGCAAGACCCCTGTGTTTGATAGCTATCAAGATAAGGACTCTGAATGGGAAATATTTGGGGGACAAGAATGGTGGTGTCTCATCACTGTGCTGTCAACCCTCCCAGGATCCAAACATCACTAATCTAATGTACCCAACCCTAACTTCCACTGGGAGATGTCAGAAGGAAGGGAACTTAATCTGAACAGAGTTTATGTCAGGCAGGGTGGAGTCCCAGCACTGGTCAGGAGCAAAGTGAGGTTCTTGAGGAGAAAGAAAAGAACACTAACCCCACAAATGCCAGTCCTTGTACCTAACTGTCGAATACTCCAAGCAGAATGCTTGAGCTACACCCTGATTTCCTCCTGGAGTGCCTCAGGGAAGGGAATGCCTGCGCTCAGTTCTTCAAAATGAGGAATCTTGGCCCTAACTGGAGTCAGGGTGAAGAACACCAGTGTTAATCAGAGAACCACTCTCGAAATATGCGGGCCACCAACAACCCCAACAGTCTTTCCAGGACTGTGTAGCATATCTTGACTTCCACTTGATGGACTTAGGAGGATGAGGGCTATATTTGGAGGACTAGGGTCAGCAGAGGGAGGAATCCCAGAATAGGCAGAAGCCATTTCTAGTTTTAAGGCACCAGTCAAAATAGCCAGGTTGCTGTGTTCCTTTCTACCTAGAAGGTCTCAGAAAGCAGAGTACCAGGAGCTAATGGGTTAATGGACCTTGAGGGGAAGAAGTGTTAGGCAAATGCAGTCTAGGTGAGTGCTGATGAGAGGACCTATCCCCGAAATGGGGATGCTCGCAGAACCCCGCTCCTGTTGTCACGGCTGTGAAACCCAGGTAAGAGGAGCCATGTGGGGCCTACCCAGATTTCTGCTGTAGAGCCTGAGGGAGGTGAAAATTTGTTTGGAGGCTGTGTGTCTCAAGCCAGAGGGGGAAATCCCAGGATATGCTGGCGAGCAGTGTGAGGAGCTAAGGACCATAGATTACAAAACAATGTGGTTCCTTAGCAACTGCCCCTGCTGTTAGCCCTTGGAAATCCCAGGGAGCCGTTGGCCGGAAGTGGCTCATTCTCACTTCCGTTGCGAAGATGAGGGCCTCATTCTGAGAAGCGCTGTGTCCAGTAGGTGAAGCGTGAATTCCCCCAACTAGTCAGGCGTGAAGGTGAGGTCCCAGAATGTGGACTGAGGATGTCTGTCATTCCCCTCATGTTAATGGGGACTCCACTAACTCCTAGCTCTGTGTGGTGTCCCCTGGGAGGCCTGGTTAAAGCTCTCTTTTCTTTCTGAAAAGTGTCAGGGAGTAGATGGCCTGGATCTAAGAAGTAGCCTAGATTAACAAGTGGAAGAGACGTGGGTCCTAACTGCAATAAAGTAGAAGGCCCTGAGTCTAATGATGGAGTATCTCCCCAAACCAGGTGGCAACACAAAGCAATTTTACTGCGCTTGTTTCTGTGGGGCTCCAGGCACGGACATTCACACATGGAGAACCCTGACTTTTCTGTCTCGGGCGCTATTCTGAGGCTGGAGGGTATCGATTAGTGAAAGGAGGTGTCCCAACTCAGAGGAAGTCAAGGTCAGAGACTAGAGTGAGGACCAAGGGAAACAGCAACTCTAAAAATTTCCCCTTCTCTTATCTGTGGAATTCCCAGAAAACTTATCAGGGTATGTCATCCCCTTTTCACCTTGAAAGTCTCAAGAAGGTTAAAGTAGTTTTAAAGTAGTTTTATGCTCCAATAAAGTAGTTTTATGCTCCAATTGTGCCAAGAAAGGAGATCCAGAGCCTTATAGGAGTCAGAGTGAGAGGTCTAATTGAGGACTGGTGTTATCACTCCTCTCCCCAAAACAGGAGACAATGGAGAGGGCCCATAAATGAACCCCTACACTTGTAGTCTCAAGGATCCCAGGCAAGGATGTCAGGTGTATGTGAGCTTTCCTTTCTTTTTCATAGTAGTAGCTTGATGAGGGCCCTTGTCTGAGGGGAGGAGCATCAGATCAGCAGGGATTAGATACCCCGGTTCCTACCAAGAGCCACAATGAATACCATGAATAAGGACCAAGGAACTCAATGAGCCCATATCAGAGTAGGCCTCCATGGATTTCTTAGAACTGAGCACCCCCCAGCAAAAGTGGTGGGCTAAGGTACCCTTTCACTTCCTCTTAGTGGGTCCTAGGGAAAGGAAAACATTGGTTGGAGGTTACAAAAATTAGTGCTGCACATGAAAGTGGGGGCAGGCACTGTTAATAGTTAATATGATGATCCTGAATGTGAACTGAGAGGATTCCCTACCCCAGAGTAGAAGGGCATCCACA
This sequence comes from Callospermophilus lateralis, assembly GCF_048772815.1. Taxonomy (NCBI): domain Eukaryota; kingdom Metazoa; phylum Chordata; class Mammalia; order Rodentia; family Sciuridae; genus Callospermophilus; species Callospermophilus lateralis. Next base: position 17,807,744 of record NC_135325.1, read on the forward strand.
AGAATTAGACCTGCCACTGCCACTTTCACTCACAATATTTATCCAGCAGGGCTAGAGGACTGCAATTTAAGATACACTTTAGTTATTTCTATAGGATTCACAGAGGACAGACTGTTTTGAACAGAAGCTTTTGTGGGCTCCTAAATCAGTGCTTTCAAGGAAACCTGAACCTGCCTTCTTGCCAAGGAGGCATCTCCCTGCTGGAGTTGCTTATGCTTTCTCATTCTCCCTCTCTTCCAGGTGCTTTCATCACTGCTGTCCTGCCTATACTTGTGTCTGTTGTTTCTACGTGGTGTTATCATGCCTCGAAGACAAAAGAGTAAGCGCTGTACTCGGGAGGAACACCACCAGGTCCAAGGTGAGATCCAGGATCTCCAGATGAATGCTCAGGCCAGTGAAACCAAGGAGAAAATAGCTCCTCCTTCATCTTCTCATTTAGGAGTTATCACCCGCAAAAATTCTGCTTCTAGGTCACAAAGTGCTCCCAAGGTGCCTGAGGAGCCCTCTTCCAGCACTATACCTGTAAGCATTTCTCCCTCAAGATCACCTGAAGGAGCCAACTGCAAAATTAAAAAAAAGCAACAGTCTTCCCAGTCCCCACCTTCCAGCATGCAGCCTCACAAAGATTCTCTAACCAAAACAACCAGCATTTTGGTGCAGTTCATGATGCACATGTACAAAATGAAAAGGCCCATTTTGAAAGTGGATATGCTGAAGATTATTAATAAAAAGCATAAGAATCGCTTCCTTGAGATCCTCAAAAGAGCTTCTTTCAGCATAGAGGTGGTATTTGGTGTTGACTTAAAGGAAGTTGATTCTACGAAGAATGCCTATGTTCTTGTCAGCAAAATGAATCTCCCCAACAATGGGATAGTGAGCCGTGGAAGGGGATTTCCCAAGACTGGTCTTCTAATGAATCTCCTGGGTGTGATCTTCATGAAGGGAAACTGTGCCACTGAGGAGAATATCTGGGAATTTCTGAATAAGATGAGATTATATGCTGGGAAGAGACACTTCATTTTTGGGGAGCCCAAGAAACTCATCACCCAAGATTTAGTGAAGCTTCAATACCTGGAGTACCGGCAGGTACCTGATAGTGATCCTGCTCGCTATGAATTTCTATGGGGCCCAAGAGCCCATGCTGAAACAAGTAAGATGAAAGTTCTAGAGTTTTGGGCCAAGATCAATCATATAGAGCCCAGTGCCTTCCAGTCCTGGTATGATGAAGCTTTGAGAGATGAGGAAGAGAGAGCTCGAGCCATACTTACACTCAGTGATAGCACCACCACAGCCAGTGATTGTTCCAGGGCCATGTAAAGTTGAGACATATTCTTCAGTAACTAAAGAAGGAAATCATTGTCTCAAGTAGTAGAGGGCTAGATATGACTGGAGGGAACATGGGGTATAATATCTTAGTGCTCCTGTTCTATATGAGTAATTTGAAGATTTTACTTGTATTATTGTTTTCAAATGTTCTTTTCATTTAATGTTATAATCTAAATTTATGAATGATATTGATCACACTTTTTATCAGTCTTAAGAGTAAGAGTTTCATTACTTTGTAAAACAAACTAGTGATCTTATTTAGTGATCTGGTTCAAGAAAATATGGAATTGTAATAAACATTTCTTTTACAATATGAAGAAATTCAGCAGTAAAATATATGGAATGGGGAAATAAAGAGTTAAATGGTTAATATTTGGCTTCCTGAACATCTGTATTTTATAAAATTAAAAGATAAATAACTGTGTGCACCTGACTTATCCAAGAATATTGACTTAAATCATAATAAACTAGACCCTCATGTTCACAGTCTCATTTATTTCCTGAATATCAATTGAGAATTTCCTCTTACAAAGCTCAGTGCTATTATTACTGATAGGACTAATCAAAGGAAAACCTAATAACTGAGGCCAGGCGTGGTGGCACATGCCTGTAATCCCAGTGGCTCCGGAGGCTGAGGCAGGAGGATCATGAGTTCAAAGCCACTGTTGCTTAGTGCCTCAGCACAGTGAGGCACTAAGCAACTCAATGAGACCCTGTCTCTAAATAAAATTAAAAATATGGCAAGAGATGTGGCTTAGTGGTTGAGTGTCCCTGAGTCTAATACCCAATACTTCCCCCCACCCACCCAATCTCAATGGTAGAAGAACAAGTAACTGACTTTACAATATAAGGTCCATTGTCTTGCATGCACAAAGCACTGGGATCAATCCCCAGCACCACAAAAAAAAGCAATGTAAGGTCCAAAAGCAGCTGTCAGGTAAGAAAATTGATGATAACACATCTGAGACTAAAAGGATAAATGAAAACAAGGGATAAGAAGGGAGGGATTGAGTTCCAAATGAGTGCAGTCAAGTGTGTATTATCTCATAATGCAGTCTTAAGTCCTTCAGTGGGAGGTAATTTAAGTGGGGCTCCATGGTGGGCTGGCTGAGGCTCTGGGAGTGGGGAACACAGGCCAGGTTTGAAGGTGGTACATCTCAGAGTTGAGAGACTAAACCTCAAATGGAGAATTGATTTTAGAAGTTCCCTTGGTATCATAGGTAAACCAGAGAGAATCTCCACCTAGGACAGGGATAGAAAGTTTCCCTGCTTCTGTCCCAGCATAGTCAAACACAATGCACAAAGTGTTCAATGCACATCATCTCAAGTGAGCTTCTAGGACATAAGGGTGATACTCTCCAGGGAGGTGAGATGTCCAGAGGTCAATGTGCTGGCATTCTTTGCTCTAGGCTGGAGTATACAGAATCTGCTCCATTAAAAAGTACATGCAATTAGGGTACCTTGTGTGTTACTTGGCAAACTCTAGGCAAGATCTATTTCAGGTGGTTTTTAAATAAAATAGGAGTGGTTTAGATGAAATGGCAGCTGGGAGGGAGGGAAGGTTTGGTCCCTGAAATAACTTTTAGAAGCTTTATGTTGCATCACCTGAGGAAGTCTACCTCACACTGACAGTGAATGATTTATCATGTAAGGGGGAAGTATTATTTAGTTTTCCTTGCTAAGTAGCACATTATCTAACAGGGTTTTTGGTCCTAGAATGTGGCATACTCATATTATCAAAATAATAAACCCCAGTGTAGTATATTGTAACATGAAGAGAAAAATTAATCATAAAAAGAACTGGCACTTTTTAAATATTCTGGGCATTTCTCACACATTATATACATTCAATCATTCCCACAAGATTCCTACAGAATCTATGCCCAATCTACTGTATTGGAATACATACCAGAGCAATAAAAATACTAAAATGATGAAGAAGCATGAATTACAGAAAAAAGAGATAATATTTGTTGACAATGTGATCATCTACATATGCAAAGTCAGTTAACCTCAAAAGAAAATGGGTTCACATTCTATCATTCTGGACAGTCCCTTCCTTTTAGAAAGTTAAATCTTTTTTAACAGAAATTGTTAAGAGGCTAAATTTGGCTATTAAGAAAAGAAATAGATCCATGTGTTTTTTCTCTGAGAAAACATCTGTCCTGGGACTCCTATTTTTGTTGTTGTTGTTGTTTTACTTATATATGACAGTGGAATGCATTACAATTCTTATTACACATATAAAGCACAATTTTTCATATTTCTGGTTGTATACAAAGTATATTCACACCAACTCGTGTCTTCATACATGTACTTTGGATAATAATGACCATCACATTCCACCATCATTTATAACCCCATACCCCCTCCCTTCCCCTCCAACCCCTCTGCCCTATCTAGAATTCTTTATTCCTCCCATGCTCCCTTTCCCTATCTCACTGTGAATCAGCCTCCTTATATCAAAAAAAAAAAAAACATTTGGCATTTAGGTATTTGGGATTGGCTAACTTCACTTAGCATTATCTTCTCTAACTCCATCCATTTACCTGCAATATCATGATTTAATTCTTTTATTGCTGAGTAATATTTCATTGTGTATATATGCCACATTTTTTTATCCATTCATCCACTGAGGGGCATCTAGGTTGGTTCCACAGTTTAGCTATTATGAATTGTGCTGCTATAAACATTGATGTGTTACAGGTTCCCCATCTTATATTATTCTGGGAAAAGGACCCATTCCCTACAAGATTTGTCATAGAGACACTGAAAGAACTTTATTAATGTGCCATTTTCAAGAAAGTCTTTAGTCAAGGAACAGAAGCTAAGATACACACAAATATCCCCATTTAGGAGGACTAGGGGTAACAACGTGCCAGACAGAGTTGTCAGACTGAGGATCTCCTCCCCTATTCTTCAAGGTTCTTAATAACTTGTGAATCTTACCCTAAGGAGGATCACCTCAGGTCAGTAGAGGGGACAGTCTTAATACCTGACACATATCAAGTTGAGGTCTCTAAATGAAGAAAGAGGGAAACACCTACCCAGAGCGATATGGCCTATAAATTCCTGACCCTACTCTCAGCCTACAGAGCTCCCAAACAGCTGTGGCGGGATGTGACTGAATCTCATTTTCACTTTGGAGTTCTTAGGAAGATGAAGATCTTGGTCTGAGATGGGCTGACTCAAGTCCATTGAAAGATGTGCCAGGAATGAGGTAAATAACCTGAAAAATGTTGGATCTACCAAACCTTTATCAGTGGGGATCCCACAGAGTCCTGCCTATTTTCAGATGTGAGAGACTCAGGCATAAGTGTCAGTTACCCTCATTTTTTTTCTCAGGAGTATCAGAAAAATGAGGGTCTTGACCCAAAGAAGTCATCTCAGCTCAACAGAAAGAGGAAACTTGTGCTCTTCTATGAGTCCTATTGAGGATCCTGAGTTAGATTATTCAGTGTGACACTCCATCAGAAGACATCAATCTGTCCTACAGCCATTACTCCTAAGAGACCTTGGTTAGTTCCTCTTACTATGTCTTAGAGAAGGAGAAGCCTCTTAGGAAGAAAGGACCACTAGTCAATAAAGAGGGGAGCTAGGCATGGTGATGCATGCCTGTAATCCCAGCAGCTTGGGAGACAGAGGCAGGAGGATAGAAAGTTCAAAGCCAGCTTCAGCAATTTAGTGAAGCCCTCAGCAACTCAGTGAGACCCTGTCTCAAAGTTAAAAACACAAAAGGGGCTAGGGATGTTGCTTAGTTGTTAGGTACCCCTGGTTCAATCTCCAGTACCAAAAAGAAAAAAAGAAAAGAAAGAGGGGAGACCCAGATCCTGCTGAGTCAAATCAAGGAAAGTGAGTGAGAACCAAGGGAACAACCCAACCCTGAATAAAGGAGAAAACAGAGTCTGGCCCCTTGCACTGAACCCATAAATTCAAGGGCAAGGTATGAAGCTGAAGCTTCTCCATCACTGTTTTTTGTTTGTTTGTTTGATTATTTTGGGTTTTTTCTGTTGTTTTTCACATTTTTTATTGGTTCATTATAGTTGTACATATTAATGGGATTAGTGATTGCATATTCATGCATGCAGTATAACAATATAATGTGTCCAATACTGTTTTTTAAATTGACTTCATTTTAGTAGTTTTAAGTTCACCAAAAAAACTGAGCATAAAGTACAGAGTTTCCCTATATATTCTGTCCCCACATATGCACAGCCTTCCTCTTATCAATGTCCCACACAAGAATGGTACAATTGTTCCAATTGATGAATCTATATTTACATATCACTATAACCCAAAATTTATACTTTATATTAGGGTTTAATCTTTTTTGTTGCTTTTTCTCATTAGTTTGTTTTAGCTATTCATAATACTGGGGTTCATTTTGATATAATTCAATCTCCAATACTTCCCTTTTCCCTCCCCGTCTCCCTTCCCCTGTTCCCTTTTCTCTACTGATCTTTCTTCTTTTTATTTACGTTTTCAATTAATGCATTACTCATATACATAAGAATGAAATTCACTGGGGTATATTCTTATATAGGAAAGTTCAGTCACATTAATTCTACCACTGCACTCTTTTCCTGCCCTTCCTCCCCCCCGCCCTTCCATCCCTTTCCTCTACTCCACTGATCCCTCTTTTATTTTCATAGAATCCCCCCATTATTTTTCTTTATTTTTCCTATTTTGTTCTAGCTTCCATATATCAGAGAAGATAGTCAACCCTTGGCTTTCTGTGTCTGGCTTATTTCCCTTAGCATGATGTTCTCCAGTTCATCCATTTACCTGCAAATGCCATAATTTTATTCTTCTTTATGGCATTCTTCTTTATACATGTCCATTCATCTGTTGAAGAGCACCTAGATTAGTTTCATAGTTTGGCTATTGTGGATTGTGCTGCTATAAACAACGATGTGGCTAAATCTTGGAGTCCAATCTTAGTAAATATTCTGTGGGTCTTGACAAATGCATAATGACATCTATTCACCACTATAGAACCATACATAATTGTTTCACTGCCCTAAAAATCCTCTGTGTCCCATCTATTCATCTTTTACTTCCTTCTAACCTCCTACAGCCACTAATTTTTTATAGTCTCCACAGTTTTACCTTTTCCCAGAATGTCATATAGATTGTTCAGTCTATATACTTTTCAGAACTGCTTCTTTCATTTAGAAATATACAAGTTTCCTGCATATCTTTTCATGATTTAATAGTGCATTTCCTTTTAGTGCTGAATACTACTCCATTGTCTGTATTTACCACATACTATTTATTCATTCATATATTTGAGGACATTTTGGTTCCTACCCAGTTTGGGCATTTGTGAATAAAAGTATTATAACAGTGTGTAGTTTTGTGTGGAGTTAAGTTTTCAACTCATTTGGGTAAATACTTTGAAAAGTATACAAAATGAGCAATCTATATGAGATTCTGGGAAAAGGTAAAACTGTGGAGACGATAAAAAATTAGTGGCTGTCGGAGGCCAGAAGGAAGTGAAAGATGAATAGATGGGACACAGAGGATTTGTAGGGTAGTGAAACAATTCTGTATGGGTCTATAATAGTGAATACATGACATTATGAATTTGTCAAAATCCACAGGGGTCCCACTGTCCAGATTAGGACAATGAGGAGCCCAGGACAAAAAAGAATCTAATAAACTATCAGCATTCGAGGTTTCTTGGCACTGCTGGTTGACATCCCTACACTTCCCTAATCTAGGTATCAGGGAACTTCCAAGTATCAAGTTTAGATCAGCAATAGGAAGAGGCCCAGGCCCTGCCAAGAGTTAAAATGACAATCCTGAAGGCAAGCATGAAGGAACCCCTCTACTCCAGAACGCAGGGGTCCCACTGTCAGCCCTGCTATCACCCAAATAAGTAATAGGCAGGGCTGGCAGTTTGCACTATAACTTCTTCCACTGGGTTTCCATGGACCATGTCAAACAATAAGAGTCCAGTGGGTTCCAAGAGCAGTGCATTTAGGAAAATTTGCAAAGGCATCTTCCTAAAAGCCAAAGGATCTCATTCCTCTTCCAGTTACATCTATTAAATGCTATCCTGCCCAAACTCTTGCCTACTGTCCCTGACCTGTCATCATGCCTTAAGGTTAGAAAAGTAAGCTCTATGCTTGTGAGAAATGCTGTCAGGCCTCAGATAAGACCCAGAATCTCAAAGGTGCTCAAGATTCTGCAGCAGAAAGAGAGTCTCCCTTATATTACACTCTAGTTTGGGGGATTATTCTACAGCGCCTGTTGTTGGCATTCTTGAAGAGCCTCAAAAAGTCCTGCCCATGACGCCTATTGCTGCAAGTCTTTCATGCACAGGATCTGATGAAGGTGCCAAGAGCCAAGGTGAGGAAACTGCAAGTTTCTATAAGATCCATCCACTGAGACCCCGTGCAAAGATCATCTAACTAGGAAAGCAAGAATATAGATGCAATGTCTTTTGTATAAGTTTAAAGTGAAAAAGCCCAATACAAAGATGCCATGTTGAAGATTGCTGATGAAAAGTAGAAGAAATATTGTATTGGTCTGTTTTATGTTGCTGTATCAAATCGCCTGAACCTGGGTATCTTATAATAAAAAAAGGTTCATTTATTTCATGATTTTGGTGGCTGGAGGACTCAAACAGCCTATTGTCAGCATCCTGGTAAGGATCTCCAGATGTGTCACAATATGGCAGAGAAATGGAAGGGGAACCAGACACATATAAATGGGGCCAAAATCATCAAGAACATCAGATGTCTTTATTTATTCAGTTAGTTAAGCAGTTGTAGATGGACATAATGCCTTTATTTTATTTATTTACTTATATGTGTGCTGAGAATCGAACCCAGGGCCTCGCACGTGCTAGGCAAGCACTCCACCACTGAGCTACAACCCAGCCCAGATGTCTTATTTTAAAATAACCTTATCTTGCAAGAGGTAGTTCACTTCATGAGACTAGCATAATCCCTTTTGAGGGAAATGCTCCCATGATCTAATTACCTTGAACTAGATCCCATTTCTTAAAGTTTTCATCAGCTTAGCAATGCCACACTGGTACAAAAATCCTACCACATGAACCTTTCATGTATACACCAAAACCATATCCAAATCATAGCTAGCACTTCCATGAGATCCCAAGGAGAGGCTTCTAGCACTTAGAGTTGGGCTTTGGCCTTGAGATGAAGAAAGTCAAGCCTTTGACTCCCATACCCTTGTCAGCAAGTTAGTCCTCACCAACAATAAGAATCTGAGTGGTGACTGGGACTTTCCTAAAAATCAGACTTCTGATACCTCTCCTGTGTGATTTTCTTAAATGACATCTGCACCTCTGAGAATGAGATCTGGGAATTCCTGAATGTTTTGTGGGGGTCTAGGATGGGAAAGTCTAAAGTCTTTGGGGATTCCTGAAAACTCATAACTCAAGATCTGGTACAGGAAAAGTAACTAGAGTGCCAGCAGGTGCCTTACAGTAATCCTACAAACTGTAAATTCCTATGGGATCCCTGAAACCATGCTAAAATTAGCAAGATGAAAGTCCTAGAGTTTTTAACCAAGGTCAATGATGCCATACCCAGTGCCTTCCCATCCCATTATGAAGAGGCTTTGAGAGATGAAGAGAGAGTCCAAGTTAGAGTTGCAGCCAGGCCTGGCCCTATTGCTGAGGCCACAGTGTGTTTCAGGACCACATGCAGCTGTAACTGTTCCCTTTTGTAAGGTCTGAAGCAGAAAAAAAAAACTGTTACTTTCTTTGTCATTGCTATGCATAAAGAGCTTATTGATGTTTCTCTTTTTTGTATATTTTAAGTGTGGTTTCTTTAAATAGAATGCTTATTTAGATTCAGAATATGTTTATAAATTACATGGATCACAATTTTATTGCTGTTTATCAGGATTAGTAGTAAGAAGTTTTAAACTACAAATTGAATATCCTTAATTCATTCATTTTATAGAGCAACATAACAAGAATGCTACAGTAAATAGGATTACAAGACAAGGAGAGAAGAAAAGTAAAAGTCCATTCTTGGCTTGTCTTAAACTATTAATTTTCTCATAAAGTCAAACGTTACATACCTGGATTTACTTAGGATATTCAAAAATGTGAGAAGTTTTGGCCAAGGTCAATGTTCCTGTCTCCAGTACATTTCCATCTCATTATGAAGAGACTTTTGAGAGATGAGGCAGAGAGAACCAGAGCCAGAGCTACAGCCAAGCATAACACTACCACCAGGGCTAGGGAACATGCCACTGTTATGTCCAGCTACTCTTCCCAGTTCTAATAAGGTCTAAGACAGATTCATTACTTTTAGGTAAAGAAAACAAATTTCTAATCATTGAAAGTGCTTTAGTTAGCTTTTTCACTGTGGTAACCAAAAGACCCAACAAGAATGATTAAGGAGATAAAGTTTATTTGGGAACTCACAGTTTCAGAGGTCTCAGACCATAGACAGCTGACTCCATTCCTCAAGGCTTGAGGTGAGGCACAACATCATGGCAGAAGAGTGTGGCAGAGGGAAGTGACTCACATGATGATCAGAAAGCAGAAAGAGAGACTCCACTCACCAAATACAAAATATATGCCCCAAATGCACACCCCTCAATGCCCATCTCCTCCAGCCATACCCCACCTGCCTTCAGTTACCACTCAGTTAATCCCTATCAGGTGTTACTGATTGGGTTAAAACTCTCATAACTCATTCATTTCACCTCTAAGCCTTCTTGCATTGTCTCACACATGAGCTTTTGGGGACACTTCACATCCAAACCTTACAGGAGGGCCAACATGGAGCTGGTAGGAACACAGTATATATTTGTATTCCTGATAATATAGGAAAATTGGAGATTTACTTTTTCTCTTTCCTTGTTTTAAGTGTTGTTTATTTTAATTGAAAGTTTATTGAGCTTCAGAATCAAAATGAATCACACATTTATTAGAGTATATCAGGTTGAAGAGGGAGAATTTTGGTATCACATAATACACATTGAAAATCCTTTAATTTTTGTGATCCATAACCAGACAACATGACATCAGAATATAAATATTATGATAAAGTAAATTATCCCTCAATAGAGTTGGTGGATCATGAGGTACAGAATAAAAAGTAAAGGGTGTTAAGTTTTGATTCTTTGTATTCCTTTTAGTCTTTCTTTGTAAAACTGAAGTACATATACCTGGGTCTTGTTAGCTTTTTCAGGAATAAAGGAGAAATAAAATCATGAAAAATTTGATTTCTTGTACATATGCACTTTAATTCCCTAGATATCAATGGAGTAGCTGTTCTTTGGAAGTCTGGAGAAGCTGAGGAAGACAGACACGACTCCTGCCTATCGAATTTTAGAGACTTAAGAGTAGCTATTTCCAGGCATAGTGATGCAAACCTGTAATTCCAGCAACTCAGGAGGCTAGGGAAGGAGGATTGCAAGTTAGAGGCCAGCCTCACCAATCAGCAAGACCCTATCTCAAAGTAAAAAAAAAAAAAAAAGTTTAAAAAGGTCTGGGGATGTAGTTTAATGGTATAGCAGCCCTAGTTTCAATCCCCAGCACCAAAACACAATTAGCTATTATATAATGAAAGTTGTCAAATATTCCCTAAGATCTAAAGACAAGTAAAAAGAGAGGGATAAGAAAAGGAGGTGTTCAATATTAGAGCTCTGGTTTAAAGTTTCTGAGGCAAGGTATTTGAGATTTTCAGAAATTTAACATCTATCAGTAAGAAGTGAATTTGAGTTGGCTGCACGGTAGGTAGATGAGACTGTAGGACTCTGAGCAGGAGCCAAACATTCTTTTTTTTTTTTTTTAGTTTTATTGATTTTATTTTTTAAATACATGACAGTGGAATGCATTACAGTTCTTATTACACAAATAGAGTACAATTTTTTCATATCTTTGTATATAGAATATGTTCACACAAATTCATGCCTTTTATACATGTACTTTGTTTTTTATTAAAATTCTTACTACACATATATATCACAATTTTTCATATATGTTTTTATGTAAAGTATGTTGACACCCAATTCAAGTCTTCATATATGTACTTTGGATAATGATGTCCATCACATCCTACCATCCTTGCTAACCCCCTGCCCCTTTTCTCTCCCTCTCTCCCCTCTGCCCTATCTAGAATTCATCTAATCCTCCCATGTTCCCCCTCCCTACCCCCACTATAAGTCAACCTCATATCAGAGAAAACATTTGGCATTTGTTTTTTTGGGATTGGCTAACTTCACTTAGCATTATCTTCTCCAATGTCATTCATTTACCTGCAAATGCCATGATTTTATTCTCTTTTAATGCTGAGTAAATTCCATTGTGTATATATGCCACAATTTTTTAATCCATTCATCCACTGAAGGGCATCTAGGTTGAAGAGCCAGACATTCTAATGGTGGGTATGAGTTGAAGTACTGGGCCTGGAATAGAAAACTTCCCTTAATAGTTACTTTGGAAATGTGAATAAACCAAAGCAAATTCCACCTGAGCTGGAGATGGAAAGTGTCTGGTGTTCTTGTCCTAGTAAAGATGAACAGTGCACAAAATGGGTATTTTATGCCGATAGTCCTCAGGGATTTTCTGAAAAACAAGATGATAATCTTGGAAACTCAAGCTACTGGTCTGGTACTCTTTGTCATGAACTGGGGAGTCCATTTTTTTAAAGGGTGTTTAAATGTGTGTGTGAGTGTGTGTGTGTGTGTGTGTGTGTGTGTGTGTGTACATACTTTGGTAAACTCTAAGGCAGATCTAGATTTTGGGTGGTGAAGAAATTAATAAAAATAGGAATGGTTTGGATGAAAAGCCAGAGTTGGTCTTTAAACCAAATTCTAGAGGATTTGAGTTGCATTCAGCTGGGAAAGATACTCCCATACTAAAAGTATGCTTAAATGGGGGAAATTTTACATGGAGTTTTTTTGCAGCATTTTGGGCTGATTTCTTGTCCCATGACAACAGAGAGTGTTGCATATTCTCTGTTATCCTCTGAATTTAAAAACAAAATTCATCAGGATGGATGGTATCCTCTGTGGTTGAAATAATTGTAGTAATAACAGGTATTGGTTGAAATCTCAGTGCACTCAGGGCATTGTTCCAGGTGCTTTGCACACATCAACCACACTCTATCAGTCCTATGAGATAGATATTAAAAACTGAATTCACAGATGCAGAGCCCGAGGCTTAGAGAGTTTGGTAATATGCCCAAGTTCACATAGCTGGTAAGTGACAGAGCTGGGACTAGACCCCTGGTCTGAATTACTCTAGAACTCACACTGTTTCACCTCTCCTACACTGAAGCTGATCAAAGACTAATTAATTCACTTTCTTCTACTATCCTAAAATGTATCCTCGGTGATAAAAAGGAGGAGTTTACCCAAAACACTGGACTGAAATTCACAACCTAAGAATTAAAATAATTGAGAGGTGGTGAATAAAGGACAGAAAAAGGTAATATTTGGGGACAATATGATCATCTACATATATAAAATCAGATAGACTCAAAGGGTCCAGGGATCAGAAAATCATTTGACTCTATCATTTTATGTAAAAAAATAAATCATTTAGAACTACCCCATCTCTGGTTGGCAAAGAGAAGGAATAAATCTCTCCCTCTCTCTCTCTCTCTCTCTCTCTCTGTGTGTGTGTGTGTGTGTGTGTGTGTGTGTGTGTGTGTTTTCTCTGACAGAGAAATATCTATCCTGGGATCCCAACCTTGTTTTTGAATTGGGACATAAAATGAGAAAATTTATTTAGAAGACAAAAATATATACAGATACAAGCAAAAGCTTAGCTGATGAAGATGAAAGTTAATTGGGAACAAAAAGATTTCTCAATTTGGTCACTGGGCTCCCTCTCTTGTGTTGCAGTTTATTAACATCACATCTCTCCGGGAACAAGGACCTCTATTCTGTAAGGTTTGCAGGCAGGAAACTGGTCAAGTTTTAGCACTGATGTAGAATTCCCATGGAAGCCTTTAATCAAGAGAGGATAGTCAGTATAAGGATTCCCATGAATGAAGACTGCTGATGGAACCACTCCAAAATATAGAATTCATCCAGAGCCTTACAAAGAGTGACTTCAGTTCAGTACTGGACTTTAATAGATGTAAATGCAGGATCCTGAATGAGGAATGACAGAAGGACATAACTAGAACTGTGGGATCCCACAGTGTCATGTTCCTGATGTCTATTCTTGCAGGTCCCCAAATGACTGTGGTCATATGAGGATTCCTCTGACTTCCAACTAGGACTTAACAGGGAGACAGTATGTGGATGTGAGAATAGCAGGTTCAAACAGTGAATAGAGTTACAAGACTGGTCACTCATCCAGGTGAGCATTCAAATGTGAACTAAGGATGGCGGCACCACCTTGGGGGGGGAGGGGTCTTGGGCAAAACCAAAATCAAAATGAGGACCCTGAGGGCTGATGAGAGGACCTGTCCCCCAAATAGCAAGGCTCACAGAGCCCCACCCCTGCTATCAGTCCTATGAGGCTCGGGCAGGAGGAACCATATGATGCCTGCTCAGATTTCCTCTGTGGGAACTGGGGAAGGTGTAAGTTTTGTTTGGAGACCATGCGACACAAGGAAGTAGAGGGAGGAATCTGAGGATAGCCTAGATACCAATGCAAGAACCTAGGGATCCTTGACTCCCAAACAGGGTGGTCCCTTAGTGACTGATCCCTGCTGTCAATCCTCCGAGATCCCAGGCAGCCGTTGGCCGGATGTGATTCATCCTCACTTCCGCTGTGAAGGGAAGGACCTCCTTCTGAAAGGTGTGGCGTCCACTTTACTGAGCGTGAATTCTCCGGACTGAGGTGAGGACCCTGAATTTGACTGAAGAGCCCCCTCCCCCCGCCCCACGTGCAATCCATAATAAAGTAGGACCCACAAAGTCACGGCCATGGGTCAGCCCTCTTAGATCTTGGGTCAGAGCTGTTAAGACTGAGGGTCGCGTCCTTTCTACCACATTCTTTTTACCCAAAGTGGAGTGGAGGGATTCCATTTAAAGAGGAAAAGTCCCATTAGCCTAGGGAGAGGGCTTGGCTCTAAAACAAGTAAAAGCAAGACCCTACATGCCAGTGAGTGGACCTTTCACCAAAATAGGTGGTCACACAGAACATCATCCCTACTGTCAGTTGTAGGAGCCCCCAGGCAAGGTCGTCACTTGTGGAGCACCCTGACTTCTCTAGTGACTCTGGGATTTGTGTGCTTTGGTTTGAGGCTGTGGACTGAGCTCAGTAGAGGGAGCAATCCTGATCCTACCAGAAGTCAAAGTCCTGTGTGGAACTGAGGGAGCCAGACTCCACAACAGTGGGGTCTAAGAGTTCCATCATTGCTCTCAGCACACGCAGGCCTTGGAAGAATGTGGTTCATTCTTACTGTCAACTCAGGTCCAAGAAATAGGAGGATCTTTGTCTGATGGCAGTGGCCTCTGGACAGCAGAGGGTAGTTCCTGAAAGGGGTTGGAGTAAAGGTGATCAACCTGGGTGAAAAAAATAGACACTACTGTAATCCAAGTGACTCAGAAGGCTGAGGCAGGAGGATGGCAAGTTCAAAGCCGGCCTCCACAACATAGCAAGACCCTGTCTCAAAATTTAAAAAATAAGGGGCAGGGCTGTGGCTCAGCAGTAGCACACTTGCCTGGCATGTGTGAGGCACTGGGTTTGATTCTCAGAACTGCATATATATATATATATATATATATATATATATATATATATATATAAATAATAAAGGTCTATAAACAACTAAAAATTTTTTAAAATGAAGAAGACTGGGGACGTGACTCCAGGGTAAATCACCTTTGGGTTCAATCCCAGTAAGGAGGGGGAGGGTGGATGGGGTTGCTGCACCTTTTGTAACCTCTGGGAGTCCCAGTCCACAACTATCAGACTCAGGTCCCTTGTCACTCTGCCCTGAAGGGTCTTAAGGATATGACGGCCTTGGTTTAGGTTTGGCTGCCCCAGTTCAGCAGAAAGAGAGGAATCCTTTGCCATGAAAGGTGTCAAAGTACAAATTCTATATGAAGAATTAGACTCCAGAACAGAGAAAAACATATAAAGTCTTGCCTCTGCCTTCAGCCCTGAGAAACCAGGATTATAGCACTAAGGATGAGGTTTCCTATCATTTTAATTAGGGGTACTCTCAAGGACACAAATCCTTTGGTTTAATTGAAGAGCTCCTATTCAGCATAGTGGGGAGACCTGGCCTGGTTCCTAATATGAATTGAGGTGGTAATAGTATGAAGGAGACTCCTCCCAGAAATTGATCCACATAGACTCCAATGACTACTATGAGACCTGGAAGATCTGGGCATGGTGACATGGTAAGCCTGATTCACTTCTTCCTAGAGCATCTCAGGGAAGTAAGGAACATTGTAAAAGGAAGCCTCTGGTTAGCAAGTGGAAGATTCCAAGTTAGTACCAGGAGTCAAGGAGAAGACCCTGAGAACAGAGAAAACCACCCATCCCATAAGAGTGAGGGCAACATAGTAACCCTTCCTGTTTGTCAGACTTGGGGGCCAACAGGTAGCCATGGCCAGATGAGAAACTTTCACTTCTTCCTAGGGGTCTCAGAGTGTTGGGGGCATTAGCATAAGTAGATAGGCATTAAGTCAAGATAGGGAGAACATTGAGGAAGCACTAAATCAGAAAATGAGCGTCCACAAATTCCCACCTCAGCCCTGAGAAACCCTAGGCAGAGGTAGCCAGATGTGTGCCACAGTCTGGCTGCCAGCAAAATAACGGGGGGGGGGGGGGGGGGGGGCAGTGACAAGGAACTTGTGAAGGTGATACAGTGTGAGCGGGAGCCGCTTTATTGTGGGACAGAGAAGTATATATACATAACTGAATACACAGCTTAACTTAATTAACATAAACTAGATATGCAGTCAACCAATAAGGAATCCTCATCATATTAATAATTACACACAGCTTAACTTAATTGACATAAACTAGACACAGCAGTCAGTCATTAAGGAATCTCTATGATCTTAATGGCTCGCTGGCATTACTTCTCAAACCACTCCTCTTGGCAAAGTGCCAGGCGCCATCTTGACTTGTTTACGAACCCTAACAGATGTGTCATACCCTCATATTCAGACCTGGAGATACAGCAAGATGACAGCCTTGGTATAATGTTGGAAGACTTAGGGAGGCTAATGGTGGAGTTATACCCTATCTGAGTGAGGATTAAAGAGACCTATGATCCCCAAACAGTGGGATACCTAGGGAACAAAGTTGGCTGGATGTGGCTCACACTCTCATCTTCAGGTGTGAGGAAGATGAGAATCTTATTCTGAGCAGAGGGACTTGGGTTAGCAGGAAGAAGATTTTCAGGTTGTGCCAAGACTCATACAAAGGACCATTAGGACTTCAGGAAACTCCATATCAATAGGGGTCCCACAGATTCCCTCTCTTTGTCAGGCCTGAGAGGCCCCAGGCATAGATGTCAGGCAGAAGTGCCCATTGGTTTCTCTTCAGGAGTAACAGAGAAATGAGGGTCTTAGTTGGACAAATCAGCAAAGGAAGGAATTTTAGAATTCCCAGTCAATTGGAGACCTTGAGTGAGGACCATGAATAAAACCACATATTGTGGGGTGTCAACCTTCCAGCCGCAGTTTTTAGCTTGTGGAGAATATGAGCAGTGGAACCAGTTGCAGCCACTCCCACATCCTCAATTAAGTGTGATGGACGGATAGGTGTGAACCTTACTCTAATGATGTCCTCGGGTCCAGAAAGCCCCAATTGGAGCCCCAATTGGAGCCCCAATCCCTTCCCAGGATTCAAAGTATGATCCATGGATGAGGACTGAAGGTACCACTCCCTCAACCCCAATTACAAAGAACAATAGAGTCTGGCTCTGTCCTGGTACTCATCCCTTGAATGCCTAGAGCAGGATTGTCAGCTGAGAGTCCTCCTCATTTCTTTATACCAGGTCTAAAGGAAGCAGGAGGCTGAGTCTGAAAGTGCAGCTCTAGTCAGTAGAAAGGAAGGTTTCAGACTCTAGGTGTAGACAAAATGAGGACCCTAAGTGAATATTGAGGGCAAATGAGCACAGGAGAGAAAGAGGGTGGGGAGGGGGGAGAGGGAGAGAGAGATACCCCTATACAGAATTGTCAGCACTGCCTGTTTGAAGGAGTAGTGGGAGGAAACCCGCCATACACATTTTGTATTCTTGAATACAAGGGAGCTTCTCAGCTTCAGAGCAGCACAGGAAAGAAGTGTCATACCCTGACCAAGAGCAGATATATCAATCTTGTGTGTGTAGACTTAGAGGACCTTTGAACACACAAAAGAACACATTGCTAACCCTTGCTGTCACTAAGTCAGCCCTAGGGAAGCCTGGCAAGCTTCAGACTAAAACACATTATAATTTCCTCCACTTGTTTTCCAGGGGTCAGGTGGTCCAAGAAGAGGAGCCCGGTGGGTTTCCAGAGCAGTGTTCTCATGGAAACCTGCAAAGAGTGCTTTGAAAAAAAACAGAATGATGTGTCCTGCTAAAAGTGCTCACTGGATCTCATTCTCCCTCCTTCAGGTCCCAAGAACACCTGCTGTCCAGCCCATATTCCTGCCTGCTGTCCCTGACCACAGCCATCATGCCCCGGGGACAAAAGAGTAAGCTTCGCGCTCGTGAGAAGCGCCGCCAAGCCAAAGATGAGACCCAGGGTCTCAAGAATGCTCAGGCCGCTGAGGAAAAAGGGGCCTCCTCCTGCTCCTCTTCTGTTTCTGAAGATGCTGTCCCCAGCACCTCTACTGCTGCCTTTTCCCAGAAGCCTACCACCACTGCTGCTGCAGGTGTTTCACACAAGAAGTCTGGTAAAGGTGCCAAGAGCCGAGGGGAGGGAAGTGCCAGTACCTCTAAGATCCCACCCTCCACTGAGAGCGCCCAGAGAGATCTTATCACCAAGAAGGCAGGGATTCTGATGCAGTACCTGCTGTACAAATATAAAATGAAAGAGCCCATTATGAAGAGAGAGATGCTGAAGATTGTCAACAAAAGGTTCAAGGAGCAGTTTCCAGAGATCCTCAAGAAAGCCTCTGAGCGTGTCGATCTGGTCTTTGGCCTTGAGCTGAAGGAAGTCAAGTCTGGTAGTAACTCCTATACCCTTGTCAGCAAGCTAGATGTCACCAACAATGGAAGTCTGACTAGCTTGGGCTTTCCCAAGAATGGGCTTCTGATGCCTCTCCTGGGTGTGATCTTCTTAAATGGCAACTCTGCCTCTGAGGAGGAGATCTGGGAATTCCTGAATATTTTGGGGATCTATGAAGGGAAGAAGCACATAATCTTTGGGGAGCCCCGAAAGCTTATCACCCAAGATCTGGTGCAGGAGCAGTACCTGGAGTACCAGCAGGTGCCTGGTAGTGATCCTCCACACTATCAATTCCTATGGGGCCCTCGATCTCTTGCTGAAACTAGCAAGATGAAAGTCCTAGAGTTTTTGGCCAAGGTCAATGATACTGTCCCCAGTGCCTTCCCATCCCATTATGAAGAGGCTTTGAGAGATGAGGAAGAGAGATCCCAACCCAGAGCTGCAACCTGGCGTGGTGCTGCTGCCAACGTCCATACATGTTCTAGGGTCACACCTGGCAGCTCCTCCTGCCCTTAGTGAGATCAGAGGCAGATTCTACATTTTGTGCAGAGAGCTTCCCACCATATAATACCAGGAGGCTGGAATGGTCCTAGAGAGATCATAATGTCTTTATTCATTATACATTAATATCTTTCAAGTATTTTTCTTTTAATAGAATATTTATTTAAGTTTAGATTCATTGGTTATAAATGATATAGATCATATATTTATTGCTGTTGTAAGTTTTAAGTGCAAGAATTTTGGTATTTTCAAATACATTTTTAAAACCCTTAAATCTTTTTTGGGGTTAGTGAACAAAAAAAAAACAAAACACCTTCAGAATGGCAAATTTCCTGGAAATGTGTGAAAAACTCATGAAATGTAATTGGGGTCTTAAAACAGATGAAAACAAAGCAAAACCTAGTCAACTGTTGGTCTACCTTATTCACTTTTCTCTCTATTTTCTTATTGTAAAATTCAAAGATATATATCTGTTTGTCTTTAACAATTCAACTATGCAGATAAAATTAAATAGTAATAAATTGTATTCCTTGCTTAGTGACTCATTTATTCTCATCCTGAATTGAGCATCTGTTCTTTGGAAGGCTGTGTTGTGTGTTAATAGAGATGATGCTAAGATGAATGAAATCCTTTCCTTCCCCATACATTTTTTTTTAATTTCTTACATACATGACAATAGTGGAGTGCATTACATTCATAATCATCCATTCACAGCACAATTTTTGTAACTCTGTATATATATAAAGTTTGTTCACACCAAATTATGCCATTATACATGAGCTCTCTTATTTTTTTCCATACAATTCTTAATACACCTTTATACCACCATTTATCATATCTCTCTTTGTATATAAGGTATGTTGACACCAAATTCACATCTTCATACATGTATATAATGATGACTGTCTCCTTCCACCATCCTGGCTATTCCCCTTCTCCCTCCCTTTCCCTCCTACCCCTATTCCCTATCTAGAGGTAATTTTCCTCCCATGCCTTCCCTCCTTACCCCACTTTGAGTCACCTCCCCATACATTTTTAAAGTCTCATAGGAGTTATTATATAAAGAATATGGTGTTACATACTCAACACAGAACAAATAAAGGAAGGAGTTAAGGTGGTGGTGGGAGTGGGAGGGCTTCTGGTGAGAGCAGTCAAATGTAAATTCCCTGAGTGAAGGAACTTTGTGTTTCAGAACATTGCAAGTTATTTGTTGAGAGGTAATTTTTAAGTTAGCCCCATGTTGGGCTAAATGAAGTTGTGTTAATCATGAGCAGGTACCAGACTCTTGGATGATGAGCCCCATAGTTGAGAGAGTAGCCCTAGAATGAAAAGCTATCTTTAACACTTAGAGATTGTAAAGCAGAAGGAATTTCTGCCTAGGGTAGGAATGAAAGAAGTGTGGCACTCCTGTTCCAGTGCATTTGAAATTCTGAATATTATTTTCAGAGAGTTTCTGATACATAAGAGGGGGGTACTCTTGTTACTGGGTGCCACTATTGCTGGCAGGGGAAGAGGCTTCCCTAAATAGCTCTGCAACATTCTTTTGAGGTGATATGGCCAGAAACCACTGGGCTGGCACTCTTTACCCTGAACTGGGAGATCCAGAGTCTACATTCCATTAATTGGGATATCTTATTTGGTAAAACTCCAAGGAAGAGCTAGATTTTATTGGTAGCAAAATAAATGAAAATAGAGATATTTTGTTGACAGAGGGCTTTCTGCAGGGAGGAGAACTGTTGGTCCTTGTCATGAAGTCTACAAGCTTTGAGTTGAAACCTGGTGAAATCCCTGCCCCCATATTAAATTATATATTCTCTACTGGGGAAATTTTCGTGTTATTTGCTTATTGACTTTTTGGTAGTTTGGGTTTTCTTTGTACCAGAGCACTGCATATTCTCTGATTTCTAGTTAAAGACTTCCCAGAGACAAAAGTGGTCTCTTCTAGCATAAATGTAGTCATAATGATTATTCCTTGATTAGAGACGTGACATTTGCCAGCTACTTTGTCAGGTGCTTTGTATACATTATATATGTTCCAACAATCCTATAGAATAGGGCTTACTGGACTTACTTGACAAATGAAGAACTTAAAATATTTTCAAGTTTACATGGCTAGTAAGTGACAGACCTGGGACCAGACCTCAGGTCTGAATTCCTACAGAATTCACTGTTTTACTCTTCCCAACCTGAGGCAAATTTGTCTCTTAATTCTTCTCACTCCTCCACAATATTTCTGAACTGATGAGTTGTATCCAGTGGCCAAAGTACCAAAAACAGGCCTAAAGAACAAAGGTAAAAATGAGAACTAAACTATCTGTGGGGTTTATTTGTCTGGGTTCCTTTCTTCCCTTTGCCCCAACGTTCCTCAAGAGCTGACTCTGGCTGGGTCCAATTTCAACACTTTCCTGAATTACAGCACCCTTCTCCTGAGTTTTCTTCAGTATCTAAACTGGCACTGACCTTCTGACCACCTTTTCAATGTGCCCTCCTGTGGAGCCTGCACAGAGAAACAGAAATCCCAGACTCCCTGCCTTCTTTCTGCCATAGAGGATTCCAATTCCCTGGAGATCTTGTCCTCACCATGAACCCTCTCTGACAGCAACAGCCCCTTCCATGTAACTTTTCATTTCAGATGTGAAAGTTTACAGTCCTCTTCATTCCTCTGGGTACCTCCACCACACCTTTAAAGTATTTTCAAATCTGAAGCTGAGTAAAGTTTGATTTGGCACAGAATCTACTGGCTCTTGGCTTCTAACCTTAAGGCTAGAGAGGTTTTTTGTTTTTTTTTTTTGAAACCACCTTGATATTTGCAGGAGGATTTTAATGGAGTGTTTTATTTGAGACTGGCCACTGAACACACATACTAGTAAGTGATCAATAACCAAAGTCTCCCTTTTAAGAGATACATGAGGAAAGACTAAGGAAATTACTGTGTAATAAAACATCTACTGAAGTGGAATCCCTAAATATCCTTCTTGAAGTTCTCAGAAGTATAAAATGTTTCCTTGGAAGACATGTTAGCTTTGAATAAAAAGAAAATAAATAATAATAATAATATGTCATCTTTCCATTTCATTTACTCTTATATTGGTAAGCAAATGACACATCTCATGATGTCATATAAAATAAAATATGTATTCTGCAATTGCTTATTCAAACTGATTTCTACATGAGTATTATTTATTCAAGAAACTTATGTTGAGTACCTACTATATACATTCTCTGTGTCTCTATAAAATCAGCAGTTTGTAAAAGTACATAATTTTAATTGATGCATAGTCTATTCTCTCTTACTGAGGATTTTTCAGATTTTAAGAATATGGTCTAGATCTATCGCATCCAATACTGTAGCCACAAGTGACATGTGGTTATTGAGCACTTTAAATGTGGTTATTCTGAACTCGGATTCACTATGAGAATAATGTACATTTCATATTTCAAATATTTTATAAAATTGTTAGAGACCTGGGGCCAGGGTTGTGGCTCAGTGGTAGAGCACTTGCCTAGTATGTGTTAGGCACTGGGGTCGACCCTTAGTACCACATAAAAATAAACAACAACACAAAAAAGCTTCCTTTAAAAATGGTTAGAGGCCTAAACTATCTCATAATTAAGATATGTGGTTAAAATTATATTCACCTATTTCTACATTTTTAATGTGGCTATTAGAAGGTTTAAGGTTATAAGTATGGCTTGCATTAAATTTCTTTTGGCCAGTGCTGGTCTAAGTCTTGTTTATTCAGCAAATGTTAAGTCAATTTTTCTCAAAAACTGAGAAGACAGTTTCATTTATAATTATCAGGACATTTCTAGCACTAATAAACAGTAAATCAGATAAGTGACTTCTCTCTAAGTCTGCCTCATCAGCACAGAAGGAAAAGAGATGGGATGATTGCTGAGACCTCCTGTGGCCCAATACTATATGATCTAAGTATTGATCATAAGTTGTAAAGGTCCAAGAGCTTGACTATATGTGAATGAATTAAGTCATCAGGAAATTAATACATTTTAAATGGACAATAAATATTCTTAAAAGTTCAATTTGTTAATGAAATTAATACAATTCCTTGCATCAAAAATTTAAAATATTTTTAAATAATAATATCTAATACTAATGAAAATATAAAGAGAGACTGTTACTATGTACAAAGAGCTTTTTTAAAAATACTTAACTTTTTCCAAGCAATTCTACTCCTATAAATTAGCTTAACATAATAACCAGAGATACACACAAAACTTACTATATGAGGATGTTTGTTCTAGCCAAGCATGAACCAAAGCCAAGGCCAAAAGGGTAGTGGTGGCAGGTAGGTGACTGCTGCTAACAAGATGATCTGTGGAAATATGTAAATCATTTCTTTGGTAACAGAAATAACTAGGAGACACATCAAAAGTGCCATGATTCCTGCTTCGGTAGAAAGATAACTGTCACTACAATTTGGATGTACATGTGGCTCCATTTTCTAGTCATCAAGTGGAAATATCAGGGAAAATTTATATTGCATGTGTAATCACATGCATTTATAGCAAAACACATATCAACATATAGACATGAAAATAAATTTTATTTATTTATTTATTTATTTATGGTACTAGGGATTGAAACTACTAGTGCTTTACCACTGAGTCACATCCCTAGCCCCTTTTATTTTTATGTTTAAATTTTGAGACAAGATCTCGATAAGTTGCTTAGAGCCTCACTAAATTGCTGAGGCTGGCTACAAACTTGTGATCCTCCTGCCTGAGCCTCTTGATCTACTGTGATTACAGGCATGAGCCACCACACCCAGCAATACAGGTTATTGTTTAATGAATAATTTATACTGTTGTTAAAGATTAAATTATTGGCCTAAATTCTTCTCCCTTCCCTGCATCTTTACTCTTGTCATGATCATATACATCATCAATGGGCAAATTGCACTTTCTCATTCATTGTCTTGGGCTCAGTGATATGACTTGCTTTGACCAATTGTGACTCAAATAGTGACTTGCAATGTTCTTGTATACTGAGTCAAACTCTCTTGAACTTCTGCCATTACCATTTTGAAAAAGATCCAGCCAGACTTCTGGTCCTAATAGTGTGAAGCAGAGCCACCTCAGCCAACCTATAGTGAGGACAAATGATGGCTGTGTTAAGATGCTGAATTTCATGGCTATTAATTAAACAGAACTTAACTAATAGGGGATATAGCTCAGTTGGTAGAGTGCTTGCCTTGCATGCACAAGGCCCTGGGTTCAATCCTCAGCATCACACATTCAAAAAAAGTGAACTAGTAAGTGTACTAGCAGTAGTTACAAGAAATTTGTGTCTTAACTTTTATGTTCTTGTTTGTTTCCACAAGAAGAATATATTATTCTTTAAAATTATTTAAAAATTAAGAAAACTGGTCTGGGGTGTAGTTCAGTGGTAGGGTGCTTGCCTAGCATGTGCAAGGCACTGGGTTCTATTCTCAATAAATATATATATTTATTTATAAAAAATAAACAAATAAAATAGAGGTATTGTGTTTATCTACAACAAAACTTTCTTTAAAAAGATTAAGAAAACTAAAGGTTAAAAAAAAACACACAAAAATCCATCCTAAAATAGATTTAGAGAAGCCATTAAAATGGGGAAATAGGCAATAAAGAACATCAAGTGACATGTCATTATTTCAACAACAAAATGTAGAAAGATTAAAGATTAAGCCATAGGCTTTTATCTCTCAAGATGCCATGCACTCTGATTTAAATATAACTTGTCCCCTTTGAAAGTGATGTTCAAGTTTAATCCCTATCATGAGGTATTAAGAGGGTGGAGATTTAATCCAACTATGGTTTTAAAGATGGGGCCTTTGGGAGGTAATTATGATTAGATAAGATCATCAGGGTATGACCCCCATAGCAGAATACTGGTGGCTTTATAAGAAAGAAGAGAGAATGACCAGAGTATACACAGACACATGCATCCTCCATATCTCTTGGCATGTGATACCTTGCATCACATCAGGATTCTGCCAGCAAAAGTCCATCACCAAATGTGGCCACTGGACTTTCAACCAGAATCATAAGCCAAACAAAACCTCTTTTCTTTATCCATGCTTTAGTCTTGGGATTTTAGCAACAGAAAACAAAAAGCATATTAACAAAACGCAAACATACAACAAAGCATAAGTCCGTGATAGTTCATAGTTTTTTTTCTATAGTTCATGGACCATATTTATCTCATACTGTCTAGAAAAGTAAATATAGTACTTAAAAGCATAGCATTCCCTATCAATATACCAATGGCATTCTTCACAGAATTATCAATAACTATTCTTAAATTCATTTGGAAAAATAAGAGACCCAGAATAACCAAAGCAATGCTAACCAAGGAAAGGAAAGCAAGAGGCATCAAAATACCTGATCTGAAATTATCAGATACAGCAGAGCTGTATAAAGGTGCCACAAAAACATGCTGGATAAAAGACAGCCTTTTCAAAAAATAGTGCTGGGATAACTAGAGAACTACATGTAGAAAAATGAAATTAGAACTCTCTCACCCTGCAGAAAACTCAAATCGAAATGGATCAAAGACTTAGGAATTAGACCAGAAATGTTACAATTGCTAAAAGAAAACATAGGGTCAATATTCCATCATATAGATGCTGGCACCAACTTCCTTATAAAGACCCCTAAGCATAAGAAATAAAACCAAGAATCAATAAGTGGGATGCCATCAAACTGAAAAGATTCTGCCCAAAAAAGGAAACAAGAGTGTGAAGAGAAAAAGTGCAGAATAGGATAAAATCTTGGCCAGCTCCTTCTCCAATTGAGGATTAATAATCAGAATAGCTAAAGAATTCAAAAACTCTTAACACCAATAAAACAAATAATCCAATCAATAAATGGGCAAAGCAAAATTAGAATGTCTCAAAAGAAGGAACACAAATGACCAACAAATATATGAAAAAATATTCAGCATCTCTAGCAATCAAGGAAATGCAAGTCAAAACTACACAATTGTAAGATTTCATCTCACAATATGGCTAAACTAGGAAAATATATTTTATCTCAGTACATAATTGATATTTATGTTATTGTTTCTAGCCAATAAGAGGCAAAATAAATGTCAGTTTACATAGAGCATACCAAGAAAGTCAAGCAGGAAAATGTAATTATATATATATATAAGCAGGAAAATGTAATTATATATATATTTTTTTTTGAAAAAGCATAATGCTAAATTTTAAAAGTTACATGAATACAAAATAAAGGAAGTTTAACTAGCCCCAGATTCATACATCTAATCATAAATTCAAAATATTTTTTGAATAAAATGTTGTATTATGAGGCCAGTAATTAGGATACAAAAATCCTAGCTTGGAAAAATTAAGTTAAAAATCGCCTAAAATTATAAAATGTAAAAGAATAAAATGCTTTGATTATGCAGCACTTACAATATATTCTAATCCATCTTCAATATTACTCTCTAAAACACAGCACAGTGGCTCACCCCCCATAATTCCAGCAACTCAGGAGGTTGAAGCAGGAGGATCAAAAGTTTGAAGCCAGCCTCAGCAATTTAGTGAGACTCTGTCATAGAATAAAGAATAAAAAGTGTCGGGAATATAGCTCAGTGACAGAGTGCTCCTGGCTTCAATCCTCAATACAACAACAACAATAACAAAAATTACTCTCAAAAGAGATAATCAGATTTTTCTCAGATTTATAAAAACTACATTAAGAGGACACAAGTTATTCTTATATCTTATTTAGTCCAAGATATGGTCCAAGGCGAGTTTCGCTGATCTTCATTTTTTAGATATTTATTATCGACAAAAAGTCTATTAAAGCACTTCATTTTCCCCCTATAACTGTATTCATTACCCCCATTTTATAGTTAGATAGATAAATGTAGTTGGGAATAAATTGCATTAGCTACCCCACCAGTTAAAAGTTAAACTTGGGTATGAGAATAAAAAGCTCTTTTCTCACCTTCTTCAATATCTAGAAAAAAACTATCTAATACCAATGGAGTAGCCATTTCTATAATTTTTTTTATTTCTTACATACATGATCATAGTGGAGTGCATTACATCCATAATTCTCCATTCACAGCACAATTTTTTGTAACTCTGTATATATAGTATGTTCACACCAAATTATGTCATTATACATGAGCTCTCTTATTTTTTTGCATTACAATTCTTAATACACCTTTATAGCACAATTTATCATCTCTCTCTTTGTATATAAGGTATTTTGACACCAAGTTCACATCTTCATACATGTATTTTGTATAATGATGACCATCTCCTTCCACTATCCTTGGTATTCCCCTTCTCCCTTCCTTTCCCTCCCACCCTTGTTCCCTATCTAGAAGTAATTTTCCACCCACATTTTGAGTCACCCCCCCCCATATCAGAGAAAACAATTTGGCATTTTTTTTTGTGGATTGGCTAACTTCACTTAGCATAATCTTCTCTAATGCCATCCATTTCCCTGCAAATGCCATGATCTTATTCTTTTTTAGTACTGAGTAATATTCCATTGTATATAAATGCCACATTTTATTTATCCATTTATCCACTGAAGGACATCTAGGTTGGCTCCACAGTTGAGTTATTGTGAATTGTGCTGCTATAAACATTGATGTGGCTGGGTCCCTGTAGTATGCTGTTTTTAGGTTCTTTGGGTGTAGTCCGAGAAGAGGAATAGCTAGGTCAAATGGTGGTTCCATTCCCAGCTTTCCAAGCAATCTCCATACTGCTTTCCAAATTGGCTGCACTAATTTGCAGTCCCACCAGCAGTGTATGAGTGTACCTTTTGTCATGTTATGAAACACTTCATTTATCCTAAACAAATGGGGAACAAGAAACTGTCTAATAATTTTTTTGATAGACAGGACCAAACTTCTCAATAATACTTATGTTGACTTAAAAGAAATCATCCCATAGTGTTTTGGGGACTATGCTCTGTCAGAAGGTTATTTATATATTAGTTTTGCAAATATTAAAGTTCTCTATAAGGTCTATATTACCTCTTCATTAAAGGTCAATTATTTTCTCAACATGCAAATGAAAACTTAGCAAAATGTTTTTTGACAATAAAATAATAGCTAACATGTACATAGTGATTATGAATTTGTGGGAACAGTTCGGAATACCTGACACCTAATTTTCAAAATTTATACTTAGGGACTACTGTTATCCCAACATTACAGATGAGAAAAAAGACACTGAGAAGTTAAATAATTTACTTCAGATCACATGGCTGGCTAGTAATGATAGAGTCAGGATTCAAACACCAGGTGCATGGTTCTGTAATGCCATATTCTTTTTAAATTGGAGCTTTATGGTTATACATAGTATTTGGGTTAATCCTGACAAACTCATGTAAATCAATTTCAGTTCATGATCCTCCCCTTTTCCTTCCCATCCTCCCTCTCCTCTCCCATTCTCCCTCCTCTCCTCTACTAGACTTTCTTTCACTAGTCTATTAATTATATCTCATTGTTTCTTTGTGCCTATGCATAAAAGTGACATTCCCTCTTGTATATTTATATATGCAAATAACATGATTTTTTGAGAATTTAGTCTGCATTGCCTCCCCTTATCCATTTCTCCACTCTGACTCTTGATCTCCTTCTTCTATGTTATGAATGGAATTATGGCATTTGCAGATGAATGGATGGAAATGGAGAACTTCATCCTAAGTGAAATGAGGCATACTCAGAAAACCAAAGGAAAAATGTTTTCTCTCATATGTGGAAGCTAGAGCAAGATAAATGGAGAAGTGGGGATAGGGGTTCAATATCACAAAGATATAGGAAAAATCAATGCAGTAGAGGTGGATCAAGAGGGAGGGAGTAAGGACAGGAAAGGGGAGGGAATATGGAATAAATTTAACGAAATTCTATTTTATGCATATATGGATATACCACAGGGAATTTCACCTTTATGTTTATGTAGAAAGCACCAGTCAAAAAGACATAAATGAGCAAAAGGGAGACCAGTAGAGGACATAAAGGATAATGGGAGGGAAGAGGGAAGGGACAGGAATGGGATAGAGGGATTGAAATCAAATGCCATGCCTATATGTCAAAATGAACCCAACTACTACGTACAACTATAATGCTCTAATAAATAAACAAATATTTAGAAAATAAAAATTTAAAAATAAACACTACCCAGTACTGGTTCTTCTATTTATCAAACTGCCTTTTTTTCATCTCCTCAATAGAGTTTTTTTTCACATTTTTTTTATTGGTTGTTCAAAACATTACAAAGCTCTTGACATATCATATTTCATACATTAGATTCAAGTGAGTTATGAACTCCCATTTTTACCCCAAATACAGATTGCAGAATCACATCGGTTACACATCCACATTTTTACATAATGCCCTATTAGTAACTGTTGTATTCTGCTACCTTTCCTATCCTCTACTATCCCCCTCCCCTCCCCTCCCATCTTCTCTCTCTACCCCATCTACTGTAATTCATTTCTCTCCTTGTTTTTTTTCCCATTCCCCTCACAACCTCTTATATGTAATTTTGTATAACAATGAGGGTCTCCCTCCATTTCCATGCAATTTCCCTTTTCTCTCCCTTTTCCTCCCACCTCATGTCTCTGTTTAATGTTAATCTTTTCCTCCTGCTCTTCCTCCCTGCTCTGTTCTTAGTTGCTCTCATTATATCAAAGAAGACATTTGGCATTTGTTTTCTAGGGATTGGCTAGCTTCAGTTAGCATAATCTGCTCTAGTGCCATCCATTTCCCTGCAAAATCCATGATTTTGTCATTTTTTAGTGCTGCATAATACTCCATTGTGTATAGATGCCACATTTTTTTTTTATCCATTCATCTATTGAAGGGCATCTGGGTTGGTTCCACAGTCTAGCTATTGTGAATTGTGCTGCTATGAACATTGATGTGGCAGTATCCCTGTAGTACGCTCTTTTAAGGTCTTCAGGGAATAGTCCGAGAAGGGCAATAGCTGGGTCAAATGGTGGTTCCAAGCCAGCTTTCCCAGGAATCTCCATACTGCTTTCCAAATTGGCCGCACCAATTTGCAGTCCCACCAGCCATGTACAAGTGTACCCTTTTCCCCACATCCTCTCCAGCACTTGTTGTTGTTTGACTTCATAATGGCTGCCAATCTTACTGGAGTGAGATGGTATCTTAGGGTGGTTTTGATTTGCATTTCCTCAATAGAGTTCTAACCTCACCATTTACACATTTGTGTTCTGTAAGTTACCTTATCCAGTTCATTAATCTTTTCTCTCCATAACTATCCCCAAGTAATCTCATATACTCCTGAAGTTCTAGCTATTAACTATATGATGCTAAATTCCATATCTATTATCCCATGATATATCCACAAAAACTAAATAAAAATACAACTATGATTAGTCCATGGATATTTCAACTCAATATGAAAAATCATAAGTATATAATTTCCCCCTCAAACTACTGCCTTCCTATCTTGTCCCAATTAGTGGTAACATCATATGTCCAAATCTAGATTCTTCCCTGTCATTTCCCACTGCTAATTTTGTGTGCTAACTTAAGGTTGATCAGTCAAGATGTTGTTGTGAAGGTTTTTTTTTTTTTTCGATGTGATTAAAATTTATATCATTAAATTTTTAGTAAATATTACCCTCCATAGCATGGGTCATTTCATCCAATCAGTTGACAATACTAAAGAGCAAAAAATTAGGTTTCTGGGAGAAGGAATTCGGGCTCAAGACTGCAACATAGAAACACTGCCTGCATTACCAGTCTGTCTACCTGCCATGCAGATTTTAGACAGAAAGATTTACCTGAGTTTCCAGCCTGGTGGCTTGTGAATTTCAGGATTTCCAGCCTGTATGTGTATTATGTATATGTATGTATTATGTATATATTTTTCCTTATTCAGAACTTTGACATTTCAATCATGATTTAATTAAGTTTACAACTGTGATATTAACTAGCATTAGTATCCTAAAATTATTAATTGCATTTGATGCTAGAATGGCAACTAGAGTTGTTGTCTCCTCACTGTTACACTAAATTTATGCTGATCAACAGGTTTTTTTTTCCATTTGCCTGCTACTAAACTGTCAAGGGATGAATCCAGATAACTGAATTTTTTTCGAAGTACATTAAATTCCCCAAAAGACTCACCTGTTCAAGGTGTACATGCCGGCCTGTGATGCTGTTGGGGAGCCTGTGACCTAGTGACCTAGAGAGTTACATCATTGGGGGCATGCCCTTGAAAGGCATATTGGGACCCAGGCCCCTTTCTGACTTTCTCTTTGCTTCCTGGCTGCCATGAGTTGAATAGCTTTACTCCTCCATGCACTCACCTGCCATGATGTAATTGCTACCACAGACTCAAAGCAAACAACATGGCCAAGTGACAATGGACTGACACCCCTGAAACTGTGACCAAATACACTTTTCCTTCTTTAAAAAAAAAGAAAGAAACATCAAATCACAATTAAGAGTTTCTTCTGGATGATCTTACTGATTGTCCTATGAATAGAATACATTTATTTTGATATAGGAACATTAGCTGCTCAAAATATCTTAATTACCTCCTCTACTGTGAGGTTCCAGCTACAATCTTGAGATAAATGGGGTATTACTTAATTTACTCTTGATGACTCCATCAAATTTTAAGTTTATTTTTTAACCAGATACCCAAGGTACATTAAATCAGTATTTAACACTGATCTATCAACTCACTCATCTTTCCCATTCTTCAGCACACTTTAATCTGTTCATCTTTCCTATCTCTCTACTCAAACTACATTCACCACCATCACCATGGATCTTGTAGGTGATAGATCCAATGGACATTTTAAAAATGCAAAGTTTACTTTTAACAAAAGTGATCTATGTCCACTACAGTATATTTGGAATTTCCTTTATGTTTAGTACATAAATTACACTATCCCCACAAAGATAACAGTTAACCATTGTCAGAATTTTAATTGAACCAATGTTAATAATTTGATATGCTTATCTTAGAAATAAATACATTTTCATACATATGGCCAACAATATATGAAAAATGTCAAATATCCCTAGAAACTATGAAAATGCAAATCAAAACCACTTTGAGATTTCATCTCCCCCAGTTAGAATGGCAATCATCAAGAATACAAATAAATGTTGTTGAGGATGGTGGGGAACAGGTACATTCCTAAATTGTTGGTGGGATTGCAAATTAGTACAGTCACTGTAGGAAGCAGTGTGGAGATTTCTCAAAACACTTGGAATGGAACCACCATATGACCCAGCTATCCCACTCCTTGGTATATATGTAAAAGGTCCAAAATCAGCATACTGGCACATCAGGATACAGGCACATCAACGTTTATAGCACCTCAATTCACAATAGCCAAATTGTAGATTCAGCCCAGATGCCTTCAATAGATGAATGGATACAGAAAATGTGGAATATATATATATATATTCTATAGAATTTTACTCAGAAATAAAGAATGAAATTATGGCATTTGCTGGAAAATGGCTTAAACTGGAGAACATCATACTAAGCAAAATAAGCCAGACCCAGAAAGTCAAGGGTCAAATTTTTTCTTATACATACAGGCTAGAGCAAAATAGGGGTGGGAGTGATTGTGGGGGACACCACAGAAATGGAAGAAAGATCAGTGGAATGGAGGGGAGGGTGAAGTGAAAGAGGGGATAAAAAGGGGAGGAACAGTGGAATAAGGTTAACCAAATTATGTCCTGTGCATGTGTGAATGTACCATGGTGGATTCTACTTTTATGTATACCTATAAAGTACAAATTTATAAAAAACAATAAATAGATGGTGGAAGGCTAGTGCAGTAGAGGAGGGGGAACATGATGGGGAAGGAGGGGTGGAAAGTAGGAAGTACTGGGGGCTGAAATAGAGCAAATTATATTTCATGCAAGTGTGAATATGTCAAAATGAATTTCACTATTATGTATAGCTACAATGCTCTAATAAAAATATAAAAAAGAAATACGTTTCTGGAAATAGCATATATTACATGATTATAATAAAATTCCATAAGACATTTTGCCTATTTTTAAAAAGAATACTTTGCAAATATATCATGTATTATTATTCTACTATCAAGGATTGATCTGTACCTTGAGTTTTACATTTTACATATGACTTTATGAGAGCAACCATTTCTCCATCTTAGCCAAAATTTTTACACATGAGTCTGTTTTATTGCTCTGTTTATTTGGCACTAATGTAATACTGTTTTAATGAGTACAAATTTAAAATACATTTCAAATGTAGTAAGAAAAGTGGTCTTCACAGTCATCTTTTTCAGTATCAGCTATTTGCTATACTTGTTCTTTAAGATGGCTTTTAGGATTACTCTATCCAATTCTAAATGAAAATTCTAGTGGAGTTTTGAGCAAATTTAAGTTAATCAGAAATATTTTTAAATAAATGACACCTCTTATATGATAGTCATTTTAACGGAATGTACTTTTTGATCCTTATCCTACTTCAGAGCATTTGAAATGGTTGACTACATTTTTGTGCTTGAAATTCTCTCTGAAGATGCTTTTGGAATTCTACTTGCCAGCACTTTTTCTCTCATTTTTCTGCCTCTTATTCTCTTGTGGTTTTCCACTTTGGAGTCCATATCCTTTGGTGTTAATATCCTCAAAGTTCTGTCTGTATTTCTCTTCTGTTTTTTCTTTTTATTGTGATTTTTAAAATAAATGACAGTGGAATGCATTATAATTCTTATTACACATATACAGCATAATTTTTCATATCTCTGGTTGTATATAAAATATGTTTACATCAATTCGTGTCTTCATACATGTACTTTGGATAATGATGTCTATCACATTCCTCCATCATTGCTAATCCCCCGCCCCCTCCCTTTCCCTCCCACCCCTCTACCCTATCTAGGATTCATATAATCTCACCTTGAAACCCTTGTTCTCTTTAACCTCCACCTAAATTCTAATATCTCTCAACTAAAAATTTCTAGCATTTCCATAAACCATGTCCTATAAGATACATTCAACAAATAAACATCCTCAGATACAAGGACCTTGGCTGCCTAAAAGCCTTGCTTAATTAACTCTTATATAGTGAGGTTCCAGATAGACTCCTTATAGGATACATCTACTTAGATGTCTGTCCGGTATTTCATATGAAAACTGCCCCAAATGAAACTGACCTCATCACTCTGCTTTTCTTCTTTTCCTTCCTCCTAGGAGACTATCACCACCATATTCTCAGAAATCTGATATCAGCATTAATCCCTACATCTTTCTTAGATATTCAATCTTTCACTGAGATCTAGCATAGCTACCTTTGTCTTAGTAATTTATCACCACCATAATGCTGCATAATAAGCTACTACAAAACCCAATAGCATCCAACAATAAACACATATTCTCCAACTCAGAGGTCTGCAATGTTTTTTGACAACTCTTTTTCAGGCTGCAAGTGAAGGTTTGGCTAGGCCTCTTACACCTTTGTTCATTCTGAGGCCAAGACCAAAGGGACAACAATTGCCTGAGAAGTATTTTTTCTCATAGAAGATCACAGGAGCCCAAGAAGGCCAACCAAATAGCACAAGCACATGCCAAGGCTAAGCTCAAAACACATATATTAATATTCTATCAGCCAAACAAGTCACATGACCAAGCCTACTATCAAAGTGGCAGAGAAACACAGGTTGCCCAACATGAAGCCATAGTATGAGTGTATACATGTAATATTATTTTAAGGAAGTAAAATTTGAGCCCAACTATGCAATATATCACAACATGATAACATCATTTCAATTCATTCCATTTTCTCCATCCCACTGTCAATGCCTTCATTTGTTCCTTTTAATTTCTTCCCACATTAGAGAATAACCTCACCTAGTCTCTTATTATTTTATCTTTCCCTGCCTCCAAGACTTCTTCACACACATATTAGGGCCATCTTTATATAACACAAATTATATTATATTATTACTATCATGCTTAAAATCTTTGTGAATCACAACAAAATATATATTCCATACCATATCATAGAAGACACCCTGATTCTGGCTCCTTACCACAATTTTTAACTTATATTTCAATTGGTCATAATAAAATCCTTACCAAAGTACTGTTTGAACAAATTAGAAAGGGAAGTTTGTACTTGGAAGATCATACAACTAGCAATTGAAAACACCTGACATATAGCTGTTGATAAAATAAATGTTTGGTAAAAATAATTATAAAATGTGTTAGTCTAAAATATTATTTCAATGGCCTAACAAATTAAAGTAATAAGTTATTCAGAGAGTCTAGCCTCTGAGCTCATTCAGAAACCCTGACAAGATATCATTTTCTTTATGTAGGCTTTACTGTAATTCATAGATATTTCTGTTTACTTTTATCTAATTTTTAAAATCTTGCATAGTGTGTACTCAGGTTACTATATCGAAAATCTCATCTCAGATGACCTGTTAAATTAAAACAAAGAGCAAAAAATGAATATTTCTCCCACTGCAATACACACATACACACACACACACACACACACACACACACACACACACACACACCTTTGGGAAGAAAATGTTTAACATGTCCAAAAAGTCTTTATTGGGAGCCAAATGCATATTAGCAAATTTGTAGGAATGGAAATAAACCAACACAATGAATATGTGTGGCTTAACATGATGGAACAGAAAGAACATGACTTTTGGAGATAGTTAGGCTGGGATCTGCATACTGGTTTTACCATTATTATTATTATTATTATTATTATTATTATTATTATTATACTGCAAATTGAACCCAGGGGTGCTTAACCACTGAACCACATCCCCAGCTTTTTAAAATTTTTATTTTTTGAGGCAGGATCTCACTAAGTTGCTGAGGCTGACCTTGAACTTGCAATCCTTCCTTCATAAGCCTCCCAAATTGCTAGGATTTAGAGGCCTGTACCACTAGCAACGCCTAGCACCACTTTCATTTGTTTAGTAAATAGTTTGGTAATCAATGTAATAGTGAATACTAAGGTGAACAATACATACATAGTCCAACGGGAAAGTTCATATTGTAGAGATTATTATTATTTACTAATATCTGTTTTTTCTAGTTTTGGGCAAATTGGAAAATTGCATTTGCCTTTTTAAAGTTCTATTTTTGTCATGTTATTTGCTTTGTCCAAATAAAATGTGAGTGTGTCCCTTTCATGTGGAGGCATTTGATTGCCAGTACTCTCTCCAGTCCTCACTTTCTGCATTATAGCCATCAGAGCAAAAACATGTTGAGATAGAATACTATCATAAGCCCTTGGAGATTTTATCAGCATCAATCCCTGAGTAACTACCTTTAATAGGAAAAAACTCTTGCTAATCCACTTTGTACATACGTGAGAAAACACATTGTATTTTAAGTCTCTAATATTTGGTGGTTGTTTATTTTAGCAGCATAACCCAGACTAACCCAAAAGATATAATAGGCATAGAGTAAGTAATGCTTATAACAAACAGGGAAGAAGAACAGGTTGCCTTTTAAGTTAAAAGCAGAAGGAATGATTATTGTGTGGTGAATTAAAGAAGACTTTGAGGAAATTATATTAAACTCTCTGATGAACAATGTGTTTTAGTCAGCTTTTTCACTACTGTGAATAAAGGACTCAACTAGAACAACTGTAGAGGAGAAAAAGTTTCTTTGAGGACTCACAGTTTCAGAAGTCTCAATCCATAGACTGCAAGCTTCATTTCTTGGGGCTCCAGGTCAGGCTAACAATCAGGGCAGAAGAGTGTGGTGGGGGAAAATGGCCCAAGTGATGTTTAGGAAGCAGAGAGAGAGAGAGATCTCCACTTGCCAGATACACATATATAACCAAAAGCCATACCCTGAAAGCTCCACCTCCTCCAGCCACACCCCACCTGCCTTCAATTACCACTCAATTAATCCCATCAGCTGATTAATTCACAGATTGGGTTAAGGCTTTCACAACCTGATTTTTTTTTCTCTGAACCTTCTTGCATTGTCTCACATATGAGCTTTTAGAGGACACCTCACATCCAAACCCTAACATAATGCAATAGTTTACCAAGTGAAGAATGTTAAATGGAGGTGTATTGCCTGACTTCTAAGCCTGCTGATTAAATGATCTAACATATTAAATATGCTCTGTAGAGCAGTGGTTCTATAGTAAAAGCTTATTAAATACAAGTTTATTTTTATAATCTCCTAATTAGTTTCTGCCAAAATATTTCTTTGCCATTCACTGAACATGACCTAGACTTCTGTCCACTCTTCTCAATCCCTCCTGTTAGTTACCTGTGTCTTAGATCAGAAAATAATGCCTGAAAGAATAAGTCACTTCTACCAACAGCTGAAAACTGATTTAAATGAATGTTAATCTGGTTCTTTTTAAAGACCTTTTAGACAGAATTATCAAACAATAGTCTCATTCAATTGCTACAGGTATTTTAAATCTAATATGTCAAAGCAGAATTTATGAACTCTTCCTTAAACCCAGATTTCCTTCAGTAATCATTTTACAAAATGACCCCACTGTCAACCCTATTGCTGATGTCAGAAACCTAGACATTATTCCTCTTCCTCAGTACCTTCCCAAACTATAATCAAAAATCAAGGCTTGTTGTTTCTATTGCTAAATGCAATTAAAATATTCACATTTCTCTTGATGATAAATTGTCCTTATCATCATTTCTTTCTTTGATTTCTGCATTTGCCTTTCAATCACTGATTTTCCTTCATTTGTTTCTATGCACCCCACCAATTTTTCTTCCTCAAAATTTAAGTTTGAAACCCTTTCCAACTGATGTGGAAATATATTTTCTCCATAAATTTGGAGAAACAGAATGTGACTTATAAAGGCTACACACTGAAAATTCAAGAGTTGATAAATATAAAAGGCTAGATAGTAAATATTGTATGTTATATAGGTCATATGGATTCTGTTGCAGGTATTCAACTCTGCCTTATAGCACAAAAGCAACCATAGAAAATATGGAAATGAATGAGTACAGACTTGGTCCAATAAACCTTCTTTTCAAAAAAAAATGATTTAAATTTGGCCTATTTGTGACAGTTTATCTACCTCTGCTCTAGACATACTGTATGTCTCTGCCACACAAGTCACTTCCACATTCAAGTTCACCACACTTATGGATTCCTCTTTCTAGATGCACTCCCCTGATTCATCTTTTTTTTTAATTCTGCGTCAGTATTTCAGACTAAATTGAACTGTCATGGCCTTGGGAAAGAAATCCTTCTTTTATTTCCCTTACTTGTTTTTTATATTTTAATTTGTTCTTTTCAGATACAGATGGCAGTAGAATGTATTTTGACATATTATACATACATGGAGTATAACATTCTAATAAGGATCCCATTCTTGTGGTACATGATGTGGAGTTTCACTGGCAGTGTATTCACATATGAACACAGGAAAGTTATGCTCACTTCATTCCATGTCTTTCCCATTCCTATTACCCCTCTCTTTCCTTTATTCCCCTTTGTCCAATCAAATGAACTTCTATTCTTCCCTCCTCCCACCCCTCTTGTGTGTTTGTATCCACTTACAGAGAGAATATTCAGCCTTTTGGGGGTGGGAAGTTGACTTATTTCACTTAGCATGATAGCCTCCAGTTCCATCCATTTACTGGCAAATGCCATAATTTCATTCCTCTTTATGGCTGAGTAATAGTCTATTGTGGATATATACCACATTTTCTTTATCCATTCATCTGTTGAAGAGTATCTAGGTTGGTTACATAGCTTAGCTATTGTGAATTGAGCTGCTATAAACATTAATGTGCCTTGTCACTGTAGTATGCTGTGTCTACGTCCTTTGGGTATATACTGAGAAGTGGGATAGCTGGGTCAAATGGGGGTTTCATTCCAAATTTTATCTTTTTTTAATAATTATTTTTCAGTTGTAGTTGGACACAAAATCTTCATTTTATTTATTTATTTTTATGTTGGTGCTGAGGATCGAACCCAGTGCCCCACACATGCTAGGCAAGTGCTCTACCACTAAGCCACAACCCCAGCCCCTCTATTCCAAATTATCTGATTCCCTAACCTCTTGATTAGCTTAATTCTCTTTCTATATGCTATCAAAATGTTCTATCTTTTTCCACTGTACCATTTTCCCAATGCAGTTTTCCTGTATTTTAATAATTATCTGTGTAATTATTTGTTTAAAAATGTCCTACATGTGGTCAGAGACTGTGTTTGCCATATTCGCTGCTAGATTCAATAGCACCAAACCTAGTACCTAATTCAGAGTAGATGTTCAGTAAGTATCTGTTAAATAAATTAAGTGATGATAGAATGGTTAGATATAAAATTTGACATTTGGACCAAAGCAGAGGATGTATTTCAATATGATTTGTATATAACACTGAAGCTAATCAGTCCTGGAGAAAAGGTGTTCAGAGTAATGTCCTTGTTTTTCTATTAATGTCAGGAAACAGCGTAAAAAATACAAATGTTACTGCCAACTTAACAGCATTAATAAAGAGGTTTTAATAAACAGCAGATCAGATCAGTATAATGAAAAGAGGATGGAAAGCCAAGACTACCTGGAATAATAAATTAGCCATTAAAATGAAAACTTTGGAACTGGGGTTGAGGCTCAGTGGCAGAGTGCTTGCCTTGCACCGGGTTCGATCCTCAGCACCACATAAAAATAAATAAATAAAATAAAGGTGATGTGTCCATCTACAACTAAAAAACAAAATATTTTAAAACATGAAACTTGTGATTGAGACAATCATCCGTTAGTTCAAAAACAGATTTAAATTCAGGGCTGTTCCTCCCTATCCAGTCTTGTTTTTTCTCAAGTCCCCACCTTGAGTCACCCATCTCTCAGTGCCCAGGTGCCTTGCCTATTCCAGTTACAGGGTCTTAAAACCACTTCTCCTTAGGTCAGTAAAGGATATGAACATGAGAGGTGGGTCAAGCAGAGTTCAAAGACATGAAACCATTCGTAATGGGGTAAAATAAAGGATCTACTATAGGGATTTGACTTTATCCAGTTGTCAGGCTTAGCTCAACTATTTCTTCTGTGTTTGATGCTGAACCTGGAGTCACAGGGCATGTGTCTGAAGGAAATATGGCTGTCAAGGGAAGTAAGGAACAATAACAGAACCTGCCAGGAATAAGCAGATCATGTATCTGTGTCACAAGAACCTACATTAGCTGCTGGTTGTGTCCAGGTCTTCAAACTCACCATGGGGTGACCTACAGGAGAAGATGGAGCTCTTGCCACAAATCTGCACCTACTTTCCAACTCAGAGACTGGAGAAGCTGAAGGAAAAGTTTCATTGAGAGCTGGAGAAGCTGTGGGTCCATATTAACAAACAAATCAGCATATCTACACAAATCTGCATGAGCTGCTACAGGGTTCAACTTACATAGACCTTTGAAAATAAACCTAGGCACTGTTTCACTTCAGTCTCACACAAGTCACTCTTTTAGCCAATGCTAACTGAAAACACCCAAGAAAGGGGATTCTTCAAAATGTAATTCAGCTTAGACAAATAGCCTATGCATTGCAAAACCACTCAGTAAGTTCTGGGAAAATACTGTAAAGGATATGAGACCATATTGTTTTAAATCTACCTCTTCTGCAAGATTCTGTATTGGGAACCATTAAAAATTGAAGAGTAAAGATCTGCACAATACCAGCATAAAATTGCAACATCAAAGAGATGTTTAGGAAAATTCTGAATGGGCTAATCACAGAAGGTGTGTTTTATGGAAAATGGTATTTTTAGGATTTATATATCTCAAGGCAGTGAAAACTGACAGTGATTATCAAGAACAAGAAAAGTTCTGATAGTTCAAATAATTACCAAGACACTCATTTCCCTTATTTGTTTTCCCCAAAGTTTATGTGCCATTTGGGTAATAGTCAAGGCTGTGGATTCAGATTCTGGTGGCAATTCAGAGAATACTGGAAATACAATGGATCAGTCTATCAGAGACCCACCTTATAAATTTCCTTTGCAATTCAATTTTAGACTTTGTGAACTCTAAACAGTGGTTTGCATGTTTCTTGAATCTTTTCCAATTATCTCATAGTGGTTTTGTTACATAGTACTTTGTATTCCTAGGGATATCATAGTAATCTTCCAAAACTCCAGGATTCTACTTAGAGAATGTGGAAATCAGAAAGTCGGTTTAATATGGGAAGGATTTGGTTAGAAAAAGAAGGCATTGATCGTTTCTCAATTTTATACAGCTAGGTGGCAGTGTTGCTTCTTGAAAGATAGTCATCAGCATGTGTAGGCTTGGAACTGGGGTTAGGGCTTGACCCTAAAAATAGCCAAGCTATTTTGTTTTATTTCATTTTATTATTTTTGTTCTACTGAATCCAATCCACCTGCACCTATTTCTCCCCAGTCATGTCACTGGAGAAGCAATATAGGCCTGATTCTTTACCTACCTCAAGCACCTTTACTCTTTTTTAGTTCCCTTAAATGCTCACACCTTTGATTCCCTAGAGGAAAATATTTGCCTGAAAGAAAGACTACATGAGGAAGAATTAAAGCATAGTTCCTGGCTGTTCCTCCTGTGGAAAGATTCATTATCAGGGATGTGATGGTAGTGTCTTTTGCTACGGATTCCATGGAAACTGATTTGAAACCCATAGCAAAAGAATACAAAAAGCAGTTTAATCCAATCCATGTGACTGCAGGGTAATTAGTGAAATCCAGATTAATCAGAACCTTGCTAGGCAGCAGGGTGATTTGACTAACAGCCTGGGAAGTTACAAAATAGCAGGGTAATGAAGTGGAACCAACTATAATGTGCAAGATTGCTCCTGGGATTGTATAGAAATCCATTATTTAGACAGATGCTGTATCTTGTGGACAAGAGATCTTTAAAACTGAAAATATTGTATCTTTCCAATCTAATTCAGCTTCATACCCCCATGGACCAAGAATTGAAGGGAAGCATTAGAGAGGGGAATGTTTTAGGAAACTTTCCAGGTCCAGTCTGATACCTGTCATCTAAGGTGGAGGATGTATTCTGTGTTCTCTAGGACTTTGTCACAGCATCATCTTATCCATATAAAAAATAAATCCTGTCTTAAGCAGGAAGAATAATTGTCACTTGCACTTTTTTCTAGCTCATCAGCTTGAAGCTGAAGCTTCAAGATGTGAAATGTTGGCTTTGAATGTAGACACACAGCATATGTGTAAAGACAAGATTTTGTTTCCTCCACCTCCTCCTCTTCTTCTTCCTCTCCCCCCCCCCACTTCTTCTTCAGTTTTTTTTTTTTCTGTCCTCCTCCTCCTCCTCCTTCTTCTTCTTTTCTGTTAGCAACATTGATGATAGTTGCCAGGTATCCATACTTAGGCCACAGGGAAAGATCCTCTTTAATTTTGCTTAGGCAGAGTGCAAAATATCACGTATACATTATTGGCCATCAGTAGCTTCATGGATAGCACAAGCACAATTTTGACCAGGCAAATTGTCAGAGATAAATATGTGCAAACAGAATCCACTGCTTATTAAAAATGAAAAGGTTACTTTAACAGGAAGAGTTAGCCTTAGGCATGAGAGAAATAGGTGTGTGCCTGTGTGGCAAGATTCAGGAAAGATACAAATGGCTTCTTCCTCTACCTTGTCACAAATATAAATAAATCTCTGTCCCTCCTATTTCCACTCACCTCTCCTAGGCGGGAGAGTATGTATAGTACCAAACATCAAAGATGCTGTCCTTAAAGTGCAGCATAGAGGTTCTATACCAAGTAGATGGAGTAGAACATTT
This sequence comes from Callospermophilus lateralis, assembly GCF_048772815.1. Classification (NCBI taxonomy): domain Eukaryota; kingdom Metazoa; phylum Chordata; class Mammalia; order Rodentia; family Sciuridae; genus Callospermophilus; species Callospermophilus lateralis. Next base: position 17,850,382 of record NC_135325.1, read on the forward strand.
GGCAAAATGAGAGGACAAGAAGAGAGAGCAAATTTCTAGGCTTTCAGAGTTGAAACATGAGTAAAATCTAATCCAGTGAGGAACCAGCAAATAGAAAAAAAAATCAATAACAAGCAAAATAATAAAATTAATTCTTTAGGAATTACAAGCTACTGTGCTAGCATGCCATGAGAAATATAACTAAGATAAACATTGCCCTTCCCTCAAAGAGTTTATAGCTTTCCTAGAAAGATAGCATGTGTACACATAAAAACACACTTAATTCTCCACATCAGTTCACTACAAGTGTGAAACAACTGATCTCAGAACAGACACACTTGAACTCAGTAATACAAGAGAGTGCTTTTTTTCTTAGCATTTATGTCATCATCTGGGATTACACAGGAATTTTTCTGGGGCTGGAATTCAACATTTTAGAAAAGAACAGGAGCTAGAAGCTATTTTTTTCTAAAACTACAACAAATATATAAAGATAATCTGACTTTAATTTTTCAAATATCCTGGCTATAAACCTCATAATATAATCAGTAAGCATTGACTCAGTGGCAGTCATGGGTGAGATGCCCTATGAGATTGTTCTGACATCAAAAGCCCTTATCCTGAAAAGGAGGGAGACATGAATCACTCACAAAAGAGAAAAAAGAAAAAGAAAAAGAAAAGAAAGAAAAAAAAACAATAGGGAGGTGGTAAAATTAAACAGCTCTAGTCTATGAATTAGAAGATTTTGGGTTGTGCCCTGATGGGGTTGTTTATACCAAGAGAAACTAGAGAAGTTATTTAACTTCTCATGACCCTGTTTTTTCGTCCACAAAGAAAGTTAGTAGTTTGCTTCAGAGATTGCTAAATTGTACAAATTACATGTTATATTCTGATAGGCTTCACAAACATTAAAATTCTACATAAATACATAGCATTAAAATGGAAAAAGTACTAAAAAATTTAGAAATAATAATTTATCATCATCATCATCAACATCCATTGATTTCTTACTATTCTCAAGAACTGTTGTAAGTATATATATATATATATGTATATATATATATATATATATATATATATATATATATATATATATATATATACATAGACACAAAATCGTGGCTAATTTTCACAAGAACATTTGAAGTAGACATTATTAGCTCATTTACAGATGGGATAAACTAAGTTTAAATCTTCAAGTTTTTTAATCAGTTATCTAAGTTTACAGAGCTAGGGAATAGCAGAGCCACAAATGAAGATTAGAAGATATTGTTTCTGCCATTGTTTTTTGTGATTTCAAGGAAAATAAAATGGAAGATGGTGACTATGGTACTATGGCTTTCCTATTGAAGATGAATAATTTGGTCATTTAATGTGGGATGTGGTTGAATATGTTGATTATCATGAAGAAATTATTAACAAAAGTAGCATACTAAATATAATAAAATTATAGCCCTACAAAACAGATACATTTTGAAATAATATTATATTTCAAATAATAACCATGAGGATGGAGTTTTGTATTTCCTGAGATGTAAATCAGAGGATTTAAAATAGCAGAAATATAGAATGAACAATCTTAGAATTCTAGTGTATATACTAAGACTAAAGTTAACAAAACTGTATTTTATTAGGAATTTTTATTAAATATTTTATAATGTTTTTATTTATTTTCATTTTTTTTGTTAGTACCAGAGATTAAACCCAGGGAATTGCATATGTTAAGCAAGTGCTCTACCAATGAGCTATATCCCAAGCCCTTATTATTTTATTTTGAGACAAGATCTCACTAAGTTGCCCAGGCTGGCCTTGAACTTGAGATTCCCCCCATTTCAGCCTCCTGAGCCACTAGTATTAGAGGCATGTACCACCACATCTGATTCATATTTCTAAAATGTTAGACCTTTATTATACAAATAATGAATGAGAATCTCTCCTAGTACTAAAATAAAGTAAAACACACTTGGAAATAACATACCAAGGCCGGTCCTCCAGCACCTGCAGCATGGTTACCACTCCCAAGCAGAGGTAACTGCTGCTGCAGGACTAATGCTAAGCATGGTAGGAACACGATATGCCTTCAGCTTTGAACTGACACTGGACAATGGAGTTATCCAGTCGCAGGGTGCAAGTACATTCCACTAGATAATGCCTAGTAGTTTTTTTTAATATATATTTTTTTAGTTGTAGATGGACACAATACCTTTATTTTATTTGTTTATTTGTATGTGGTGCCGGGGATACACATGCTAGGCAAGCACTGAGCCTCAACCCTGGCCCTGCCTAGTGGTTTTATAACTAGCTGTACCACTTCTCTCTACTATTAGGAGGTATGATAGAACCAGAGTGAGCCAGACATCAGGCTTGAGTTCCCCCAACCCCTGCCCTCTGGTACTGGGGATTGAACCTAAGGGTGTTCAACCCACTGAGTTGTATCCGCAGTTCTTTTTAAAATGACTAGATTTTAATTGCTAACAGCTGGTCATGGTGGTAGATTTTTTTTTTTTAATGATAGAGGTAAATCTACTTCACTATAGTAACTATTTTACTATTTATATGTATCCCATGACTTTATGTTGTAAACCTCAAATATACACAGTAAATTTTATTTTTTTTAAAAAAAAAGAGAAGAGGGGGGCTGGGGATGTGGCTCAAGCGGTAGCACGCTCGCCTGGCATGCGTGCAGCCCGGGTTCAATCCTCAGCACCACATACAAACAAAGATGTTGTGTCCACCGAAAACTAAAAAATAAATATTAAAAAAAAAAGAGAAGAGGAATGAGGAGTTGATCAATGGATAGTAAGTTACAGTTAGAAAGGAACAAGAAGTTCTGGTGTGCATGGTTGAGCAACTATCGATAACAATAACACACTATATATTTCAAAACACTAGAAGAAAGGATTTTGAATGTTTTCATCATTAAGAAATAATAAATGCTTGAGAAAATAGATATAAATGATTAAATATTACACAATGGATACATGTATGGAAACACTACATGGGACCCCATTAACATATACAGTTTTGCTTTTATGAAGCAGTTAAAATAAATAAAAGGGAAAAAGAACCATAAGAACATGTTGACCTTATTTATTATAGGTGGATATTTACAACTAAAAGACACATATAGTCAATTTCTTTAATGAATAAGATTCAGTGGGTTAAAATTACAAAATAACTTCATTTTCCCATATCAGTGTCTTTTAGGATCGTTAAGTTCAAAAAAAAAAAAAACAGGCTGTGGATGTAGCTCCGTGGTTAAGCATTCCTGGGTTCTATCCATGGTATCCAAAAAAGCAATTATTGAATTATTAATTATTAAATAATATTTATTAAATAATTCAATAAAATTATTAATCAATAACACCTTGTCCCCCAGCTAAACATTACATGTATTATCTTATTTTTAAGTGTTTCATTTATATCATCAGAACATGAGGATGGGATGAGGTAGGTAAGAATAATTTGTTTCCCAAAATTTAGTTTTATGAAAACCTAGGTGTTCTGCCTACACATGCATCATTTCAGGATGCTTCATGAATTATTGGTAAAACAGAAACACATTTTACTTTGAGAATTCAAAGCACTAGGAACCATTTCCAGGCAGAGATTTGATCTAGGGACTCAGTGAAACAAGTAGCATTGCTGAATGGTACCTTCATCTATCTTCTTTCTGGAGTTTTGCTTCTTATGTCTCCTGAGTGGCAGCTCTCATTACAGAGCAAGTATTTGAGACTGAATGAAGTGAACCTTTTTCCACCATTACAATATTCTGTGTATTTACTGTTTGTGTTGAATTCCTGCCTTCATAATTTGGCATCTCAATGTTCACAGTTGATGATCATATATCAACTGTATACTTTTCCATATTGATATGGCTCATTGATTGTTGGTGTTTGTTGGGTGTTCCCCTCTTGCTTTTTCTAATTCCTAGTATATTTGTTCTTTAGTGCTCTTTGCCCATCTCTTTTCTCAGAATTTATTTTGAACTCACTGCTCAATGAATCTCATAGGTCATTCAATTATTCCTTTTTTTTTTTTTTTTTTTTTGGCTTCCCAGATTTCTTATACAAAACCAAAAGTTAGTCGTTATTTTAACTATTTAAACTTGTCAACCTTTGAGTTAAAAAAATCCAAATCTATATAAATTATTTGATTAAATTGATATCCAGGACTGGGCTGTAGCTCAGTGGCAGAGTACTTGTACATCTGAGGCACTGCATTTAATCCTTAGCATCTCATAAAATAAACAAATTAAATAAAGGAATTCTGTCCATTTACAACTACAATTTTTTTTAAAGAAAAGTTAATATCTGGAAGTTCATTGGATTCATATGAATAGTCACTATCAGTTCTGGGTTAATGAAAACATTTACAAATTAATGGTTATGATTTTACATGATAACTTAGTACAGCATTAGCCAGGGTTTACCCATGAAAACTAGCTCCAGATAATACCTTAAGAAAAGGCTCTAGAGTTTTTTATATGGCTGTACTATGGTGATTCACTTCATATAGTAATGTTTTCTTCAATATCTTTCTCTCCCATCATTTCAAATAGTTGGTCAGACTGTCATTTGACCTCATTGAATTTTACAGGACACATAGAGATAGGACACATAGAGATAGGATACCTAAAGTCATTTTTTCTCCCTGCCCTTTGTAAAACCTCAGCCCAATAAAAGATGTTTTACCTGTCCTACAGTTCAAATGGAAAGAGAGTTTGTGAAAAGGAAAAGGAACAAAAAATAAAGAGATTAAGATTTGGGGTTGAGGTTGAAACAGAACCAGAAGTTTAGGGTCCTGGTGAGAGCTAGGACCTATACTTAATTGGCCTGAGGTGATAACACACAGAAGGATGGTTTGTGATGGGCTCAGAGAGTCTAGGTCTCATGCAAAAGGGGCTCACACATCCACCAAGTAAATCACAAACATGTCTGGGAAGCAGAAAAACTGCCAGGACCTAAATAGAGTATATTCAAGCCTTAATAGAAATTAGAAACTATATTTCCCATCAGCATGGTAGAATACATCTTGTATTTAGATTCAGACTTTATTTTATTTCAATAAGATAGTATGAATATTTCTTGCATATCTGTGCTCATCAAATAAGATTCCCACTTACCACATAGGGAGGCAAATCTGAAGCTGCTAAGACTCCTCATGTTGCATGCTTCTGCATTCAGGAAAGATTATAATCCCTATCTTCTGCAAGTGTTGGCCAAAACTGTGTTCATCTGCCTCAAGCACCAAGCATATCATATATAATTTGTATGTATCAGCTTGAAAAGGGCACATACCACTTCCATTCACATCTCAAGACTAGAAATTTATCATAGGCCCACACCCAACAGCAAGGGTCTATACACAGTGGTATATCTTGGTTGTGTGACCCAGAAGAAGACCCCAATCAGTGAAGAGATACCCAGCATCTTCCAGAGTTTGAACTTCTCAGCACTAATATTGATTTTTCATTTTTTCCTACATAAAGAGTACATTGCCCACTCTTCAAGCAAGACAACTTAAGTCCATTGAAGTCACTGCAGTCAGTTGGATGTTCAGGATCTCCAGCTGATCTGTACCCTTCTTCATAGATACAGATGTCCATTGGATCTGCAATGATAATTCAGGGACAGAATCAATGCCATAAAAACTTTCATTCAGAACAGAGAAGAACGGCAAACACCCAGCAGTTGCTGATATATAACAATTATAAAATCCTGCTGGGGTAAAAAACATTTCTTGATTATACTCTGAATTTCTATCTAGGAAAAATACCCTGGTCCCTGATTGAATTTCCTTATCAATTTTCTTGCAAAAATATACATCCATCATGCTTAATTTGCAACATCCAGTTTGGGGCTGTATAAAAAGTAGTGAGAAATTTCAGATATTTGGAGAACAATTAGAGTGCAGCATCCCTTTATATTTTTATGACTATTTCAAAGTTTCACGGTTCTCTCACATCTAATTTAGAGGAATTTATATTTATTAACTCACCGTGGGTATTTTCAAAATATTTAATTTTAATAGAAACAGCACTTTGTGTTTATACTTTTATGCTATAATATTTAAAGGATCAATTAAAACAATGAAATTGGTTTAAATAAATTTGCTATTTAATGCAATAGATTATTGGTAAACATATAACTCAACTGCAAAAGGCATTTAATTCTAGGTATGCCTTCTAGACAGGCATGTTCAATTTATGCTGGGAGTTGGTCCAAGTGCTTAGTGGAAGGAATACTGGGCTTTGTTTCATCAGAAGGGCAGTTAATAAGAAGAACTTAATTAAGATAATTTCTTCTTTAATTTTTTGTCTTTGAGATTTTTCAGGGCCCACCTGAAGCTATTAGCGCTCATTATTTTATTTGTCTATATTTTGAAGTGTTTCCATGTATTAAAGAGGTACGACTGGATGAACTACCACAAAATAGAAGAAGGGACAGGTCTTGTAGAAAGACTAAGACCAAGAAGGAAAAAGCATGGTAGGTCTTGTAGAAAACCAGAATCAGCAGATGAGTTGGCAGCAATTTTCCAGGGAGTTGGTGAAAACTTGCCAATTTTTCACCAACTGGTTACCCTGAAACTTGAACTTGAGATACATGACTTCCAGCTTTGCTGAAGGTTCCTATTTCAAGCATAGCAAAGAAGCACAAAAGAGGGCTGTCTGACTTTAACCTGCTCAAATGTCACTATTAGATCCAGGAGTTTGGGGCAACCTGAGAGAGGGGCAGTCTGAAGAACAATGAAGTTTGAATCTCCTTGACTTATTTAAAGAAATAAATAACTGTATGTTTCTTAAGAAACTAACTTTTGGGTTGTGATTCATACCTGTTACATAAGTAAGATTGTCTTCAAAGCATGACAACTTAGAAAGTTCTGTTAAAGAGATAGATTTCCAGGGACAGCAAAGTAAGGAGGGTTGATATTGACATATTTTACAATGTTTAATTTGGAGAAAATATGATTGGCAACAAAACCTTTAAATAAAGGAAGAAGAAAAATAATCTGGTGTGGGCACTATCAATGCAGCATTGTCTGGGAAAACAAAAGCCCAGTCACACCAACAGGAGCTCCCCAACAATGAGGAGATGAATTCCTGGTGAAGTTAAACATTTTGAACATTTTTATTGCCTAATTCCAGACTCAGTAATTGACCCTCTGGTATTTTGGTATTTAGTATAGGATAGCTACTGGGTAAATATGGGTATATCAGGCTGGCTTAAGTATGTGATCTGATCAGCAGTTTTACTTCTTATTATAAGTTAGCTTTCCATTTTTATGTCATAGTTCTATGGTTTTTAGATATATCCTGGATTTAATGAGCTATTTGGCACCATGGTGATTTAACACATGAGTGCAAATTCTTTGACTTTATTCTAATCAAGTGATGAGGCTAACACCACCTTCAGTTGAAATTGAGTAGGCTTTCCTCACTGTTTTTACAAAGGGAATGCAGTGGAAGTGATTCCAGTAGTTGAAAAAAGGCTTCTGCCTATTTCTCCTGGGATGTACACCCTTGGAGCCTTGAACACCAAGTAAGAAGGCTGGTTACCCTGAGAGTACTAGGTTAGAAGGGGCCACATGGAAAGACCACATGAAACAGGCCTGAGACTACATAAAGAGAGAAAAATGTCTCCTGCTCCAGAGTCCACCCTTGTTCCTCCATCAACTGACTGCAACCATAAAGGAGACCGTGAGGCAGAGCCATCCAGCTGAACTTTTTCTCAATTCCTGGAGCACAGAAACTATGAAAAATAATATATGACTATCGTTGGTGGAGGTCACTACATTTTGAGGTGATTTGTTAGGCAGGAATAGATGACTACCAGTGGCACTTGGATTTCTGGGCCTGCAATAAAGAAGGCCAGAAGCTGAGCAATGAGGAAACCACCAAATCATTTCCATGGTATAAGAGCAACCATTTAGCTTCTGCAATTTACCTGTGCCTTTTGTGTTTTTTTTTTTTTTGTTGTTGTTGTTGTTGTTTAATCTTGCTCCAGCTGAAGATTCCTTATGGACAGTGAAACTGTGACATTGCTTATTATCCTGCATCTGTCTCATTTAATATTGAGCATCTATAGGAGCTGCATAATTAATGCTAATAGACCAGTGAGAGGCCTCAAGAAAATAACACCATGAAGATTAAAATCCAGTGCCACTATAATCTTTAACTTAATCAAAAATTCCAAGAGGAATAATATCACCAAGTTACATGATAGAATATTAATAGCTGACATTGATGGAGAAATGGAATACTTGTGTGCCAAATTGTGTCCCCGAAGTTTTCTGGGCTCTTAAACATTTAAAACTTAAAACATCTCCTTGATGTAGGCTACATTATTATTCCAATGTTGCAGATGAAGAAACAAAGTTGCAAAGAGGTGAGATTACTTTATTTCCCTAGGGTCCCTCATGAGTAAGAGGTAAAAAGCAGAAATGAATGTCAAGGTGTATAAAGCCTGTTCCATTATCTACGACAATTTACTGAATCTGAATAGACTCCCAGCTTTATAATAAAATGATGATGATTATTTTCATGTATGTAATATGGTAAGGAATTAAGAATACCAGTTTGGGAGTCTAGTTTTATGTAAGATCTCAGGCTTGTATCGGCTGTGTGATCCCAGACAGGTTACATAATTCCTCTGAGCTTTTCTTTTAAAAACAAGTGTCAAATGGTGATGATACCACACACCTTTTAGGATAGCTTTCAGGATTAAATTTGATAAGGGTTTGCATGATATAAGCTCTGGTAGCTATTATTCAGTCAACTAACTTTGGATGGCAGTCTGCTCCTAACTTTCTCCAGCTGATAAGGTAAACCACAAGATGGAATTATAAGTCAAAAGAAAATACAACTGAAGCAGGCTTCAGTAGAATTGGGGTCTGCCCAAAGAATCATTTGTTAGCTTACAGCTGAGTAATATCAACCACATACTCAATTTGGGGGGAGTAAGCGTCCCAAAATAACAGAGAAGAGTTAATGCCAAATTCAATATGTAGAAAATTCCAGTTATTTTAAGACTGAAGTTAGCATGACATGGGACAAGAGAATTTTCTTTCTCACAGTTTTAATTCCGAGTAGCTCTGACAGTTGAGAGCACCTTGTAGTTGTGGTAAAGCTTTTTTGCTTTTAATCTTGTGCTTTTTCTAAGGAAAAGCAATCTATTCCACTGGAGGAAAAATGAGTGTCCTCTGATGTAATAGACTCACTGTAGTGACAAGGAATTCCATAAAATATCACCCTTATCAGAGTTAATTTTCATTTTATGAACTTATGTTATGATGCCACCATATTTTTACCATAGCTTGTTGATTGCTTTGTGCTCAATTAGGCCCTTACCTTTCTTGAAGAAACTTCATTCAAAAAGCATTTGGGCCATATATAGGGAAGCACACTGGAATTCTTCCCATTTCTGCATGATAAATTACATCAATAAATGAATCTCTTTCAAAATTGACAGTGGATATCTTTTCTCACCTCCAAATGTTGTAAAAGAAATTATCTTTTCACAGCACTGCAAATTCTCCAACTAATATTATAAATTTTACATAAGAACAAATTGTTCGGCTCTCCATTCAGAGTGTATGACTGACTATATCCATGACTATGCTAGTGCTGATTATTCCAAGCAATATTATCTAAAAGGGAAACGGGGGAGTTGATGGTTTCATCATTTAGTTTGTTGATGCCTGAGGTTTAGAACCATTCCAAAGCACTGTTTGTCAGCTCTCTTTGAAGTGTCCAAAATATCTGTAATTGCTGTGGGTTTTTTTTCTGTAAAATGCACACAAATATGTAGATTTCCTTACATACTTCATGTTGATATGCTTGGTGCTTAAGCTTGTTACATTGTCAGGCAAACCATGGACCAGGTAATATAGTCCTAATATATTGGAACTATCAGAATTTATTCCATGTTTTATTTTTCTGTTAGAACATTATATCTTGAAGATTCATTGGCTTTTTAGCAACAGAAATAACACTATTTTGCTGAAGTTATGTGGAAAATGAAACAGACTGAATTTGGAAGCCAACCCCCCAACACACACACACACACACACACACACACACACACATACACACACTGAAATCAGGAAGGCACAGATGCTGGCCTCAGGAAGTCACAGATTCTTTTGACATGATAAGAAGGCTCCAGGGTATTAGAAAGAGGCTAAACCTGTTAAATTCCTTTAAGTCTAAGAAGCAAGATAAACCTGTCCCAATGCACCCTTCCCCCTTTTAAATTTTCATCACAATTAAGTTTTTTGCCTTTCTTCAAAGCTGGATTTGAATAAGACCTGTTTTATTATCAATTTGATTCTGAATATGTTTGGAGCAGAGAGCATATGGCTTAGTCTCTTCCTGCCCAAGTGGGATCTTGAGCCTCCAGGTAACAAAAGCTATCGGGAACTAATAGAAGCTAGGCTCTGAAAAGGGCAGAACAAGTCTGTCTTCCTTCCAAGCTGTGAAGTCGGAATTAACAGTTGGGACACTCAAAACACCCCTCCCTTTCATATGCCATCCCAAGAAGGAATAAAATTTCAACCATTATTAGTTTTTATTTATCTGACCATGATTTATACTGTTTTGGATTGGCGTACATGGCCACCCCCTTGGTTAAGTGGAGATGGAGCCTTTGTTTATAGCCCACCAGACTATATTCAACTGTTAGGTAATAGTTAGTAATGAGCACTGAAATGTGAACCAATAATATAATGGTGTCACTGGATTTCTTTGAAACTGTCTTTAAAAGTAACCTGAACAACAACAGGTATACTAATTCTAAGATCAAATGGGTGTAAACAAAGGAAGGCAATTAAAAATAAATATCAAGAATAAAATACCATAAAGAAAAAGAAAGATCAATGGGGCTTATTCGTGGCAGGGTCTGCTGAGGTTATTATAAGGTTAGGAGTCATGGTCATAGGTTTCTCAATGTATTTCAAAAGGGAAATTTTATTAATGGATCAGGCATATTAAGGTGAAGTCTGCCTGGTCACTGATCCCAGAAACTGCATTAACATAGAATTCACTTACAAATGAAGTCCCCCTGAATAGCATGGCCACCATGGCAGGACCAACTAGCATCAGAAATACCTGGTAAAGACTGCAGAACAGGGGGAGGGGGACTGTGGTAGTGGCTCAGCAATAGAGCACTTGCCTAGCACATGCTAGGCACTGGGTTCAATCCTCAGCACCACATAAAAATAAGTAAATAAAATAAAGTTATTGTGCCCAACTACAACCAAGAAAAAGAATTTTTTTAAAAAGTGCAGAACAGGGGCTGAGATTGTGGCTGAGAGGTATAGCGCTTGCTTGGCATGCATGGGGCACTGGGTTCGATCCTCAGCACCACACAACAATAAAATAAAGGTCTTGTGTCCACCTACAACTAAAAAATAAATGTTTTTAAAAAGAAACTGCAGAAGGTGGACCCCAGTTCTCCTGATAAACATCAAACAATAATAAATTTGAAATCAGTATTGTTTACTTTACCATTCTCTGATCAGAGTCTCCTCTCTCTCTCTCTCTCTCTCTCTCTCTCTCTCTCTCTCTCTCTCTCCCCCATTTGTTTGAGCCTTACTTTACTTTAACTTGTAATAAAGCTCTGCTTGGCTTTTCATGTCTGACTTTAAATTTTCTTTCCTAGGAACACAAGAACAGAGGTATGCAGCTTCAACTCCCCATTCTCTTGTGACAAAATGAGGGAGAAATTCCTCTCAAAATTGATGAGTGCTTTTAGAGAGGGAAAATTGATGCTGGCTAGCTGAACATATTTTTGCTCCAACCAAAACAATTTTTTTTTTTTACAAAAAACATTCTGCTAAGTTATCATTTACTTATTTCCTCTATTATCCCCAACATCATAACAGGCTAAACATTCCCTTCTGATTTCCATGAGTCAGTTCAACTCTTACTTGTTCTGACTCTCCTCCATCCTTAAAGGAAAGAAAATGAAATAAAAGAAGACTTGGGATGGACTTTCTGGAGTTGAGAATCTTGATGGGATGCAAAGATCAGTAGTGGGGTGATTCCCTATCTCTCAAGCCCACAATTCCTCCTTACTCTCTTGTCCCAGATGAGTTGGGTTTTGAGTTCTGCTAAAGAGGCCTGATAATAAAGAGAGAATACACTACACTGGACAGATACGGGTAGGAATCATTAAAACTGAAATTTGAGACACCTAGTCTTAAATGCACCTCATTAAATCTCATCATAATATGTCCAAGGGCACTGTCGTTTCCATTCTGGGATATAAAAATTGATGCTGACAAGGATATTTTGAGTCATGGCAGGGACCTTTGACATTCTGGAATGCTCAAAATCCAAGATTAAGAAGCAAAGAGTGGAGGCTGGGATTGTGGCTCAGCAGTAGAGTGCTCACCTAGTAATGCGCGGGGCCCTGGGTTTGATCCTCAGCACCACATAAAAATAAATGAATGGAATAAAGGTATTGTGTCCAACTACAACTAAAAAAATAAATATTAAAAAAATGAAGCAAAGAGTGTCACCAGATAGATCCTTCCTTAAATATTCTTGGTCAGGGTGCTGGTGACTTCCCCAGGAAATGGATAAGGGAATGCAGATTGATGAGTCAGTTCCTTGCTGATCTCAGCTGAATTTGAAGGGAGGGCATTAAAATTGGCCACAGAGATGATTGGTTGGCATTCATATTGTAAGTAGGATTATGCACATGTAGTATTTGTCTTTTTTTCTTTCTATGTATTTATTTTACTTTTTTATTTGTTCTAATTAGTTATACATGACAGTAGAATGCATTTTGATACATCATATATGATGTATAATTTTTCATTCTTCTGGTTATATGTGATGTGGAATCCCACTGGTCATCTAGTTTTATATGTACATAGGGTAATAATGTCTGATTCATTCTACTATCCTTTCTACCCCCATACTCCCTCCCCTCCCTTCACTCCCCTCTACCTAATCTAAAGTAACTCTAATTCTTCCATTGCCCACCCCCCTTATTGTGAATTAGCATCCACATATCAGGGAAAACACTTGATCTTTGGTTTTTGAGATGTTTTTTCTTTGACGGTTTTAGTCCATTTAGGCTAATGTCCTCAGGGTTTACCTTTGTTGTCACATATTGCAAAATTTCCCTTTTTAAGGCTGAATGGTATTCCATTGACTGTATGTATCACGTATTCTTTATCCACTAATCTGTCAGTGGACACTTAGAGTATGTTCACATTTTGGCAATAGTGAATAGTGTTGCAATGAACATGTCAGTGCAGATATCTCATCACTCCAAATTTTCATAGACCATACCAGAAGCCAGTTTTGAAGAAGAAAAGTGTGACTCTAGTCTAGAAACTCTTAGGAGAGGTGCAATACAAGGAGCCTAGGAACTTCCTGGAATATGAAGATCCAATAGCTGACTTCTCTGTGGCTCTGCAGCAAAGAGGAGGAACAGGAAAGAGAGATAGGTGTCTACACGGTGCTAGAGTCAAGGTTTGCTGTGCTCTTGGGCTTAAAAGGCAGTTTCTGTCCATAGTAGAACCCCACAACAGAGGTTTTTGTTTTTAATTGTGCATTCTATTTCTTTTAAGCTTAATTTATCTTCCCTTGAATATTAAAACACAACTTTTGGAGAGTTTCTCTCAGGAACCAGAGGTTCAGCTGGGAGCTGAATGGAATAGTACAAGGCACCCCACATTACCAAGATGTTTTCTTGAGATTGGAGAAGGACATCTGGAAAAATTCTGCACACCAGAGAGATTGTGGTGCTGGAGCCAAAGAAGCTGCTGTCTCTATCAAAGAGAAGTGCCAATTCCCCACCCCTGGCTGCTTTCAGCTCCTGCCTGCCTGCCTGCTTCACTCTGTGATGACTTGAAAACAACGTTCAGTGGGGTGCCAGGCAGCAGCCATTATTTAGAAAAACAGGATGTCACTTATGCAAGAAAAGGGGGATGGTTCCTTACTTTGCCTTTCCATCAAAATTCCAAGTCCAAAGGAGAGAAGAATTCTTGAGACAGGTGCTCCAAAAACAGCATAGAAGCAAGTTTTAATTTTGTGTGTAAATCTATGAGGTTTTCACATTTCCTTTCATGATTTTCCAATGCAAAAGTTGTTTTGACCTGATTCTCAAAGTAATTTCAAAGACAAATTATGTTGATCTTTGAGGAAATATAGTCCAAGTTAACCTCCTTGATCCTCCTCTCTTTAGTGACAATAAAGCACTATATTTTTCCCCAAAATTAGTAAAAAAAAATGAATATAGAGGAAGGTGTTTTATTCATTCCTATAATATTCTTTGATGTAACAAAACTTTAAAAACAAAATTCAGGAAGTATTATGGAGGAAAAGAAGAAATTATTTTGGTTTGACAGATAAAGTAGTTTCCTGGAGAAAAGATTATTTGAAATAGCTTTCAAAAGTATTCAGAATTTCAACTATCAGATTGAATTTTAGGAGAAGGAAGGCAACACAATAAAAGACTCAAAAAACAGGAGAGTTCTTCTCTAGAAAAATGACAAATCTTTTAAAATATTGTCATGTGGTTACCAATGTTTTTTACTTTTTCTTTAATAAATGAGTTTAGATATCCCAAAGACAAGAAAAGATTTATTTTGATGATCCAAATGGTTGACTTGGAAATGTCTAGTGTAACAGAAGAGACATTAATGCCTTGCTGTTCCTAACATCCTTAAAAAACTACTAAAGGCCCTCTAATTTATATTTGAAATTGTTAAATAAAAGAAATATTTCTACAATAACGTAGGAGGGGCAGGGGTAGAATACCTGAAGGAGAGTGACAACTTTCACCTTGTGCACATTTATATTTTGAGGAGAGATATTAATCAATGAAAGTCCTCTCATAACATTTTTTCAATTCTCAGATTTGGGCAAATAATCTAGTTTAGAGTATATTGATACGCCTGGTATATATATGCTAAGGAAGTGTTTGATAAATAAATAATTATCCTCTATGAAGAAGATACTGATGATGGTGTAAATGCCTTCAACACAACATGATCAAAAGTGTTCATTCAAAATGACCTAAAACTAAGGATTCTATTTTCCACAGATTTTCCAGCTCACTGTTAAGGGAGATCTACTACTGGAACAATCCTAGTACGAGACATTTATCTAAATATTTTCTAAACAAATATTTAAAGATTTTTAGGATTTTTTTCAGAATCATAAAACATCCTGCTTTACTTTTTCCCTAGCTAGAGTAAAAAGTTGGTAATAATTGAAGGTTCACTGCAAAAGGAAGAATTTATTTCTAGATACACCACAGTCAAAATGTAGTCACTGCAGATTATTGTTTAGGTATAAAATGTCAATATGGGGATTATTTCAGGGTGAACCCTCTGTCTACTAATCAGATCTTAAGCTTCCTAACAATACAGTGTTTTTCACATAATGAAAACTCAATACATATTTTTTTGAATTGGCCTCTAAGATACTTGCTTTAATTACTTGCTGACAGAGAAGTTCTTGCCTGAGATTTACATAATTCTATTATTTTGAGGTAGGTAATACCTGGTACAAATGAATATTAATTTGGAAAGCAGTTTTGTCACTTGTTAGATTTTTTTATATTTTTTGATCTTACTAGTGAGAATTTTTTAGTTAAAAACTTTCACATTAACTGTCAGCAGATGAATTGACAAGACTGCCTTATTTGTATCCTTGTATCATACAATTAGCTTATATATATATATATATATATATATATATATATATAAAATGCACACACACTTCCTTGCAGATCCAAGCTCAAGTTTCCAAGTACTATCTAATTTGTAACTTTACCTTTCCCTGGCATCAACATCTTGACAGAATTAAAGACTAGAATTTTTCATAATTTAACTTTCCATTGGCATGCAATGAAACCAGAGCAGAAAAACAAATACATGAAATACATGGTGGCTTCAGAGCAGGAATCTTTAGTACATAACTCACAAGAACTCAAGCAAAGAGAATGTAATTGCATGCTGAAATCAAAATGGTTATTGACCTGCAAATCCTTACCTATGTACAAAAAAAATTTTTTTTAAAAATTGAGAACAAAGAACACCAATCCACCCAATTATATTTTCCTGGCATTTTATTGGCATGTGGATTAAGTGAAGACTAAGGGAAAGGCCCCACCTACAAGGTTTTCTATGCACCTGTGTGTATATCCCTGGAGATCAGCTTTTATTCAAATAATCACTGAAATGTAGCTTCAGATATCTTAGGCTGAAAATTTGTGATCCTGATTTTCAGATTCCTCCTTGTAAGAAATTCAGCCATTGTTTTTAACTATTCATTAAAACTTACTGATAGTAAATATTTTTTTAATGTGGACCTTAATTTGTGTACACAGAAGTGCAACCTGACATATAATAGATCATGCTTCAATTTCTATTTTCTATAAACTTCATTAACTTTGTTCATAAGAAGTTTTGGTGCATCTTATCTAGAATGAAATTCCCTATACCTTCATTACTCAATGAATCAATGAGGATCTTGTGAAGGAGCAGCAACAGAGCCAGGCATGGTGATGCATCCCTGTAATTCCAGCATTTTAGGAGGTTGAGGCAGGAGAAACACAAGTTTGAATCCAGTCTCAGCAACTCAGTGAGGCCCTAAGCAACTTAGCAAGACCCTATTGCTAAATGAAAAGTAAAAATGGAGTAGGGATGTAGCACTATGGTAAAGCATCCCTGGATTCAATCTGAAGAGGAAGAGAAAGAAGATGAAGAAGAAGAAGAGGAAGAAGAAAAAGCACCTGTATTTCAAATAGAGAAAGTTTACATGAAGAATTAAAAACAAATAATAGTACTGACACATGAAAAGGGGTAACAGAAGACTCAGAGGGTTCCAGGAATAACAAGTTCTAAAACGAACAGCCAAAATATTTATGCTGAGAAGAGTTGACCACATTGAGGTTCAGATTTTTCTTCTTATTATTTATTTTTTTTGTTCTTCTTAGTTATACATGACAGTAGAATACATTTTGATTTATTTATACAAACATTTATACAAACTGTGATCCTCATTACAATGTGGTTGCATATGATGATGAATACACTGTGGTGTATTCATAGACTTACATAGGAAAAGTTCAGATTTCTTTAAAGAGAGCAAAAACAGGCCCAGGCACAGTGGCACACACCTGTAAACCCAGCAGTTTGGGAGGCTGAGGCAAGAGGATCACAAGTTCAAAGCCAGCCTCAGCAACTGCGAGGCACTAAGCAACTCAGTGAGATCCTGTCTTTTAACAAAATACAAAAAGGAATGGGGATGTAGCTCAATGGTCAAGTGCACCTGAGTTCAATCCCTGGTACTCCCCCCCCTCCCCCCCGCCAAGGAGAGAGAGAGAGAGAGAGCCAAAGCAGACTACCTCTGGGAGCCAAGACACTGACCAGAGGGCACAAATCATAGCCCATAGGCAAGTGAATAGTAAGAATATGGTAAGAGACTGGCTGGCTGGAACTAAACTATGAGGGAGAGTAGGTACCAGAATTGCTTGATAAGAAAGGTGGACTTTCAGTGCCCCTTAGATCTTTCTTTGGTTGAAGCCAAAATTGTGACAACTGACAAAATAAATAAATAAATAAGTTTAGAAAGTGTTTCTCATATCACACACACACACACACACACACACACACACACAAGGCAAAGAATGGAGGATATGGGGATGAGAGCTGAGAAATGAAGAATAGGTACACTACTTACATTAGAAGTCCAAGATTTTTAAAATCTAATAACCACCTATTTTTATGTTATCTTTCATTTTTCTAAATTAAGAAAAATAAACTCACATGATGTTGAAAGTCCAGATAATTACTCAAATGAATAAAGTAGAATAGATAGAAGATAATAAAGAATGGTATAAAATATGGTAAAGTGAAGAAAACAAGCCTTGCCTTTAATGGTGAACCAATTCATACATATCTGCAGACTGTACAGGGAGGGAATGATTGATACATTGAGCCCCCAGATATCATGGTATATTTTTTAAAAATGTGATTATGGAGTCAGACACTGTGGCACACTTTTGTAATCCCAGGGGCTTGGGAAGCTGAGGCAGGAGGATAGCAAGTTCAAGACCAGCCTCAGCAACTTAGTGAGGCCCTAAACAACTTAGACAGATCCTGACTCAAAATAAAAGATAAAAAGGGCTGAGGAGGGGCTGAGGTTGTGGCTCAGTGGTAGAGCACTAGCCTAGCAAGTGTGAGGTGCTGGGTTCTATCCTCAGCACCACATAAAAATAAATAATAAAATAAAGGTATATTTTATAAAAGGGCTGGGGATGTGGCTCAAAACAAAACAATAATAACAACAAAAAAATAAAGACATTTGATAATGTAGAGCTTACAAACCAGAAGATTCTGTTTCATTGTGATATTTAGGTATGACTAACAAAAACTTCCATTCTCATGTTAGTTATGGAACCACAGATTCAATCAGTCTTCCAGGGGATTGAAAGGGATTTATCATTCATCCATTGATTCAATGTTCTCTCTGATATGACTCCCAAATTAATAATTTATAGTATTTAATCATATATAGGTCTTAGCGGGTTTGAAGCTAATCAAAAGTAATCATTTTTATTTCGTGTTGGAAAGAAAAGAAGCAAGGTTCCTTGTGTTTTAATATTCTACATGTTATGCTTAATTTGAATTAAGATACATTTTCCACTTTGGCAGTTCCTTTGTTTATAATTTAAACAGAAATGATAATAGTAGCATCAGACTCTATTACAATTACTTTGTGGAGGTAAGAAAAAAAATAACCACTTAGAGCGTTGTAATTACATCAATGCTGTTAAATCCTCTACGTGTGTTTTTAAATGTCAAAATCTCAACATTAATTACCTTTATGCATTGAAGCATGAAATGGCTTCAAAGTACTTAGCTAAATAAAGATTATGACTAAACTAGTAAGGGTTAAGGCTAGACTTGAGAGCAACAAAAATATTTGGCTCTAAAATTTAGAAGTATGTTTTCTAGAACCATATGTTTATTGTTTTTCACGTGACTTTATTTCTCTTTTCAATTAAGGCAATTTGTTAAAGAGATAAAGACATTTTATATTTTTTTACCTTTGTACTATTTTTTCATATAAACATGTGAACAAATATGAAAGTGTTTTTATAAAATCCATGTTACAGTTTTAGAAAGTTACATCAAGTTTGTCCATGGTCAAAAGCCAGAAGTAGTCTTAGGAACCTGGATTAATAAGTGAGGTGTCAATGATGTATTGTATCAAGTGTCACAAATATATTTGCTCCAATTTAGTTTCTATAGGTCAATTGGAAGACCATGTGGTATGGTAGGAATTCAGAGACTCTCATCAAATAAGACAACTTTGAAATTCTAGCCATGCCTCGTACTACTGATGGAGTTCTGGGAAAATGCTAAATTGCTGAGTCTTGATTTCTTCATCTGAGAAGAGCACATTTAACTTATAGACCAATCCTAAAGACTGAAAGATATACTCTGTGACAAGCACTCAAAACAGTGTTTTTTTTAATCCAACTAATAGCAGTAAAACAAAGAATATAATAATATGAACTATTTAAGAAACATCTGATGTTTATTTTATATTACAAAAAGTTTTTTTTTCTTCCTGCTTATTTTGTCCCCCACACTCTGCTTGATGCTGCCTTCTTATTTTCATTCTACTTATTTTTTTTTTACATTTTGTTTTCTGTATACCATCCTGTATCTTTCTCTAATCACTTAAAATGATCTTCAAGTATCTGCAATAGCTATTGGTCTTTTCCTCTAAAATTGAGCATATGGGTTAATGAGAACATTTTCCGACCTAAAGCATAAGGTGTAGGGTTATACATCACCACTTACTCATATGAAATCCATGACCAGAATAGAAAAAAAATGTCTGGGGCTTGAGATATAGCTCAGTTGGTAGACCGCTTGCCTTGCATGCACAAGGTCCTGGGCTCAATCCCCAGCACCACAAAAAAAAAAAAAAAAAGTCTGACTCAAATCATTATATATCTATAAGACAACAATACAATTAAATGAACAAATATCTGCCCATTTCTCAGGTATTATTATATTAAAACACAAATCATATCTTCCTTATTTCATACATGTAACTTATTAACCAGTATGACAATGCTTAAGGAAATTCTACAGAATTCTTAAATGCCTTCATATGCATCATGAAGACCCTCATTAGATATACATGTTGATCATAAGTTGAATGTTTAGTAGGAAAATAATATTAATGAATGCACATTGGTAAATGGATAATAAAATGGGATTCAATGGCAAGTTTCTACTGAAGCATAAATAAAATAAGATCCCAAGTGATGTTTGAAATCATGATGCAGAACTTACATATATGTTCTCTTCAGAATAATGTCTCACTGACATTTACTTTAGTGGCCATATTTTACATATTATCTAACTGCACTATGATGACATACAATTAAAAGAAATTAAAGCTCTTCATAAGGGACAATCAATTAATGCCCAGAAAAAGATGACAGCAAAACAGTGGGACCCCTGTAGTCACTCAGACAGAATTTCTAAGTAATTCCAGCCAATCCTCAGTATATGTAGATTCCACATATTCAATTCAACCAACTGACATCAAAAGTACACTTTAGGCCTGTGATTATTATGTCTGTATTGAACATCTACACACATTATTTATTGTCATTTTCCACTACAAAATCCAGTACAACACCATTTACATAGCATTACATGGTATTGGGTATTGTAAGTCATCTGGAGATGACCAAGCATATTAGAGTATGTGAGTAGGTTCTATGCAAATATTATACCATGGGACTTGAACATCTGTGGGGTTTAGAATCTACAGATTGTCTCAGAATCAATCTTTCCTGGATATTGAAGAACAACTGAATTTAAGTTCTGATGACTTCTCTCTGAAGACCTTCTTTGACCTACTTGCCAATCCATTTACCTGCCTCCCCATCTCCATCATTCCACCAGCTTCCTATGTCTAGATCAGAACTCCCTACCAAGAATCATCCCAAGTTTCTCCCCCTACCAATAGAGAAAGACACTCCTTTCTTCAGTTCACCTCTTATTGAACTTCTTGTTTGAAAGGAAGGAAGGAAAGACAGAAGGAGAAAAGTAAATCTAATGCACTAACTCTGATTAAGATATGAATCTGTCTGTTGGTATTGACAACTTAAAAGAATGTTATAAATAAAACTAATCTTTACAAATAGTACCAGCTCTTCTCGGAAGTGTACAGTGGAACTCACAAATTGCCTCTCCTGTGTGAAAATGGACTTTCTTTTATCATCTGATGAAGAAAACATTTGGAACTTTCTCATAACACCAACAGTTACATTTCCAAAGTTTTGCCATCTTACTGTGCCCTTAACAGTGTTAATGAAATACTTTTTTCCTGTATATTACCCTTATTGTTTTATGAAAGAAAGAATTCATAATCAAGAAAGTGGAAGAGAAGAAGATGAGGATCAAATTCAATATGAGGGTGGTAAAGATTGAAATCATCACATATGCTAAACCAAAGTCTCTCATACATGTTGATCATATTTCAATATCTAGGAAAAGAACATTAATGAATTCATAGTAATAACTGAACAATAAAATAGAATTCAAGAAATTAAATGCATTCTGCTGTCATGTGTAACTAATTAGAAAAAAAATTTAAAAAGAAGTAGAGACAGATATAAAAAATAGAATTCAAATGCAAGGTTCTGCTGAGGCAAAAAGAAAACAAGATAGATACAAAGAAAATATTAAAAACATGGTTCAGGGACTATAATGCTTACATGATTCTTAATCCCTCATCAAGCACATAAAAGTCTTGTAAGTTGCAAAGGGGAAAAGAATGTTTGAGAAAGCCATTTGTTTGCTGAGGGCACCCCAAGGGTGGAGTGGTAGAGGTACTTCTGCTTTCAACTCAAGGTAACAGAAGGACTTTAGAGAGTGAATCTGTGTCCTCCGCAGTTTTGGAGCCATGACATGGTGGTGAGTCATCAGTGTCTGACTCTCACCTGGAAACCTAAAGGACTACAGACAGACTAGGGAGAACACAGAGTAGTAGGACATGAAATAGGTGGCTGAGTTGGATAGCCTACACTTTCTACATTTGCCAAAGCCAAAAATGAGTCTTCTTTCAGAAGGGCAGAAGAAAGAGAGAGAGAACATGCATGCCTCAGAGTTTTATCTGAAAGAGTACAAAGACTGAGTAGAAAGAAGCTATAGAAAAGCAGATATCTGGGAACTGAAAGAGGAGATGTGCAACTAGAAGGAATATAGAAATAGTTGCAAGAGAGAGAGAGATCTCAAGTGATCAGGGTGAACAGGTGTGGAAGAAGATACCAACATAATCTATGAAAGCACCCACAAGAACAAGAGTCAATATTAAACAACATTTATGGCCAGAGAAAATTACAAAATTGGCATCAATCAGGTAGGAACTATTCTGTTACCCTTACCTTGGCCTCCTTGATGTCTCCCAACCCTGGGGGTATATGAAAATAATATAATAATAGGCAACAAGAAACAGAAGTAGGAATAGAAGTGCAAAGTATATGTGGTGGGGGAGTAGGATTAGAAGTCCCTGGTGAGTGTCAGATCAGGGAAAAAGATTAGCTATTAATTTTCAGAAGTCCTAAATCAATAATCAACAGGCTTTCCTTCTCTTTGAGAAATCATTGGATAGAAATCGGGGGTATAATGAACTTGAATGAGAAAAAAATAGTTTTATATTTTCATTAGACTTTAATTGAAATTCAGCCTTTCCTTTTATTATGAATGAAGGTAATGCAACACACCAGGTCTAAGATTGCTTCCTTTAGAATAGACATTTTGCAAAGTTGGCTTTTGGATGACATCTGGGAGCTTCTAATTCAGGAGTTCTTTCCTCCTTCCTTAATTCACTGTGCCTAGTCTGTGCAAACAAGATTGCACACTGAGCACCTGCTTTCTTCCTATGTGCTTGGAATTTTGATACATGCTAGATAGAGAATGCTTATGTAACCAGCCTTGATTTAAAAAAAAAAAAAAAAAAAAAACAACTTAACTCTGAATATCAGAAGTTTCCCAGGGCAGAATTATCACACACTTGTTGCTGAATTCTCATTACTAAGGAAAGAATGCACCCTGCGTAAACCCCCATAGAAGAGAGAGTACAGGATGCTTGCATGTGAGTTCTTCCAAATTCTGCTGTTCTTTCCCCCACATGATCCAGAAATATATTCTTACTATATCTCTGTAATAAATCTTAAGTACGAGTACAACTTCACATGAAGGGCTGTAAGACCTTTTAGCAAATATCTGAATGAGAGGGTAGTCTTGGGTATAACCAACAGAGTAGTGATTGCTGTGAATATGCTAGAATGATCCCAACTCACTGAAACCTAGCTACAGCATTATTTGGGAAAAAGAAAGAAAGAGGGGCAGGTAAACTGTTGCTCGTAGTTGCAGGCACTTTTTTTATTAATGTATTTATTTTAATTAGGTTATGATAGCAGAATGCATTTTGATTCATTGTACACAATTGTAACAGAATTTTTCATTTCTCTGGTTGTACAGAATATAACATTGCAGTATATGTTTTATTACTAGGGTAATGATGTTGATCTCATTCCACCAACTTTCCTGCCCCCATCCCCACTTCCTATCCCTCCCTCCCCTTTGCCCAATCAAAGTTCCTCCATTTTCCCCATGATCCTCCCTCATTATGGATCAGAATCCACTTATCAGTGACTCCTATAGTGCAAGAAATAAAATCAAGAATTAATAAATAGGATGGAATCAAACTAAGAAGCTTCTTCTCAGCAAAAGAATCAATGAGGTGAAGAGAGAGCCTACATTTGGGGAGCAAATTGTTGCCACACATACGTCAGAGAGAGCACTAATCTCCAGGATTTATAAAAAACTCAAAAAACTTGACACCAAAACAAACCAACCAACCAATCAGTAAATGGGCTAAGGAGCTAAACAGACACTTCAGAAGAAGATATGCATTCAATCAACAAACATATAAAAAAGTTCAACATTTCTAGTAAATAGAGAAATGCAAATCAAAACTACTCTACGATTTCATCTCACCAGTCAGAATGGTAGTTATCAAGAATATAAACAACAATACATGTTGGCGAGGATGTGGGGGAAAAGGAACACTCATGCAGGCACATTTGAAAAGATTAGACCCATCCCCAAGAGAGTTGGCTCTCCGGATCTCTCAGATGTTTTTGGTCATGTAGAATAAACTCTGCTAAATTTCAGTGGGAGGGCAAGAACAGTGCAACCCAGGTTATGCTTTGATTTTGTTCTTTTCTGTTGTTTTGGGGGGATATGGGTGCCCTGAAAGAAGGAGAAAGGGCCCAAACATTCTGTACAATGGGCTATGGATGAGCCAAATTTTAGTTTATAATTGCTCTTTCCTCCATGAAGGAGGAAAGAAAAAAGTTAAATCTTTTCCCAGAGTTGAAGCAAGATATTAGGTAAAGCAGAAGAATAAAGGAAATAAAACCACTGTAGCCCTTTCTTCAGCCTACTGCTGCCTCAGCTCCCCTCACTTTCATCCCAGTTGGGTTCTCCTGGTAACCAGAATGTGAACCCTGTAAATGGTAAATGTACTGCTAGGAATTTGAGCCTATTTATAATGAATGAAGAAAGGGAATTTTAAATCACAGCTTTGCATTTATGGTTATTACATCTGGATACACGATACAATTTGATGTAAAGTGTTATAGGCTTATAATTTCATAAATACTAGAGGGGTCATCACATCAGGGAAAGCTGCAAAAAAAATTATATGTTCATGGGACACTACTCCTTTGGTTTTTGCCTCAGGTGGATATAATAGAATTGAAACTCTTGGTTTGGGAAACAAGGCTCTGTAACTGATGATTTTTCCCCGTTTAATTTTTTCTATTGGAAACTGTGGAAAAAGAGAACCAATCTCCAGATGGAGATATACTTTTGGAGTTTTAAAAAGTGAGTTTGTGTGGCATTCTGTGTGTTTCTGCTAATAAGTTCTTATAAAATGAGATTTCTACCCCTTAGGGCCTAATGGTTTTTGGGTCTGTTGTATATATTTTTATATGGGCCATCAGTCCTGACTCTACTTCCCTCACCTTTCAACATTCTGTATGTACCTTTGATCATTTGATTCAGATGTCCCCAGAAAAGAATTAATCTTTTTTTAGGTTGTTCACTGGATACACACACGATCAAGACAAAAGGCATGAAGAGGGGATATGTAAGCCCATTATGAAAAATATATATATCAAGATATCAGGAATTCACCCTGACAATTTCCTGAGCATGATGAGTCTTTTACTGCTTAAATTGTATTTAAATGATATTTGGTGGAAAATGCTTTTGTCCCCTTAGAATCCTTTTAGACAAAAAGTCTGGGTTAAAAAGAAGAATGAATTGAGAAAAAGTTTAAAGTTAGGATTACTGAATGAGACATATTGAAATTATAATAATCAAGGGGAGAAAAAAAAACCTGGCATAGAGGGAGGCTGAGAGAAAGGAGAGGAGTGGGGCTTTAATTTTTTTTTTTTTTTAGGAAAAATTTCTGGAAGTTTTCCCCTCTTTCTAAAGAAAAACTCTCTCATGCTGCCTTTGCAAGCTGCTGTCAACAATTTGGATTCAGACTGCTGAGCCTAGAAGACATGAGAAGGCAGGGATGGGTGAGCTCCTACATGTCCTCACAGAACTCTCCATATACACCAGACAGATGAAGAAGTGTCACTTGAAGAATGGTTGGGGACTGACAACCTCAGACATTCTGCCTAGAAACAAACACGGACCAGAATTAATCACAATGGACTGAGCATTCTGGGATGACAGGCACCACAGTTGTAGGCCACAACTGGGGTGGCCTGGCCAACTTATATCATCAGTGCTTTGTTTCCAGGGCTCTGCATGAGCCCTCAGGACTGTACTTCTTGTGAGGGTGCCCTATCACAACACCACCTCAGCCCTGGAAGGTATTCGGGTCAGCTTCAACTGAGGCCAGAGCTGTGCTGTGGCCAGGTAAAAAAATATTCCTAAAGAACAAACAAAGGCTGCCTGAGGGTCCTTCATAATTAATGGGATTTGTTTAAACAGACTAAATCCAGGACTCCTAAAGGGCATAAGTGAGATCGATAGTGCGGTCTCACCGGTCAAAGTGTAGATTGTGTAGAAAAAAGTTAACATAGCAAGTCAGACTGTTGTCCTTAGAATGGCCTGCTTGCAATTTTGGCCCTGGGCTGATAAGAACTTCATTTAGGAAGTGTTCACAGCCTTCTCTAAGTCATAAAGGTGACTCACTGTCCCTAGGCTATTTGTGCAAATATAGTTTACACTGAAGGAGAAAGCACAAGGAAACCGGCATGTGGTTTCCTTCAGATTCCGCCTGTGTCCTTTTCTTTTATAATCTGGTTATATCCGTGTAGTAATTCTTGGCCCTGAATACAACTATATGCTGTTTCATGAGACTTAGCATATCCCCAAGTGAGAGGTGGTCTTGGGATCTCCAAAACAATCAACATTAGAAATTTCATATATTCTTTAATATTATTGATGTTGCTATTTATGAAGCTGTTATCTTGAAATTTCAATTACATTGATCACTGCTTTGAAATTAAGGTTGATGTGTTTGTAAATAAGCACGTATTATCACAAAAGAAATGTTTAAGACTCCTTACAAGGGTTATTCTATTACCTATAAATTAATGGACATGGATGGACCCTCAATTTTATCTACAGACAAGGAAAAACTAGTTCTATGGGTTATATTTAAAGAAGTTGTAGGAGGCAAGAATAAAGTCACTTCATAATTTCATGCCATGCTAGTTCAATGTGATAGTTACCAAAACAGTGTTATGTATAAACTTTCTACAGCTATAACCTCTCATTATAGAATGTAAGTTTTTTGTGGAGCTTTAGTTCAAATACATAATTGTGTACAGAAAACTGCCAAAATGCAACTTTGAAAATCTATCTCACTGTCAGTTGACTTTCTGATCATAGATCATCCACCTCTTGGTTCCAGCTGGGTACAAAATAAGTCTTCTACACAGCTTATGGAAATGAAAATAAGTGCTATAACATTAAATGTCACAAATTACTTATAAGAAAAATTGTTGCTTATGTTTTGTAGGTTTTAATAAATTTTGAAGTTACTTAAATCCCCAATGAAAATTCTTAGTCGAGTTAATGGTTAATACCTTAATATTTATTAAAACATAACACCTTAATTTTCATTAAAACATTACAAATTTGACTTTAGTGAGTTCAAAGAGAGTGGCTAAATTTGTGAAAAAATTATTAGCATAGTACCCTGCTCTTTCCTTAAAGATGTACAGAAGTATGTTACCTATTGGAAATGTTTTCTTTCAAATGAAGCAGTACGGAAAACAGTGTTTTTCCATTCTCTGTATCTAAATTATTTATTCAATTGAATATAAAAATACTATGAATGTAAAAATAACAAGAAAGTACATATTCACAACATTTGACATTCTTCTGCCTAAAGCTCTTCATCCTTCCTTCATGGTGAGCTGCACTCATGAGGCCCCATATTTATGCCTTTATAACTTCGCACACAGCATTTCCAGAATCATATCATCCATGCTGACTGTGCCAATGATGGGTCTGAAGAACAATTCAGCAATGACATTGGCATCGATGAATTTCAGCAGGAAAAGGGTGTTATTCAATTCTGTGAACCTGTTCTGATACCCTGGGTTCATCATCTTGACGTGTTCACTGAGGATCTGCTGAGTTCCCCACTGAAGTCCCTCTATGTACTTCACGCACTGCAGGCCTGGCAGGACTGGAGGGAGAAAAATCTCAGTTAATCATTGCTCCAGTTTACTTTCTATACAAACTTTTACCTATGAGAAACAGGTCATTATATGGGAAGTTTTGCCAGATGACAAATATTTTGCCATTCTTCCTCAAAATTTCCTGCCATTATACTCATCATCTAGCCAATAGTGGCAAACTTCACAGCCACAAACCATGATTCATGTTTCACTTTAATTATTTGCCTAATTATTTGCCTACAGGGCATTATTCTAGAGGCCCATATAATTTGAAAGTTAATGCTGAACACTTAACTATACCATGATTTCTGTATTGGAGAAAGTTTAAAAAATGTGATTCTAATGAGTGCTCTTAAGATTCTTACAAAAATCTTAGAAGTAAGGTTTTTGAAAGCATTCTCTTGTTAAAAAGTAAACATGAAAACATAGATTGCAACAAGGATCAAAAGTAACTCAAAGTTTGTTATATGTATGTACAAATGTGCCATTATTCTTTATAATTAAAATGTACTAAAAGAAACTAGCACTGGGTTTAATTCTCAGCACTGCACATAAACAAATGAATAAAAAAATAAAGGTCCAACAACCACTGAAAATATATATGAAAAATTTTTTAAAATAACAGTGATAGAAAAGAGTTATTTAAGCATATCTAAAATGTGATAAAATAAGAAAATAAAGCAACACTTCTGGTCCATGTTCCCATTCTGATAACCCCAATCCACATATTAACATCCCTTACTATCTATAGCTCAATACCCAGGCTTGAGGCTCTATTTTATAGTGTGTGAGTTCCATTCATGCCATCTGAAAACTGCATTTTTTGAGCTCCACATTAGTTTTCTCTGCCTTTTATACCACACCTTCTCCTCTGAACAGCTTTTTCAAAAAAGAAGGAGGGGGAAGAGAAAGCAGGAAAAAAAAACAAAGTCAGGAAAGAGAAAAGGCACATGGAGTCCACAACTATCTTTTATTTGTCACCATGTTTAAACCCATGTATATATGTTTACATGTTGGCCTTATATGTTTAATTACCTATAATTATATAGAATTCATGTGATGTTATAATATATAAGTGTTTAACATAATAAATTACAATATTATAATTTATACTATAAATTATACTATAATTTATACTATATATCATGTGGGTTTAAACAAAGCTAAGGGAATATGAAAGGCTAAACATTAGCTGGTTAAACTCACCTGAGTGCTTTGTGGGTAAAGGTGGGAGGTAGAGTAACAATAAGGAAGAGGAGGGGAGTGTGTGACAAAAGAGGGAAGCTATCAGAATGTAAAATTATGGAAGCCGACCCTAGTCTCACTGTATATCTCAATAGGAATGAGAAAACTCCTTTCCAAATGACCTCAAGAATTACCTGGGGCACTTAATTATGAATGCAGATCTACTGAGTCAGAATTTCTAGGGGAGGAGCCTGGAAGGACTTTTAAGCACCGCCCCCATACAAACACAAGTGCTTCTAATGCACAGGCCAATTTGGAAAAACAACATGAGCAAAAGTGTGACCTATAATAGTCACAGGAATGAACTGAAGTCATGAAATGCTAATAATCCCAAATACTGCTAGCATTTAAAAATGCTAGATTTAGAGACTCCCAGCTCAAGGATTGGGGTGGGATGTAAAAGGAGCATCACCCCCCACCATACGCGCACCCACTGCATTATTTTCCTGCAACTTTGCCAAACTGATATTAGGAGACATGGAGAATGGGAGGGTCTAGATGCTTTGGACCATACAAATGACCGGTCAGAGGTAGATCGGTGAAGCACTAAGTTTGCTATTCTGACAATATTCCCAGACTTAATCTAGACTTAATAGATTTCCACAAACTAAATGGCTCTAGTAAAATTTCAAAAGGGGATTTGGAGAAAGATGTTGCATGACTTGCAATGAGCAAAAACTTTCAAAGCTAGGCTACTGAATTTAAAAGAATAACAAAAGAAGAAAGTCATGTCCTGTGAAGGCAGAACTTACCTGTAGTAACGGGAACACGTAAAGAACCAAGTAGGAACCTCTCCTCTCCTTTTGGCAGCAGCTTACCTACTAGGAATGGTTCCCAGAGGCCCCTCACCATGATTCTACCGAAACGTGATTCTTCCTCCAGTGCTCCGACAGCCCTGCCCCTCCCGACTCCGTACTAAAAACTCTAGTTCCCGTGCCCTGGGGAAGGCACTTTCTAAAGCTTTTCTGAGCTGGGAAAGTCCAGGCTGGCGACCTTACCTGGGTTAAAGAGCATGATCCCCTTGAGGTAGGCATACTCTTTGGTACTGATATCCAGACTCCAGCACTTGGCAAGGAAGGTCTTGATGGCCCGCACAGTGGTAACCCAGGGCAACTGCTCCGCTTCGGACAGCAGTGCCAAATTTGGCTGCGATGTGGACAGAAGTGGTGGCTCGAAGCCCTCGGTCTCCCGCCGCCTGGTGGTGAGGCTCCTCTGCAGCATGCTGGGCTCTGAAGTCTCCGCCGTCTCGAAGTACAAGCGATCCTGGGCGAGCTCGAGCATGAGTAGAGACGCCCAACAACCTCGCAACAGCACTAGCTGCTGTTCAAGAACTAGCACCTGGAAGCAGGGCAAATACTTAACGAAGCGTAGCGTCTTCAACAGGCCAGCTGAGGCTGCCTCACAGACCACCTGTGGATTCTTTAGGGCCACCGGCTGCTGCGCGCCACACCAGGTGACCCAAGAGGCCGCTGGCCGCGCCTCGGGAGCCTCCGGGGTTCGATTCGTGCTCTTAAGCATGCTGTACGAGATGATGCCCTGCTGCTGTTGCTGCTGCTGCTCCTGCTGCTCCTCCTGCAGCTGCTGCAGCTGGTCTTCACCGCAAAAGTAGTTGTGGTAGTGGAGCGCTGGGTCCCGTCCGCCAGGCAGCCCTTCTCCATCTCTCAGCCTCTGAGCGCTGGAGGAGAACTCCCACCCCGAGCCTCCTGGCTGTGCCTCGGACGCCTCCGGAGCCACAGGCGTTTGCTTTGCATTGGTGAGCAAGCTGTATAAGATGCTGCCCTGCCTTGGGTGCTCTTCCCCACAAAAGCAGCAGCGGTACAGGAGCGAAATGGCCTGTCCGCCCGGGAGCCCTTCTCTGCCCACCCGGGACTCAGAACCGCATGAGCAGCCCCAGCACGGAACTCCCAGCCGCGCTTTGGGCGCCTCGGGAGCCGCTTGGGTCTGCTTTGCGCTGGTGAGCATGTTGTAGAGGATGCTGCCCTGCCTTGGGTGCTCTTCCCTACAAAAGCAGCAGCGGTACAGGAGCGAGGTGGCCCGCCCACCTGGCAGTTCCTGTCGGTCAACCCTGGGATCAGCACCGCATGAGCAACCCCAGCACGGAACCCCGAGCCGCGCCTTGGGCACCTCAGGAGGTGCCTGCGGTTGCTTCGCGCTCATAAGCATGTTGTAGAGGATGCTGCCCTGCCACTGGTTGTCTTCGCCAGCCATGGCCCGTGCGGTCCGCTGTCGGTTGTGCCCAGTGGCCGCCTCCTGGGACTTATTTATACTGAGCGCACACGCAAGCACGTCCGCCTCCTCCGCTTGGGCTCAGAGGGGGGCGCGGCATTGTGATTCCAAGTGTCTGCCTAGGACCTCAGAGGTTCAAAGAAGCAAATACCCCCTTGAAGCAGTTAATGGAAGAATATTAGCATTTGCGAGAGCTCCTGGACACTTCCTTTCGTCCCTTTACCTTGCCTCCAGAAGACCGGAACGGAGCTCCTGGAGCAGGGGGTTGGGGCACTGTTAAGATCGTTCCATTGTACCCTAGCATCTAATTTATTCCTTTCATTGGGAGCTCTAGGTGCCTAAAAGAGGGGAAAACTATTTCTGTGCCATCTTTGTAAACTTTCACGAAATGACCACACTTTGTGTGACTTGTATTTTGTATACGAATAGGGAGGTCTCATTTTTTGAGATCTAGAAAAATATAAACCATAGATCAACAGTACCAGCACTATATGGAAACTCTGTAGAAATGTCCAATCTCAAGCCTGACCCAGACCTTCTAACTCTGAATCAGAATGTTAATGAAGATTCCAGGGAATTCGATGTGCCTTAACATTTGAAAAGCACTGGTCCAAGTATGTGATCATAAATGTTCAGTTTAATTCATCAATATTTATAAGCATCCACTGTGTCCTAGATGCTGTGTTAGAGAGCTGGGGTGGCAACCAGTGTATAAAAATGGCTAAAACTTGGGAATATAAAAATCACCAGATGGCTACACTGAGAATTTTTGATCCTTGTAGAGTTATTACACTGATGAGTGTGTAATATTCTGTGCCCAACCGTGCTGAGCTAAAAATAATAAATACAAGCATCGGAAAGCCTGGGTCCTGTTCTTCATTTGCCACACAATCTCTTTCTTCTAATTTCAAACAGTACTGAGATAAATGAACCTCCCTCCCCCACACCACCAGAGCTCCCTGTTTAACTAGTTGATTGTTTCACCATCCTGCTGTGTAACTTCAGTATCACCAGCCCTTTCATTTTCAAAGTCCTCATCTCTAAAATAAGACAATCATATTACTGATGTCTTGACTCCAGGACTGAAGATGTGAAGCCTGAAGGGAATTTGTAAAAGTCGCCTTTTGTTGTTGTTGTTGTTCTTTTTCTTTTGTATTTTTTGGCACTGGGGATTGAACCCAAGGGTGGTTTACCACTGAGCTACATCCCCAACCTACTTATTTATTTGCTTGTTTGTTTATTTAGAGATTGGGTCTCCCTAAATTCCCAAAGCTGGCCTTAAACTTGTGATCTTTATGCCTCAGTCTCCAGAATTGCTGGGATTACAGGCATGCACCACCAAACCCTGCTATTTTTTTGCCTTTTTACAAATTTTCTAGCAGTGGAACTCTGAGCACAAGAGGAAGATGGAAGGGAACCCCTCAGTTTTCTTTCCACTTAAAATTTCATTCTGCCTGTGAGCGGCGCTGTGGTGCAGTGTTTAAATCTCTGGCACTGGCACCAGATTACCTCGATTTTAATCCTGGCCTTGTTTTTATTTTGTAGCTCCATGGCCTTGGGCAATGCATTACTCTCCTAGTGCTGCTGTAAATGCCACACACACACACACACACACACACACACACACACACACACATCAATCACAAATGTATGAGCTTAAGGAAACATGAAGAACACATGTTTATTATGTTTCAGTTTTGGAGGCCAGCAATCTGAAATTGGTTTTACTGGGCTAAAAATCAAGGTGACATTTTGTTCTGGAAGCTGTAGGAAAGAATCTATTTCCTTCCCTTTTCTAGTTTCTAGAAGCTACCTGCATTCCTTGGCTCTTCACCACATTGTTCTGATTTTTGTTTTTATCACCTTCTCAGACTCTTGTGATTATCTCTGTGATTATACTGCACCCATCCAGATAATCCAGGATAATATAGCCATCTCAAACGCTTTCATTTAAGCAAAGTTCATTTTACCCTGTAAGATAATAAATACAAAGGTTCTTATAATTAGGACATGAACATCTTTGGGGAAACATTATTCAATCTATCACTGGAAAGTTGTTTAAGATGTATATACCTCAGTTTCTTCCATACATAAAAAGTGAACTGTAGTATCTGAGATAATTTTCATACATAAGTTAATTCAAGTAAAATATTTAGAGGGATGTTTGATACATAATGTGTTGGATTATTGTCCCCCTTTTTAGGACAACATGGGGTAACTTTAGGATTAGGAAGTGATACTGCATCAGGGAAGTTCACACTTACTCTCTACCCCAAAACATTTGTGTACACATTTCTTGCCCCAGACTCAAATTACTGAATGAGTAACTTAATGCACAGTAGTAATATATATTGGCAATGTTAGTTCATTGTCCATTTCATTATTTGCCATTTCAATATTCAAGCTACTATTTTGGTTATTGCTATAGCTGCTTAGCAATCTTCCTGCTTAATGACCCCACCAACCAGCCTAGCAGAAAAACTGTACCTGAGTCCCCAGCTTACGTTGCCAGGGCTACTTACAATTTTATTTTCTTCCCAATACCTGATGACTTCTTTATTTAATCAAATGATGTTTTTTGATTATCTCCTCCAATGAGCATAAAAGACCCTTGTGGGTAAGGAATTCACTACTCTGTATCCAGCAATCAGTACAGTGTCTGACACATAGTAGGTACTCAAAAATATATTTTTCAGCCAACTGAAAGAGAGAAGGAGACTTCAGATCCTACACTCAACACAAAGGCCAAGCATTCCCACACAGTTATTGCTGCACTGACCCTGGAAGGAGGAGAGGCCTTGATAGAGTTTTCTGGAAGCCTATTTTGATACTCAGAATGCTACAAGCACTGAAGCAAAGTAACAAGAGAACTGGGTTAAACAGAACAGTCAAAGAACTGGCCTTGAATTTGGGATCTTCTATTCTAAAGATATATAGTCATCTAACTTGAGCCTTCTCATTTGTGAAATGGGGACAAAATTCTATAAGCCAACATTAATGTGTACATGCTGTTCTAAACCCTAAAAGGGTTATTATATTTTTCCCTCAAGATATGACATTTACAGAAATGTTTGCTGGTCCTGCTACCACATTGACATATAAAGTAATTTAAATTTCCGATCATTTACTTTCTAATGCTTTATTTAGGGTCAAAGCATTTAGTTTTTCATCTATGAAATTGGAAAAATAGTGCTTAAACTAGTTTTAATATGTGCACCTTAGCCCTACGTCTTTCAAAGGTTTTTCAAAAACACTCTCATCACATCAACTAAATTTTAAAATATCCCCAAAACTTAAACCCACTCTGTGTGAATTTAATCATTCCTACCTCACATGTATTTGATGTTTTTGACTTTGAATTTCAGGCATTGTTTGAAATTGAACCCTAAATGCAGTGCTGAGAAACATGAATTTGTAATATATTGGTTATTGTTCCTATTCTTTCCCAGGAGCAGAGTCTCCTGATTTTCTAATGTTTTTCTTGAAGTTGTGATCTGATCTTCTATTTGCAACTCTGAAGGACTTTTAGGCTCTTTGGATTGACTGTTTCTAAGGAGAGATTGCCTGTTTGTCCTTCACAAGTATTCATCCTTGGAAATGTCAGAAGAAAACTGACTTCATCTTTCCACTTTCCATTTTTTTCCCTGAACAAATAGCTTCTGAGAAACAAAATCATCCAAATACCACCAGTGTAGACATTTGCAACAAATAGTGCCAGCCTGCTGGGTGCTACAGGATTTGCAAAGACATAACCTTCTAAGGCAGTCTTAGGCTTTTTCATTTGATTTGTTCCATGTCCTCAGACCATTGTGACAGACAGACAAAAGGACACTCATCAACTGAACCTGTCATGTGCTGAGATTGTCCACAACTGTAATTTGGATATTTACACTGACTCATTGTGTGATGACCTTGGCCAGTTGGACACCTGCTCTGTAGAATCCATTATCTGTTCCAACTCAGGGTGGGAGTAAAGCTGTTCTGCCTGCCTGAATGCAACTTTCAACTTCAAAGTAATGCAATTTTTACTAAAGGCTGTAGGAGTGAGGTACAGGTGGGGATAAAGTTGGGTAAAATTGTAAAATTGACCTTTGACAGCAAGCTGCCCTTGACCTAGGAAGGTAAGATGATTGGAAATATGATATGAATTTTCAATATGGGCTTAAAGAAACTGGAATGCCATAGAAAACTGGTGACAGGAAGTACCAAGAGTAGCATAGTACCAATGCCTTCAATAAACAAGCAACAGAAACAACCAATAGTGTTTTCCTTATTTTTCAAGACAAATATTAGGTAAACACTGTTATAGACAAGTAGTAGCTGATGAAACCCAGGAGATAGACTCCTTTCTTTCCTACTTCAAGACTTAGTACCTTTAAAGCTATATTTATGGAAGAATCAATAGACTTGCTGATTCATGAAACCCTTAAAAAAGATCAAAACTTCCTTATTTCTTTCAGATGAGCTACAAAGAAGGAAATTGGCTGCCTTAGGGGTTACATAGTTAGAGAGCTGGAATTATGACTCTTGTACTCACTGTAATCCTGAAATGTTCTAAAATCAACTTGAAGATCAGTCAATCAACCAACTACTCCAATTGAAGGAAATGTATCCATCAAATCAGTTTATTTTACTAAATCTATCAATTTTGAATCCACAGTAATATCAGAAGTTGACCAAATTATCTGATTAATAAATTCAATTGACTGGCAGGTTTAAAACATATTGCCCCATTGATTTGACTGGTCACTATGAAAATCACTACTCTTTTGGTCCACAGTTTTTCCTTAATGGTGATGGTGATTTTAGTCACAGGTGCTCTTTATATTGGGATTTGGGACTGTTATATTATCTCTCTCCTATAAAAATTGCTTTCTTTTCCCTTCCAACTTTCTTTAGCAACTTACTCTTAACAATCATTTCTGCATTGTGCATCGTAGGGCATATTGAAGACACTCAAACACTTGCTGGGTGAAGCGGTGACTGAAAATTTCTTCCATTAATTTTTTAACTTCACTAAGTTGCTCAGCCTTCAAATTTCCCCTGATTTTAACAGTTTTGTCAGCTTTCCCTTCTGTCAAGTACCAGCTATGTGTTTTAAACAGTCTCATTTCCAGTTTGACAGTCTTTAACATGAGAGTAAATGCATTTTCTAGGTTTACTTCACAAAGCTGTTGATTGTGTGAAATGATGTTCTATATCTTTAAAAAACATTAACAGTAGCTCACAAATGTCAGGTATTGGAACTAGATCACAATTTCTCCTTAAGGAAACAGCATCAGACCTTGGGAAGTGATATATTTCCCAATTAAATTGAATTTGTGCATTCAACGTTCTCTGAGCACATACATTACAAATGAACTTGTGATAAGTGATCACCAATAATAAGTCATTCCGTCTAGAGTTAAGTGCTTTTAACATTAGTAGTGGCATCAACTCACTTTCTCTGAATGCACAATGACAAACATATGAAAAAATGTGAAGAGAAGTAGGTGAATTTCTCTGAGGCAGGCAGGAGCGGTGGTACATGCTTGTAATCCCAGCAGCTTGGGAGGCTGAGGTAGGAGGATCACAAGTTCAAAGTCAGCCTCAGCAAAAGCGAGGTGCTAAGCAACCCAGTGAGATCCTGTCTCTAAATAAAATACAAAATAGGGCTAGGGATGTGGCTCAGTGGTTGAGTGCCCCTGAGTTCAATCCCTGGTACCGAAAAGAAAATTCTCTGTAGCAAAGCAAAGCGCGGGTGATGAAGAAAATCAGAACCTTTATTTCTAAACTGATGTTTTTGCTATGGTGGGTATAGCTGGGTTATAAAAAGAAGCTGCCTTTGGCTTGAATTCTTCGAAGCAGGGCATAGGATGAGGGCTGTTTGTACTTCCTTCAGAGATGACCCCAGGAAGCAACAGTGAGGGTGCAAAAAATGTGAAATGGAAAATGTGTATGTCAATATTAGGATGCATTACTGAGATCACTGCTGTGAAAAACAGGGGGCAATTCCACCAGGATTTCCAGAGACACAAACAATGCCTCCCAGAATTTTCCACCCCAAAGAGATGGCAGCAGCATTTATTTATGGGTTTCCATCCCCCAAGTTTAAAGATTGTCACTAAGTTTTCTCTGATATTCATGATGTTGCAAAATACAGTCAACATGAAAAAAAATCATACTAGCATGATGAAACTGTCCACCTACCTGTACTAGAAATCAGAGGTATATACGGACAAGAAGATACAGGCAGGGATCAGAAGCATCTGAGAAAGAAGCACATGGGCCATCATTGTGAACTGCCTGCCACTTGATATGAAAGAGCTGGTTAAAATGATACAATAACTACCTGAGAACTCCTCTGCTGAGCTCGTTAATCTTTGAAATTTATGTTATCATTAGTGCTAACATGTCAATTCTTTAGATAAGTAAGGTTTGTAGGGGAAGCAGGTTAAAGACATTTACCCAGCACTCTTGGGACTCTGTGTGTGTGTGTGTGTGTGTCTAGAAATTGCACAATATAGGGGCTATTCCAGGGACTTAGCCAAAAGTGATCAAAGTTCAGGCTGAAGTGTCCAAAGTTCAGGATGGTAGAATTTGTTTTACAGGTAAAGGGAAATTTCTATGACCTCCCTATAGCTGGAATTCTCATGGATGGAAATAAAGGTTCCATTAGGGCCAGACCCTAAAGGTTGATTCAGTAGCCATTTGGCAACATTTGAAGTGAAGTTTCTACATGTAAGAGAGGACACATACAAACAAGAAATGACACCTTTCTGAAGAATTCTGTTAAAATCTACCAAAAGTAGAAACAATGTGAATAAAATATAGATTGGTGTTTCTCTTCTATCTAGAACTGTATGTGAGAAGAAAGTAACTTGTGCTATTGGCATCCTTTAATTCTGTGGATAAAACTTTATCCCATACTTAATATCTTTTATTTCAGAGAGAAAAGATCATTCTAAATGGGTTTACCTTGTTGGGCATCTGTTAAAAGTTCATTTAACATTCTCATTAACATTTTGCATTGATTTGCTAGGTATCCTTTTAAAGTTCTTTGATTAAGGGTCAGTAGAGCATAGTCTTTCACATTTCAAGGCCATTATGTTCTATTAAAGGGGTAAATTGTACAATGCATTGTTTCTTGGCTGTATTTATTAAAGTAAAACATATTTGGCTTTTCATTAGCAATCAGTCGATGACTTATAATGTAAAAGGGATGGGCAAAAAAGGGTTGCATACTTAGGTAAAATTCTAAGTATAATCCTGGGAGCAAGGAGGAAGAAAAAATGCCCTTATAATTATTTTCACTTCTGTAAAGTTGTTAGTAATGTCTCCACAGTCAGTAAGTTAGTAATTTGTATCATCTGTCTATATATTTTTCTTGGTCAATCTAGCTAAAGTTTAAAAAATTCTATTGTTCCTTTAAAGGAACCAACTTTTTGCTTTGTTGACTCTATGTGACTTTAAAATTCAAGAAATGGTGATTTGAAGGAAATTTACAGAGGTTTTTTAAATGTGTTCTTAGGAATGCCAGGAAAATTCAAATGGTTTAAGTTAATGGTATACTATCTATGCACCAGGACATATATCATATTTTACCACAGAGGGGAATTTTTTATCCTTATGTTGCACACTTATGACAAAACAGTGGTAATCATTATATTTGCAGGGTTGATGAAGCCATTATATTTAAAATTGTTCATTAAGAGTTTTCTCTCCGTAATAGAAATACAGAAGACATTCTTACAAATTTCTATAGGGATAGAAAGGAGGTTACATAGCTATGTATACTGTTGCCCAAGTATTTCCCAAATATTTTCTCTGTGTTGTTCTAGAATAGAAAATTCCAACCATAAGTGTGTATTTGTACTGCAAGCACCGTCCTTTTGAAGGAGGAGGAGAGAGAGGAGAGGAGGAAGAATTTGAAATGATTACCATTAACTTAAACCATTTGAATTTTCCAAACAATATTTGGTTATTTCAAAATTTTAGATCTACCATCAATGTATTTATCACCAAAATTTACAGTCAAGAAGAGAAAAAGAAAAGACAAAAGGAAGGAAAGCAGGGAGGCAGGCAATCTTAAAGGAAAATTCTAAGAAATAAATAACACAGAAGTTTTTGATTTGTTAAAATAAGTGTTTTACATCCCTAGTCAACTATGAAAAATATATCAAGGTGTATTATTGGGTTTTTATTTAAGTGTTTCTTATTCAATATGAGCATATGAGCTGTTAAAGCCTAATGAGGCAAAAATCACCAGAGACAGACCTATAGTCTGACAAAACCATATTTATTTCCTCACTATAGTGAGAAAGGCACAACCTAGAGGGAGTGTGAATTTCTGCTGTCAACTTTAAGAAGGGAGGAAGCATCTTTTGTCAGGTTTGAATTCCTGGTGAAGGATACTGTGGTGGGTCTCAGATTAATGAGGATGTATTCCAGACTGGTCAGTGTTTTTGAGGTGATATAGAAAGAAGCAGGGATTATTAGGGGGTTTGAGTATTCTCCAAAATAAAGGGTAGTTTAGCATTTGGATGCTGTCAATAACAAAAGAGAAAAACAAAGTGTACCTGGATGCATCATTAGTAAGAAAGCAATATGCAATCAAACTGGGGCAGGAAGAGGGGAGGATGGGTGTTAATGGTTTTCAAAAACTGCTTCAAAGCTTTGAGTGAATAGGTGTTTCCTGTAAAATTTCCAACTGATATTCAGCGTCTGTCCTCCCAGCATGATTAATGACAGAGCTGCTTTCTTTCTGATTCAGTACAAGACACCTTTTTTTTTTTTTCATTGCCAGATGGGTTTTTAAGAACTTGTTTAGTTTTCAATCATATAAATCTTTAAAGGTACTACTCCTTAGGACAAAAGCAAAATGACAAAGTAATTTCAACTCTTTTGGTTGAATTTAAATTCTCTTTTAAAAACTGACTAAGAATTAAAAGTTTCTAGAATTTCTTTTTCTGCCTTGATCATTGACTCTTAGGAGACATAAAACACTAGAGTTAATTAGCTTTGCCTATAGCAGTTATGTCATATATTTTAAAATATTTCACTACTAAAGGAGTAGTTTCATGCAAAGAATTATAAATAAATAAATAAATAGATAGATAGATAGATAGATAGATAGATAGGTAGATAGATTGGCCCAGGGCATCTGAAACTCTGTGAGGGCAAGGATCTTGTTTTATTCACAGTTGTACCCCTCAGCGCTTAGCAC
The DNA here is from genome assembly GCF_048772815.1 of Callospermophilus lateralis. Classification (NCBI taxonomy): domain Eukaryota; kingdom Metazoa; phylum Chordata; class Mammalia; order Rodentia; family Sciuridae; genus Callospermophilus; species Callospermophilus lateralis. Next base: position 17,890,819 of record NC_135325.1, read on the forward strand.
AAGTCCTTATATAGGTGAGTCTTAATAAATATTTGTTAGGTTGAATCCTATTTGAAAAAGAACTTTGTGAACACTATATAAAATATTGACCATATTATAAGATGAGAAAGAGAGAAATGTTGATCTTAACTGTACCTGGAAGTATGTATGTCATTTTAATGCTTTCCCAATGGCCAGGGGATAATCAATCACAAGAGACACAACCATGCTCTTTACTTCAAAGGAAAAGTGTATTTTCACACAGATTTAGTGAAATAATGCCCTATCTTTTATAGAATGCCATAAAATTATGTTTTAGCCATCTCTTATTTTTTCACCAATCTAGAATTTATTAAATAAAAAAGTACCTACCAAACTGTAGAATCATGTTATTCATTCTTATCACACAATTATAGTTATAATAACTATATCCAAACTATAAATCAGTATTTATTATATAAACATAAAGCTTCCTATCATAGAGGCTTGAAAATGATCAAATCTATTAGTAACGATGATGACCTTTGTTTTTTTAAAATATTATTTTAGCTGTAGATGGAAACAATCTCTTTATTTCTATTTATTTATTTTTTATGTGGTGCTGGGGACCAAACCCAGGGCCTTACACGTGTGAGGCAAGTGCTCTACTACTGAGCTACAACCCAAGCCTGACAACCTTTGTTTTTATTCCCTCTTTGAAAAACTATGACTAGGATCTGCAGAACATTAAAAGTCTGTATTTAATGTACAGCTAATTAAAACAAATAAAAATTATTTTAAAAACAGTCTGTATTTCTTTAATTTCATTTTTAAAAATACTTTTGTCTTCAAGGTGGGGGTGGATCCTCTAAAATTCAAAGAAGAGCAGGGAAAGATGGGGAGGGAGGGAGGAAAGGCTGGGGAGTGACACTGGCCAAATTACATTGTTGCATTGTGTGCACGTACAAATATCTAAAACAAACCTCATCATTATGTACAACTATGATACACAAATAAAAATGTGAAAAAATGTTTGTCTTCAAACCTACTTGTTTAAATAATGAAAAATGCTCTGTTCATATTCACAGTGTAAATAGCACATGTATATTGTGATTCATGCTGACAGAATATTAGACAATTTCCTAATGGCATATCCAATAAGAGTATAGAAAGCACTATGAGAGTTCAAGCAATCCAGAGATATTTTTGGTCTAGGGACACTGGATATGAGTTAGTTAATAGAGGCTGAGTATTGAGGAAGATAATACTCTTTTTTTGGGGGGGGGATTGGCAATTTAATAAAAATTTGAGCAAAAAACAGTAGCTCTTCAGCCTCCCATTTTTAAATTTTTTATTTATTTTAATTAGTTATACATGACAGTAGAATGCAATTATGCACTGTGATATATCATACATAGATGGGATATAATTTCTCATTTTTCTGAGTGCACATGTTGCAGAATCATATTGGTCATGAAGTCATATATATATATATATATATATATATATATATATATATATATATATACACATACAGTAATAATGTCTGTTTCATTCTACTATCTTTCCTATCCCCACCTCTCCTCCCCTTCTCTCCCATCACTTCCCTCTACCTAATCTAAGGTAATGCTATTCTTCCCTAGTGCCTCCCCGCCTTATTGTGAATTAACATCCGCATATTAGAGAAAATATTCTGCCTTTGGTTTTGTGGGATTGGCTTATTTCTCTTAGGAAGGAGATGATGTGAATAATAGATGGAGAAGAGAAAATCCTCTAGGAATTTCAAATCATACAGTTTAGAGCAGAGTGAGTTTTAAGGTTAATTTGGGTCAGATATGATAAAAGACAATTTTAATTTGGGTTTTCCTCAAAGTTGATCCTGAGAGAGGGATTTGGGTATAGATAGTTGTGTCCATTGATGAACAAATGGGACCCAAACCCTTTTCCTGTAGGAAAAGTCCAGCAAATTATGTGAAACTGAGTGCACAATTATTCTACTGAAAGATGAAAAGGCTGAGGTATTAGTCTTCCAAGTCTCGTTTCCTGTTGGTTGAGGCTTAAGCAATAAGCAGGATCCCAGATTGCTGGAGAAATCCCTCAGATAAAGATGGCAAAAAAATGTGCTTGAGATGACAATTTGACAACAGGCTGGGAACTGTCTCCACATGCACATTAGGTGAACTCTGGTGAGCTGAGAGAGTATGAAAGGGGCATCAATAGACTCTTTCATAAAAGTCTTTAATGCCAAGTTGAGAATTTTTCATTAGATGATGGACCTATTGAAGCTAAGAAAATGTCATGAACACAATAGTACTGCAATGATACATAGCAGACACCATTCTTCTAATATAGCTTCCAGGACATTGAAGGATAAATACTAGAGAGCAGAGTGACCAGATAAGGAACTCTTGATATAATTTATGCAATAGGTAATCAGGAATTACTTATGCGGTGGTTGTAGTATAAAGTGGAAATGGAGAGAAGAAATGTTCTGGAAATGGTTTCAAGAAAATCTGTGAAATGATCATTTGTGGGATCATGGGTAAGAAGGCTGAGAATAGGAAGTCAGAAACTTTGTGTCAGAAGCAAATAACTTGGGCTGCAGTTGTAGACTGTTTTTGCCTCATATGTGTGAGGCATGGGGTTCAATCCTCAGTACCACATAAAAAACAAATAAATAAAGGTATTGTGCCTATCTACAACTAAAAATATTTTTAAAAAGAAATGAATAACTTAAGCTGAGTGCAGTGGTACTTGACTGTAATCCCAGCAACCAGGGAGGCTGACACAGGGTTTGAGACCAACCTGGGCAACTTAGCAAGGTCCTGTTTCAAAATAAAAATTAAGAAAAGGGCTAGGGATGTAGCTCGGTGATAGAGTGCCTCTGGGTTGGATCACTAGTACCCTCCCTGAAAAATAACAAAGTAAATAACTTGAAATGTTTTGAGTCTAAACCATCTAGAGATTCATAAGAAGCCAGAGAATATGCATCTTGGGGAGGGTTGTGCAAAGAAATGATGAAATCAGAATTTTTTTTCCTTGGAACTGGGGATTGAACACAGGGGTGTTTAACCATTAGGGTTTATCTCCAGTTCTGGGTTTTTTGTTTTTTAATTTTGAGACAGGGTCTTGCTAAAATGCCAAGGCTGACCTTGAACTTGCAATCCTTCCTCAGCTTCCCCAAACATTGGATTTACAGACCTGCAAAACTATGCCCAGCTACAAAATTAAATTTTATCCAGTCAGTCCTGAAGTATAAGGATAGGAACATGTATCTGGTTGCCTTCAGTCTCATTTCTGCATCACAGACAGATTCTAGTCTAAAGTATGCTTCTCAATTTGGGCTATGTGCTAGGATCACCTGAGGGAGATTGTAGGTTTCCTGATAACCAGGACTCTTCCCAGGACAATTAAATCAGACTTTTCAGGGATGGCATCCAGACTACAGTGTTTTCTTAAGCTCTCTGGGTGATTAAAATGTATGGCCATAATTTAGAACCATTGAGTTATATCCAAAAAGTACTTAGGTTCCACTTTAACACTCAACAGTTTTAACACTCAGTTTTAACTTTGTCTTAGTGTTGTTTTTCTTTTTTCATTTTTTGTTAGTATTCCCTGGAAACAATTATCTTTCTTATTCAACCACTGTGGTAACTGTATCATGTGGCATTAATAACTTCCTGAGCACCCAAATGCTCTATTTTTGCCAACTTTCTCTAGCCTTGACCACTATCTGAACTTTAGTTCTGCAGTTAAAATCTTGTTGGTAGGTGTCTCTGATGCCAATAGCCTGCTAGTTTGAATGTCTTCATTATAGTCCTATGCCCAATTACTTTCCATAGGACAGCTTCTAATGAAGCCTAATGCAGCCTAATTCCTTCAAAGTTCAGAGCTAAAGTAAGGTTTGTTTCTGTTGATGCATGCATATATTTCTTTCTATCAAGTTGTAAGAACACATTATGTTTCCTTTTCTGGCAGAGCTGAGTAAAGCTTTGGTTTAGATTTTTGAAAATGTGAAATTAAAATTTGTGGAGTACTTTCTATCAAGAATTTGAATTAACTTGTCAAGATAGCTATCATTTCCAGCCTGATCCTCCACTGGCACAGATCTTGGACCCAAAGGATATATCCTCTCACACCTTCATATCCATGTCTCTTTTCTGTGTGTGTGTGTGTGTGTGTGTATATATATATATATATATCAAACTTGCCTCTTCCCTCTAGCTTCAGAGTATGAAGTGTTTCTCACTTTCCTTAATTTAGTGCATACCCTTGTACTATGGATTTCATATTTTGCTCTTCCTCAGTGATTTTGTTTCATTAATTCATTTTCCCTTCTATTATTTAGATCTCTAAAAAGGTTATTTATATCCTCCATCTTTAACACAAACAATCAAAAGGCAAACAAAAATCTCTCCTTTGGCACTATGTTTTCCTAAAAAACAAAATTACACTTTCTCCTTCTCTTCTTTGCAGAGATAGTAAAAGAGTAGTCTATAGTCAATTCACTTCTTTAACATATTACAGTCTGACTTATGGCAACTCTTCCTGAAATTGTTATTGCAGAGATCTCCAGTGACCTTTCAGTAGCTAACACAAAATAAATGTTTTTGTGAGTTATGTAACTTGTACTTACTACATCTAATAATTTCATTTACTATCCCCTTTACACCACTTCTCCATCAATATGAGGTGACATCATTCTCTCCAGTCACTCTACCCCCTGTGTTATTATCCTTTCTATTCCTAACTCTCTCCATTCTTGATTTAAACATCCTTTTTCACTATGATCCAAATTTTTACACTATTCTCAATTTTATATATTCTCCATTCATTAATTCTTACAGACTGTTGATTCCAAGGTCTTTAAATCACAAATGAATCTCTTGTCTAAATTCTAGACCTGTATTTTTTTTAAATTAATTTTTATTGTTGGTTGTTCAAAACATTACATAGTTCTTGATATATCATATTTCACACTTTGATTCAAGTGGGATATGAACTCCCATTTTTACCCCGTATACAGATTGCAGAATCACATCAGTTGCACAACCATTGATTTACATATTGCCATACTAGTGTCTGTTGTATTCTGCTGCCTTTCCTATCCTCTACTATCCCCCCTCCCCCCTCCCTCCCCTCTTCTCTCTCTACCCGCACTACTGTAATTCATTTCTCCCTCTTGTATTTTTCCCCCTTTCCCCTCACTTCCTCTTGTATGTAATTTTGTATACCCCTGAGGGTCTCCTTCCATTTCCATGCAATTTCCCTTCTCTCTCCCTTTCCCTCCCACCTCTCATTCCTGTTTAATGTTAATCTTCTTCTCATGCTCTTCATCCCTACTCTGTTCTTAGTTACTCTCCTTATATCAAAGAAGACATTTGGCATTTGTTTTTAAGGGATTGGCTAGCTTCACTTAGCATAATCTGCTCTAATGCCATCCATTTCCCTCCAAATTCTATGATTTTGTCATTTTTTAATGCAGAGTAATACTCCATTGTGTATAAATGCCACATTTTTTTATCCATTCTAGACCTGTATTTTTAAGCTCCCTCTTCATATGCTATAAATATCTCAAATTCAACCTTTTACTTTCCAAGTCATTGTCGCCTCTACCATGCTACTGAATCTCTTAGGGAAAGCTCTCCAACATTCTATCTAATTGATATCTCCTCCTTATTACTTCCATGCTTTTGTATTCTCCCATTATATCCTTTTCTGTCCCCACCTGAAAATTTCACTTCTTTCTTTTACATACTTCTTTTCTAACTTGCTTCTGAGTTATAGTTTTTCCACTATATTTGGTCCTAGTGCAGTTACTATTTGTGTTATTACCTACTGAGGAGAATCTATACACTGGTATGGTAGAGGAGAAGCAAGTGTATTGAAAAGAAAGTTGCATTTGAATATAATAGTCAAGGAAGAATGTTGCTGGCATGACACATGGTGAAAAGATGTAGAGTCTTTCTGTTCAGATTTAGTTATAAGTGGGAACACTTTGAACCAAGTGTGATGACAAGGTCACTGTTTTTAAACATCAGGGTTTTCTGAAACACACTGAGTCACAACTGTTGAGAGAAGATTGGGATGACAACCAAAAGTATTTTGTCATTTATTCATGATCTACTTAAAGGCAGAACTCACTCTTTCATCTCTAAATTTCCAACATCTAGCACACTACCTGATCATTAGAAAAACTTTTAAAAATATTTCAAAAGTGAATGATTCAAAAGCCCTCAGAGGTCAGTTAATAAGACTTTGGTGCCTTTCTTCCTACACAGCCTTTAGAAACTGAGAGGCAAAAGCAGAGAAACAGGGTCGTAGAAATATTAAATGGTTGATGATTTGCAAGGTAGGCCCAACTAAAGGTGAATGGGGTAGAGAGAGAAGATGGGAGGGGAGGGGAGGGGGGATAGTAGAGGATAGGAAAGGTAGCAGAATACAACAGTTACTATTATGGTATTATGTAAAAATGTGGATGTGTAACCGATGTAATTCTGCAATATTTGTAATGTTTTGAATAACCAATAAAAAAAATAAAATAAATTTGGGTTATAAAAGCAGTATGGAGATTCCTCAGAAAAGTTGGAATGGAACCCTTAATTGACCTAGTTATCCCACTCCTTGGTATATACGAAAATGACTTAAAATCAACATACTATAGTAATGCAGCCACATCAATGTTTATAGGAGCTCAATTCACAATAGCCAAGCTATGGAACCAACCCAGGTGCCCTTCAACAAATGAATGTATAAAGAAAATGTGGTATATATACACAATGGAATATTATTCAGCCATGAAGAAGAATGAAATTATGGCATTTGCCAGTAATTGGATGGAACTAAAGACCATTATGCTAAGTGCAATAAGCCAATCCTAAAAAACCAAAGGCTAAATGTGTTTTTCTGATATGTGGATGCTAACACACAATGCCGGGGGGCGAGAATAGAAGTTCATTGGATTAGACAAAAGGAAATAAAGGAAAGGGGGGGGAAGGAATACTAAAGACAGTAGAATGAAGTGGGAATAACTTTCCTATGTTCACATATGAATACACGACCAGTGTAACTCCACACCAGGTACAACCACAGAATAGGAAGTTATACTCCATGTATGTATAATATGTCAAAATACATTCTACAGTCAAGTATAACTATAAAGAGAAAAATTTAAAAAGAATTGAAAAAAAAAAGTTGGGTTCCAGGGATAGAAGAAAAACACATTTGGTAGGGACATGGCTGGGAGAAGTAGGAGAGTGGGGAAGGGGAAATTCAGAGTTTCCAATCTTGGATAAGGAGTTCTACTGAATGATAAGCCTGAATTTGTGATGATTCCAGCATCAATTAAAATTATGTGAAGATGAGATAGAGCAAAAAACCTATGATATTTAGTTGTTGGTGAAAATATAGAAACAAAGATAAAGATGATTACTGTGATTCAAGTGCTAAACACAGTGACAGAAGTTTCTATCCCAGAAAGATAATATGAAACCATGATAAGGATGCAGAATGAATTCAGAAATGGCTAGTAATTCACACTTCTATTGCTTCCCAGTCATATGATCTTAAACAAAAGTAACCTTGGGGAAATTACTTGACCTAACCAAGCATGAATCTCACAATCTATAAAAAAAAAACTGCAATATTATCAGATACATAAAGATTGTTATCTGGATTAAATGAGATAACATTTAGCACATGATGGCTGACTTAGAGTAAGCCCTCAGTAAATGTTAAGAAAATGTGTGTATATTTGTGTGTGTGTGTATGTGTGTGTGTGTGTGTGTGTGTGTGTGAGAGAGAGAGAGAGAGAGAGAGAGAGAGTGTGTGTTTGCATGGCTTGATTCTCAAATGTTGAAATGTAACAGTAGGTATTGAGATTCATTTGAGTCATTAGGTACACATAAATTCTTCCCATGGAGCTGAACAAAATCTATCAATGTGATCATAAAACTCCTTCTAGTAATCTTTGAAGAGTAACTTAATTCAGCCTGAATTGTATAGAAAATATATTCTAAGGCAACTGTTTGTTGCTAATAATTTATTGAGGCATACAATCTCAAGAACCAAAAGTTAGAGAAAGGGATAGTAAGACAGAGAATGAAAACATAGATATGTCTGTTTCCTAGCAGGCTATGGTTTCATAGGTTATCTGTCTTATCTTGCCAGGTGGCTTAAGAGCAGTATTGCTTTAGACTCAAGCACCTAGGGGGGTTGCCTTGAGTCATGCATCTCTCTCTCTCTCTCTCTCTCTCTCTCTCTCTCTCTCTCTCTCTCTCACACACACACACACACACACACACACCCTTAAAGAACATGTGGACCTCTATACCTCTATCCCTGGAGATAAAGTACTCAGAATTTCTGGCACAGCCCCAGCCTGTATTAAAAACATCTGTTTTCATGACTAACACCATCCAAGTCCCAGCGAATTATCTTTCAGCATTTCTTACCTTTATACTCTCTGAATGCCACTATTGGTTATCCCAACGCCATTATTAGAGATGGAGTTGTGTCTTGCTTCAGACTTCAGGAAAGATTTGAGTGATGAAAGAACTCAGGTAAGAAATTCTCTCAACTACAATGAAATAGATTATTGCATTTCAGAATATCATTTATTCAATACGCGACTATTGTTATGTTTCTCACTTTTATTTTTATTCCAATTGTGGATCTGTAGACACTTATGAATTAGCACATATCCCTAAGGGAACATTTTACAATACTAAACAAGTCATGTTACTCTTAAATTTCTATACATATAAATATAGATATAATGTGTAATGAACTCTGATACTATTTTTGGAAAGACAACTAAATGAATATTGAATGTTAGGAACACAAATAGTTTTAATAAAGATATTTCATAAGATCTAATTGATATTTCTTTTTTCTTTTTAGAGAGAGAGAAAGAGAGAATTTTATTTATTTTTTATTTTTTCAGCGGACACAACATCTTTGTTTGTATGTGGTGCTGACGATCGAACCCGGGCCGCACCCATGCCAGGGGAGCACGCTACCGCTTGAGCCACATCCCCAGCCCCTCTAATTGATATTTCTAAAATTTCATAAAACATCAATTTTATTTAAACAGGTTTCACTTCAAATTTTGACAGCAAATCTAATCCTCAAAGATAATTTTGAGCATTGCAAAGAAAATAATTTTTGAAAATATATGAAACACAATTTATATTTTTGTTTTATATTTATCTTAATTAATATTTTGATGGAGATGCATAAAATAATTAGACTTTAAAAATAAGTATGTTTGTGGGGGCTGGAGATATAGCTCAGTTGGTACAGTACTTGCCTCACATGCACAAGGCCCTGGGTTCAATCCCCAGCACCACACACACACACACACACACACACACAAAAAAACAAAACAAAACAAAAAAAAAAAACAAAAAAAAAACAGTGTGTTTGTTAATCTTTTACCTCTGTGCTGCCTGATATGGTGGCCACCAGCCATACAAAATCTATTGCATACTTGCTCTGTGGTCATTCCAAATTGAGATTACCGTAAGTGTAAAATACACATTGGATTTTGAATACTTAATATCAAAAAATATATTGAGTCATTCATTAATATCTGTTTTGATTACATGTTGGGATTATGCTATTTTGGTCAATTGAGTTTAAAATAAAATACACTATTAAGATTAATATCATTTGTTTCTGTTTACTTTTTTAATGTGGCTACCACAATATTTGAACTCAAGAGTGACTCATATTTCTATCGCCAGCACTGATTTTATCACTTTGAGCAACAGACACACTGTGAAAATCTTGATGGTTATAATGAAATTAGTAATTTTTGGCGTGAACATACTTTGTATACAGAGATATGAAAAATTGTGCTCTATATGTGTAATAAGAATTATAATGTGTTCCACTGCTGTCATGTATTTAAAAAAATAATAAAATCAATAAAAAATTAATTAGTAATTTTACTGATATGAAAGCAAACAATATAATTTTGAATAATTATATAATGTTTTATGAGAGATGTGTTTGTTTTATTATTTGCCAAAACATCACCAGCCCTGAGTATATACAATCAAAATTAAAATGTATCCTCTTTGATATTTTGTGGGCTTTTAGTTAGAGGAAAATAGTAGTCTTCCCTAAGTTGTTTTGTCATTACGATATAGGACATTTAGGTCATATATTTTTCAAGGTAGAATGATAGAAGATACACAACATCTATCATTCCTCTGCAGATGGTAATATCTGTTGTCTACTTTATAGTACTTCTCAGGGATCTACTATCCCTTAAGTGTCATATATGCAAGAACATCCATCCTACATACTCCCCAAGAGGCAGCCCCTTGCCCCACCCCAGTGCCTATTAAGATGGTTTAGGATGTAGATATAAATGGGTATTTTACTGAAGAATGGAATAGCTCTCTCAGATCACTGTAGTGCAGAAGGAAAAGAGTTTATGCCTTCATCCAACTCATCTTCCCTAGGGCCACAAAAAATGAGAGAGGCCTGATGATCATTCTTATTAACCTCACCTCTATCTATCACCTCTATCTTTTTCATATTGTCACATTCCAGAATTCCCCAGGAAACTTGAACCTTTTCCATATCAAGAAAATGTTACATGCCTCAGATCTTTCTTGTCTCTTACCTTCCCCAGTATCTCAGCTTTAGAGAAGACATATGTTTCTGGTTCTGTGAGATGAATGACAGAAGCAGATGTCCCCATTCTCATCCGCTCCATGGAGCATCCTACCAGTGAGAACTTCACAACTTACTTAAAAGGGAAGTTTCTCTCACGAGAAAAAAAACATTAATGTTTTGACCACCACCACCCCCACCCTTAAGAAAAAGGACAAGTATTTTAGGATAAAAGCAAAATTTAGTTCCTTGACACCTGGAAGTCATTTTTCCTTGGTAACTATCAAGTAGTTCTAGTACCTGTTAATGCACAAATATCAACATCCTTTATGGAATTAAAGTAGTTTTTTTCCATTCCCATTCCATGTTCTGCATTAATATAGTAACCATATGACCAAATACTTATTTTCCTAGTATAATAGTTAAAACTTCCTTCTTCTTGGAGCCTTGGGGAACCAGAAAGTATCAAAGTGATATAGAACAGAAAAGATGAGGCTGGGGAAAAGGCCCAATAAAACCATTTGTAAACTCCTATGTTCACCTTCAACCTGTGCATATATAGATCTGATGTTAAGTGCCACTTGTATGGTGCACATGAGTGACGTTTCCAAATAGCCAGTAAAGCCTTCAACAACTGAAATGACATTGGCACCACAGCCCAGAGAATGTAGGTTGAAAAGTGCCCCCTGATTCTAACCAGGTGAAGTATATCTTATCACAAAGATATCTTAACTAGTTCCATTACCTGCTAATGCACAAATATCAACATCCTTTATGGAACTGAAGTAAGATCCAGAGTCTCATAATATAATATTTTAAATGTCCAAGAAATAGGAAATGGTGGTATAGAGTGCTTGCCTAGCAAGAACTAGTAACTATATTCAAATCCCTCTACTGTAAAAAGAAAAACAAACCTACAGGAAATAATTCAAATTACTCAACATATTAAGAAACCTTAAAATATTATTATTATTATTATTATTATTATTATTATTATTTATCATCATCATCACCATTAGATATTTATGGTTATACATAGTAGTTGGAAGAAATCCCCAAAATTTTAACTCACATGGCATAAGATGATAAGCATATGCTAACAATGAGATTTCATAGGTAGTAGAATATTCTGAAATAGAATATGAAAGAGTTAAAATTATAAATTCCTAGAAAGAATAATCATGAATACTCTTTTTTTTGGAGGGGGGGAGTACCAGGAATTGAACTTAGGGGCACTTAACCACTGACCCTCCTCCCCAGGCGCTTTTATTTATTTATTTATTTTCAGACAATTTCTCACTAAGTTTCTTAGCGCCTTGCTAAATTGCTGAGGCTGGCTTTTAACCTGCAATTCTCCTGACTCAGCTTCCTGAGCCATTAGGATTACAGGTGTGATCATGAATGCTCTTGGAACACAAGTTAAATTTTAAAATACAGCAAAGAACTAGAACATATAAAGAAGAACCAATAGGTATTTTAGAATTTAAAAATACAATGACAGAAGTAAAAATAAAAACCTCATGTGATATACTGTATAGCAGAATGGAGATGACAAAGGTAAGAGTTAATAAATGTGAAGGTAGATCAATAGAAATTGTCAAGTCTGAGAAACAAAGCAAAAGATTATCTATAAGACTACAACAAATTGTCTCTATGTCTTTTGAGTCCTAGAAGGAAAATAGAAAGAGTTTGGTATTGAAAAAAATGGTTGAAGAAATATGGCTGAGAACTTTCTAAGTTCTACAAAAGACCTACAAATTCAAGAAACTAAATGAGCCTCAAACAGAAACAACCAGAAAAATTAAAGATTAAAAAAAACTCTCAAAGCAGCCAGAGAAAAATGATGCATTACCTATAGGTGAAGAATGATTAAATGGCAATGGATTTCTCATGATGACTAGAGAAAAGGAATAGAATATTTTTAAAGTACTGAAAAAATGAACTGTTGATTCATAATTCTATATCCAGAAAAACTATCCTTCAAGAATAAATGTTTTAATAGGTTTATGTTGAAAACAATTTAACCAGGTCTGATGAAAATTTCAATGTACGTAAAAGTAATATATAAGACAATCATAAAACGCAGATAAGGGTGGGAATAATGGGATCTATATGGTGGTAAGGTATATACATTCCAGTTGAAGTGGTAAATATTTTCTCTAAATAGATCATTAAAAGTATTTTGTAATCTCTACAATAGACAATAGAAAGTACTTAGAGATATAGTTAATCATAATAGATACTTAAAATAACCCAAAAGAAACTTGGAAAGAAGAAACAGAAACAGAAAAAAGAGGAGGAAAAAAATAACAAAATCTTAAATCTATATCACTAAATATAAAGCATTTAAATATTCTAACATACCATTTAAAAAATGAAGATTGTCATATGGGTAAAAATTCCTGGTTCAGCTTTATACTGTGTTGAAAGTTATTTCAAATATAATGATATAGATGAGTTAAAACTAAAAAGATAGTAAAAGTAAAACAAATCAAGACAGGGTATATTAATATCAGAAAAATGGGGGTTGGGGATATGGCTCAGTGGTAGAGCACTTTCCCGGCCCTGTGTTCAATCCCCAGCAATGAAAAAAAAAAAAGAGAGAAAAAAATAAACTTCAGAACAAAGAAATTTACCAAGGGTAAAGATGGACAATACACATTGATAAAAGGGTCAATTTGCCAAGAAGATATAACAATTTTAAATGTTTATGGTTCAAACAAAGCAAAAATTGACAGAATAGTAAAGAAAAATAGGCAAATTTTGGATTAGAGACTTCAACATTCATCACATAGTAATAGAACTAGCAGACAGAAAATTAGTAATGATATGGAAAGACTGACCAAATCTTCAACCAACTTAATCGAATCAACATTTTATCAAACCTCTATTCCAATGATAGCAAAAATCACATTCTTTACAAGTGCATGTGGAATACTTAATGTAGATCAGCTCTAGGGTCATAATAATGCCTAGAAAATGAAAAGAATGAAGATCATCTGAAGGATGTTCCATGATCATGATGGATTTGAACTAGAAATTAGTAACATCAAAAATGGGAAATCTCTAAGCATTTAGAAATTAAACAACACACATTATCATGGATCTGAAAGAAAGTTTCAAGTAAAACTAAAATTCTATTTTGAGCCAAACAAAAATGAAAATATAATCAATATTTGTGGAATGCTGCCGGGCATGGTGGCACACACCTGTAATTCCAACAACTCAGGAGGCTGAGAAGAGGATTGCAGCTAAGAGGCCAGCCTCATCTACTTACCAAGGCCCTAAGCAACTTAGTGAGAACCTGTCTCAAAATAAAATAAGGGGTGGGAGGCTAGGGATATAGTTGATTGGTAAAGCACCTGGGGTTTAATCTCAAATACCAAAATAATAATAATAATAATAATAATAATAATAATAATAATAATAATAATAATGGAATACAGGTAAATCAATGCTTGGAAGAAAATTTATAACATCAATCCTTTACATTAGAAAAGAAGAGCTTCTCAAATGGGTAAGTTTCCATCTTAAGAAATTAGACAAAGAAGAGAAACATAAACCAAAGTAAGCAGAAGGATGGCAGTAACAGAAGAGCAGTGTCAATAAAACTGAAAATAAAATCAACAGAAAAATCAATGAAAACAAGATGTGGCTTTTGGAAAAAATAAAAATAAATTACTAGAAAGTCTGACAAAGAAAAAATAAAGAGAAGACACAAAATTACCTATATTGGAAATGAAGAGGAACTATCTCTAAAGACCCTGTAAATTAGAAAAAAAAAATAATTAGACAGTATTATTAACAACTCTATGTACATAAATTCAATAACTTAGATAAAATAGACAAAATCTTTGAAAACTATAAACTTCTAAAGCTCATCCAATGTGAAATAGAGAATTTGAGTTTCCCTATAACTATTAAATAAATCTAATGAAACATAAAATGACCCATATGTTAAAAACTACAAAAGATGGAGAAAGAAATCAAAGACATAAATAAATGAATAGGCATATTCAGTTCATGGATTGAAAAACCCAACATGTTAAGAATGTTAATTCTGGGCTGAGGCTGTGGATCAGTGGCAGAGCACTTGCCTGGCACGTGTGGGGCCCTGGGTTTGATCCTCAGCACTACATAAAAATAAAATAAAGGTATTGTGTCCACCTACAACTAAAAAAAATGTATATTAAAAAAATAATGTTAGGAGCTAAAGCTGTGGCTCATTGTTAGAGTACTTGCCTTGCAAGTATGGGGCACTGAGTTCAATCCTCAGCACCATGTAAAAATAAATAAAGATATTTTTAAAAATTTTTAAAAAGAATATTAATTCCATCCAATTGCCCAATAGTTTTAAAATAATATTAACTAAAATTTCAGCAACATTTTTTGTAAATATGGGCAAACCAATTCTAAAATTTATATACAAGGAAAAATGAAGTAAATTAACTAAACCAATTTTTCAAAAGAAAAATGAAATGAAAGGATTGAGTCTAATCAATAATAAGGCTTGCTATAGAGCTACAGTAATCAAAGTGTGGTATTTGATAAGAGACACATAGATGAATGCACAGAATATTGTCCAGCAATTAACAAATATGGCAATTCAATTTTTGAAAAAAGTGCAAAAGAAATCCAATGGAGAAAGGATAGACTTTTCAAAAAAGAAAAGATCAAGGGTTTTAGAACACATGATAATTGATATGTAAAAAATGAAGCCTCAATCTACCTCACACTTATATAGGGCTTTTATCCAAATGAATCATGGGTTTAAAAATAAGAACAGTATAAAATTTTTATAAGAGGGGATAGTAGAGGATAGGAAAGGCAGCAGAATACAACAGACACCAGAATGGCAATATGTAAATCAATGGTTGTGCAACTGATGTGATTCTGCAATCTGTATATGGGGTAAAAATGGGAGCTCATATCCCACTTGAATCAAAGTGTGAAATATGATATATCAAGAACTATGTAATGTTTTGAACAACCTACAATAAAAATTAATTTAAAAAAATTTTTTATAAGAAAGCAGAAGAACTTATTTGTGGCCTCAGTTTAGGTGAAAAGTTCTTAGACATGATACTAAACAAAATCTATTAAAGAAAAAAAAACTGATGAATAGACACTGATAACAATTAAGAACTTCTGTTCTGTGAAAGACATTGTCAAGAAGAAAAAAAAAAGACAAGTTGCAGACCAGGAGAAAATCTTCACAAATCTCATATCTAACAAATGATACATATAAAGAAATCTCCAAACTAAACATAAGAAAATGAAAAGACGTCTAATTAAAAAAATAAGCAAAGAACTTGAGCAGTCACTTTGCCAAAGAGGATGTAAGAATGACAAATTAGCATAAGAAGCAATGTACAACCTCATTAATCCTTAAAGAACTGCAAATGTCAACCACAATGAGAAACAACTATTAGAACAACTAAAATTTAAAAATACTGACAATTTCAAGCACTGTTGAGGATGCAAAGCAACAAGTACTCTCCCACATTTCCAGGGGGAATACTCGGTGGCACAGTCACTCTGAAAAATGGTTTATAAGTTCTTTTAAGGATTAAACATACACTTATCATATGACCCAGTAATTCTACTCCTGAGTATTTAACCCCAGAGCAGTAACTGGCAATATATTTTTCTGTTAATAAATGGATTAGAATAAGTTATACTCCATGTGTGTATAACATGCCAAAATACACTCTACTGTTATGTGTATCTAAAAGAACAAATAAAAATAGAATTTAAAAAAAGAAATGGATGGTCAATATTTTAAGCTTTGCGAACCATACCATCTTTGTCACAACTATTCAATCATGCTGGTATAGAGCAAAAGCCTCCATAGAAAATATGTCAAAGAATGGGTGGGGCTGAATTGCAATAGAACATTATTTATAAAAAAAGATGGTAGGCCAGATCTGACCTCAGTACTATATATAGTGTGCTGATCTTTTCCTATAGAAATGAAAACTTATATCTTCATAAAAACCTCTACGTGAATGTTCATAGCAGCTTCATTCATAATTAACAAACACTGGAAACAATCTAAATATACTTCAACAGGTGAATGATAAACACAATGTGGTATAGTCATTCAATGGAACACTACTGAGCAATAAAAGAACCAACTGGTAATAAACCCAACTTAGATGGATGGCAAGGGAATTATGCTAAGTGTAAAAATCCATTATCAAAGTTGCATACTGTATGATTCCATTGTTTTTTGTTTTGTTTTGTTTTGTTTTTGGTACCAGGTATTGAACCCAGGGTCACTTTACCAGAGAGCTCTATCCCCAGCCATTTTTAATTTTTATATTGAGACAGGGTCTCATTAAGACCTTGTTAAGACTGGCCTCAAGGGGCTGGGGATATAGTTCAGTTGGTAGAGTGCTTGCCTCGCATGCACAAGGCCCTGGGTTCAATCACCGGCACCACAAAATAAATAAATAAATAAAATAAAATAAAATAAAAAAGACTGGCTTCAAAATTGCAATCGTTTGGCCTTCGCCTCCCAAGTTGCTGGAATTATGGGCATTCATCATAGTGCCTGGCTCTGTGTGATTCCATTTATATGGCATGCAACAAAAAGTAATGTTGTAGAACAGATCAGTGGTTATCAATGATAGGTATGGAAGAAAATATGGGGTGTTTTGTATACTGTTTCCGATGTTGGTAACACAAATTTATGAATATGTTAGAAATTCAAACACCTATTTATTTATTTATGGGTACCACGGATTGAACTCAGGGGCACTCAGTCACTGAGCCACATCCCCAGTCCTATTTTGTATTTTATTTAGAGACGGAGTCTCACTTAATTGCTTAGCACCTCACTTTTGCTGAGACTGGCTTTGAACTCATGATCCTGCTGCCTCGGCCTCCCAAGTCACAGGGATTACAGGCATGCACCACCACACTTGGCTCAAAAGCCTTTTTAACATGTTAAAATCCATGAACTTGTGTGTCAACGAAAAGATTTAATTTTATTTTATGAAAAAAATTAAAATAAAATAAAATACAGAAAAATATGCCCCAATTTGGATGATAAACCATCTGGTTATCCTCTTTACAAACTTTTTGAGAACAATAATATCTACTCCTAATTTTTCTCTATTTACATACTAGGAAACTGAAGTCCACAGTCATTTTATTATTGGGTTGAGGTAAGAGACAGCCAACCTATAATGTCTGAAGACAAAGCTTGAATATTACCTATAAAGCCATTCAGTCTTCCATCAGATAGATGCTCATCAAATGAGCTGCCTCATTTTTGATGCAACTTATCAGGTTGGTGTCAGAGAATCTCTCTAAGGAATTAACATTTCAGGCCTACCTGAAAAGAGGAAGTGAATCATGTGAATTTCAGCAGGAAGGTGCTTTACAAGTATAGGAAACATGAAATGCAGGAGTCGAGTCAAGATCAGATCTGTGGTGTTAAGAAGCCATGAAAGTGGTCTGGTTGAGGCTATATTTTGAGAAGAAAGACAATGGATTTTGGTAATAAAATGAAAGAGGGACAGAAGGAAAAGGAAAGAATTAAAGGTGACTCCCAGATTTTGAGTTTCAGCAAATGGATAAATAGAGTTACTATATAAAATAAGGTAGGAGACATTAGCTTTAGGGAAAGATCCAAATGTTATGCTTTTTAATCTGAGTAGAAAGATTAAGCAGGAAGTTTCCTATATGAGTCTAGCATTAAGGAAAGAGATCAGGGCAAGAGGTGTCAATTTGGGAGTTATCATCTTTAGATAGTATTTAAAAGTCACAGAACTTGTGAGATCACCAAAAGATAGAGTATGGGTTAAAAGGAATGATAGACTGCTCAAGTCACTCTGTCATTTAGCAGTCAACAAGAGAAAGATGGGTTAGCAGAGGAAATTGAGAAGAAGTAACCAGTGAAGTAGGAGCAAAATCTGGAGATCCAAATGAAGAAAAGGTTTCAAGAAGGACAGGATCATCAACCACGTCCAATGTTGCTGAGAGGCCAAGGAAGTTAGGGACTGAAAATTGATCCTAGGACTTGGAATTATGTAGGTGACCTTAATTAGAACCTTTCAAAGTAGAGGAAATAAAAGTCTCAGAGTAGGAGGTAAGAATGTGAAGACTAACTCTTTCATGCTTGCTGTCTTCATAAGGGGTGAATAAGAGGGGCATGACTTCAAGTGGATGACTTTTAAGTGGGTCCAAATGTAATATAGTGTAGAGTTGATAAGAGTGCCTGGATAATTACCATGTTCCAAGGACACATTGTTAGGGAACTCTATTGTAATTAGAGTTTTAAAATCAATAAAAGTTATTTTCTATCTTGAAATATAAATGCCTTGTATTAAATGATGAAGCAGAACCAAGTTAATATTTAATTCAATATGAGGATAATCTTTGAGGTCAATTCCATACATTTAAATGAAGCAAAAGACTAGCTCCAAAGGTAGCTTAATAACTTTACATCTTTGAGAGGCATCTCTAAAATCACAATAGCTGATATAGCTATCTTCAGAGCTAGTCATTTAATTCGTGGCATTGACCTACTTTCCTCTTTAATTATTTAAGAGTTAGCTGTTCAGTTGAATCTTGTCCTTGCAATGTGAAGAACAGGACTGTAATTTGTTGTACTTTTTTAGTCAAAATTATAGAGTTCATATAACAAAGGAATCTGTTGCAAGTAAATTTAAAAGTAAATAAAAAGATACAGAACTCATTTTTAAAAACACTGGTTTTCCAAGATGAACAATTTAGATTATCATTGGATTACCATTTGATCTCAAGTTTTTAATGCCAGACAAATTGGTTTCTTAGTTATTTACCTGAGTAATAGTAATTTACATCTAGCATATAGAGGCAATTGTGAAGATTGAGGTGTCTCTTACTTTACTTTTCTTCAGTAAATATAATATAAAATAATTTTGTGTTTGGGGTGAGAGGAGAATCACCTTACTTTGTTACCTGTTCAGCTCTCCTAGATGATATTAGATATTATGGTTTTCATATTTCCAAGCCCAACTTCTTTCCCCTTTCACTGAAGATAATATAACTCTTGGTTCACTGACAGGTCATGACAAAATATTACCCGAAATAGGAATCAAGCAAGAATTTCACTAGAAAAGCAAGCACCTTTTCTTCCTTTATCCAAGAGACTTCGCCTCTTAAGAATTAGCAAATCAGGCCAGGCACAGTGGTGCACACCTGTAATCCCAGAGACTTGGGAGGCTGAGGCAGGAAGATTGCCAAGTTCAAGTCCAACCTTGGCAAGTTGGTAAGACCCTGTCTCAAAAATAAATAAATAAAAAGTGTTAGGGGTATAGCTCAGTGAAAGAGCATCCCTGGGTTCAAATCCCAATACTGCAAAAAAAGAAAAATACTGCTATTATTGCTGTCCACCTCATAGGCCCCCATCTGTAACAATGAACTCATGTTCCCTGTACCTTCAACTTTCAGCTGACATAGCATGTCTTTGGACTATCATCAGTAGTGTGTTGGTAACCAATTACCAACAGTAAGTATTCCAATATGTAGTGCTTTGCCAATTTCCATGATGTAAATATTCCCACTACTGGTGATTTCAAATTACCAACATGACATCACTGAAAACAGAGTTAAGAAGAGATATACACACTTAGTTATCAGGAACTAGTAGAGACACATTTTAGCACATCACTGGGGCACTATTTGCCTTGGATGCAATAGGAAAATTATGTAGTATAGTGCAAAAAGGGAGCAACAGCTCTGGTAAAATAGAGACAAAAAGAAAGTAATGAAACCATTTTAGAAACATTGTTAGAGTCTGTAAACAAGTCTGGATGGCGCCTGGCATTTTGCCAGAGGGAGTGGTTTGTGAAGTAACGCCAGCGAGCCAGTAAGTGTGGAGATTCCTTATTGGTTGACTGCTGTATCTAGTTTATGTTAATTAAGATAAGCTGTGTGTAATGTATATATACCACTCCTGTCCTACAATAAACGGCTCCCACTCCTGCTGTATCAATCTACACAAGTTGCTCGTCACCCCCGGGTTATTTTGCTGCAGCCGGACTGCGGCAAAACATAAAGAAAATATCAAGATAAGTAGCATAGTATTTGGGGGAATGAGTGAATTTATAACAAAGATCTCACACTACACTCAAAATAAGTAAATCGGGGAGAGATAGTACAAGAGAATGAGCTGAGAGAGAGGGATAAGGGGAGAAAGAATTGCTTTGA
Source organism: Callospermophilus lateralis (assembly GCF_048772815.1). Lineage (NCBI taxonomy): Eukaryota > Metazoa > Chordata > Mammalia > Rodentia > Sciuridae > Callospermophilus > Callospermophilus lateralis. The sequence goes on from NC_135325.1 coordinate 17,911,606, forward strand.
GCTAGAAATTCTGAGAGGAAAATAAATAAACCGACTTTTCTGATATGGTACCAACATATTTGCAAGAAGAGCTGAAAATGAGGTTTGATTCTGTGTCTAGGAGAAAAGGAAATTATTTAACAAACACCTAGCATTGTCTCTGCCTTTTAAACTCTGGAAGATTCACCTGCATCAAATCTTCAGCTCCTTTATTTCCTCTATTCACTGCTCTGTAAAACACTAGAACACATCTTGAAACACCAACACCTCTCATCTTGTGAATTGATGAATCAAAAGACCTAAATTCATGTTTTGACAATAATCATCTAAATGAAGACTCTCTACCACTCAGCCAGCTCTCATACACATAACAAGTGATGGATATTTTTCCAAGTGATAAATAGAATTTTCATTAAGCCCAGGAATGAAGTAACTAATTCAAATTTTTGCAACCCATCATGAACTGTGATGATAGTCTGTCATAAATTTTTAAAAATATTTTTTAGTTGTTGATGGACCTTTATTTTATTCATTTATTTATATGTGGTGCTGAGAATCGAACCCGGTGCCTCACACATTTGAGGAAAGCACTCTACCACTGAGCCACAACCCCAGCCCTATGTCATAAACTTTATCAAGTCTTTTGCAGTTTAACTCTGAAAACAAAGTCATAGATGTGTTTTTTAAAAAGAATCATAAAACCCTCAATACTAAAATATAGCCACTTTAGGTTGGTCCTACAGTGTTGAAATGCATAGATAAAGACAAGTTTCCACTATTACAAGAAGTTCTACTGAACAGTGTAGATTCAGTCTTTTTGGGAAAAAAGAAAAGAAAAGAGATGTACTAACCATTTTTCAAGCAAATTTGTCTCAGCCAAACTTTTGATAGTCAGGAAGTGATCCCATTTGTTTGTGGAATATGGAAATGAGTAAAATGTCACCAATTACCATTTATGATAAGCATAAAAATAGGCAAAGAAGATATAAGGACAGAAATAAGAAGATGAAGAATTTAAGAGTCAAATAAGCACAAAGAAAGTAGCTCAAGAGACTTTATATGGTATGTACTCACTAGAGATGGATCATAAGTTTGGCTCCCTATAGAAAATGGAATGTTATAATACAGTAAAAAGTATGATATAGGCAAGTTTTTTTAAAAAAAGTACAACCACATATTTTCCTAGAACAGAGGACAGAGTAATAGGATACTATCTATATTACATACTTACCAATGACCTCAACAACTTCCTTTCAGAGACTATAGCAATTAATTTTGATAGAACTGCTTCTTTTTTTTAATTAATTTTTATTGTTGGTTGTTCAAAACATTACATAGTTCTTGATATATCATATTTCACACTTTGATTCAAGTGGGATATGAACTCCCATCTTTACCCGGTATACAGATTGCAGAATCACATCAGTTGCACATTCATTGATTTACATATTGCCATACTAGTGTCTGTTGTATTCTGCTGCCTTTCCTATCCTCTACTATCCCCCCTCCCCCCTCCCCTCCCATCTTCTCTCTCTACCCCCTCTACTGTAATTCATTTCTCCCCCTTATATTTTCCCCCTTTCCCCTCACTTCCTCTTGAATGTAATTTTGTATACGCCTGAGGGTCTCATTTCATTTCCATGCAATTTCCCTTCTCTCTCCCTTTCCCTCCCACCTCTCATCCCTGTTTAATGTTAATCTTCTTCTCATGGTCTTCATCCCTACTCTGTTCTTAGTTACTCTCCTTATATCAAAGAAGACATTTGGCATTTGTTTTTAAGGGATTGGCTAGCTTCACTTAGCATAATCTGCTCTAATGCCATCCATTTCCCTCCAAATTCTATGATTTTGTCATTTTTTAATGTAGAGTAATACTCCATTGTGTATAAATGCCACATTTTTTTATCCATTCGTCTATTGAAGGGCATCTAGGTTGGTTCCACAGTCTTGCTATTGTGAATTGTGCTGCTATGAACATGGATGTAGCAGTGTCCCTATAGTGTGCTCTTTTTAGGTCTTTAGGGAATAGACCGAGTAGGGGAATAGCTGGGTCAAATGGTGGTTCTATTGCGAGCTTTCCAAGAAATCTCCATACTACTTTCCAAATTGGCCGCACCAATTTGCAGTCCCACCAGCAATGTACAAGTGAACCCTTTTCCCCACATCCTCGCCAGCACTTGTTGTTGTTTGACTTCCTAATGGCTGCCAATCTTACTGGAGTGAGATGGTATCTTAGGGTGGTTTTGATTTGCATTTCTCTGACTGCTAGAGATGGTGAGCATTTTTTCATGTACTTGTTGATTGATTGTATGTCCTCCTCTGAGAAATGTCTATTCAGGTCCTTGGCCCATTTGTTGATTGGGTTATTTGTTATCTTATTGTCTAATTTTTTTAGTTATTTGTATATTCTGGATATTAGGGCTCTATCTGAAGTGTGAGGAGTAAAGATTTGTTCCCAGGATGTAGGCTCCCTATTTACCTCTCTTATTGTTTCTTTTGCTGAGAAAAAACTTTTTAGTTTGAGTAAGTCCCATTTGTTGATTCTAGTTATTAACTCTTGTGCTATGGGTGTCCTATTGAGGAATTTGGAGCCCGACCCCACAGTATGTAGATCATAGCCAACTTTTTCTTCTATCAGACGCCATGTCTCTGATTTGATATCAAGTTCCTTGATCCACTTTGAGTTAACTTTTGTGCATGGTGAGAGAAAGGGATTCAGTTTCATTTTGTTGCATATGGACTTCCAGTTTTCCCAACACCATTTGTTGAAGATGCTATCCTTCCTCCATTGCATGCTTTTAGCCCCTTTATCAAATATAAGATAGTTGTAATTTTGTGGATTGGTTTCTGTGTCCTCTATTCTGTACCATTGGTCCACCCGCCTGTTTTGGTACCAGTACCATGCTGTTTTTGTTACTATTGCTCTGTAGTATAGTTTGAAGTCTGGTATAGCAATACCGCCTGATTCACACTTCCTGCTTAGCATTGTTTTTGCTATTCTGGGTCTTTTATTTTTCCATATGAATTTCATGATTGCTTTCTCTATTTCTACAAGAAATGCTGTTGGGATTTGGATTGGCATTGCATTAAACCTATAGAGAACTTTGGGTAATATTGCCATTGTGATGATGTTAGTTCTACCTATCCATGAACAGGGTATATTTTTCCATCTTCTAAGATCTTCTTCTATTTCTCTCTTTAGGGTTCTGTAGTTTTCATTGTATAAGTCTTTCACCTGTTTTGTTAGGTTGATTCCCAAGTATTTTATTTTTTTTGAGGATATTGTGAATGGAGTGGTTGTCCTCATTTCCATTTCAGAGGATTTGTCGCTGATATACAGGAATGCCTTTGATTTATGCGTGTTGATTTTATATCCTGCCACTTTGCTGAATTCATTTATTAGCTCTAATAGTTTCTTTGTAGACCCTTTTGGGGCTGTTAGGTATAGAATCATGTCATCTGCAAATAGTGATAATTTGAGTTCTTCTTTTCCTATTTTTATGCCTTTATTTTCTTTCGTCTGTCCAATTGCTCTGGCCAGTGATTCGAGAACTATGTTGAACAGAAGTGGTGAGAGAGGGCATCCCTGTCTTGTAGAACTGCTTCTTTTAAATGTCATTAATGAATGATTGTGGCATAATATCAAAAAAAAAAGACATTCAAGAGAAGCATTTCTAGTAGACACAAAAACAATACAGGGCAGGAAAATCTCCTGGTTTTCTGCCATGATCTAAAATAAGGATTTAGAACCAACCTATTCAATATAGTAGCCACTAGCTACATGAGGCCACTTATACTTAAATTTAAATTAATTAAAATTAAATGCAATTAAATATTAAATGTCCCAGTCACACCAGCCACATTTCAAGTTCTCAGTAGTCATTTGTGGCTCATCCTACAGAGTTGAAAAGCATAGGTAAAGATTGCTTCTATCATTGCAAGAAGTTCTATTGGATAGTATTGATCTAGACAGAGAGAGAGAGAGAGAGAGAGAGAGAGAGAGAGAGAGAGAGAGAGACTGACCTTTTTTTTCAAGCAGGCCTGTCTCAGGCAAGCTTGTGACAGTCAGGGAGAAATTGTGCATTCAAGGTTATGTTCTGATAATGACCAAAAACAAGTGCATGTTTGTTAAAGCCAGAATCATAGCTTTACTAAACTATGCAGAGTTCTTATTAATTTCCTTATAGCGCAAAAAGACAAGAGAAAGGCAATTAAAAAAAAAAAGAGCAAGGTGAGACAACAGGAAACCATTTGGAGAGTTGGAAAGGGTACTTTATAGTTCTTCAAAGACATGAGAATAAAAAGAACAGTTATCTTTATATTTGAGTAAGTGGTCAAGTGCTGTTTCTCTGAGCTGGAAGATTTGACTATATAACCAACAATAGTTTTAAACAGTGATCATTATCTTCATTTCCAAAAGTTTTATCATCAGCCTAAACAAAATACCATAGAAATAAAAGGAATAGAAATCTATAGGATGTAACTATTGCAACTGATTTTGTTTTAGACTTATCAAAATTCATGAACATAGATAATATTTGAAATCATTCACTTATTCCAACACACTTTCCACAAAGCACCATTGCAAGCATTTTGGCATCAACTTCATGGGCATTTTCCACAATACAGACGCACAAATGGCATGGCCTCACTGCTTTCCTTATTCTCCCATAAATATTCTCAATGTAGCAGGTAGGGTGATCTATAAATATAAGTCAAATCATAACATTTCTCCATTCAAAGCCTTGCCATGGGTTGCATCTCCCTTGGAATACATATCAAAGTCTTTAAAGTGACCCACCAGGTCCTCCATGGTTAGACCTGATAGCTCTCTCATCTCTTCCCCTACCACTTGCCTCTGGCTCTGTCAGCCTCAGCTACACTGATGTTTTTGCCCCTTCCCACACAAGACAAATATGATCCTATCTTAGGGCTTTGGCATTAGCTGTGCAGTGTGCATTGTTATTCCCCTAGATGTCATTTGGTTAACTCCCTTCTCTCCCTCAAATCTTAATGAGATTGTCTCTCATCAATCTATTTAACACTGCCACCTGCTCACCCCTTCCCAATCAACTAACTACCACATTTCCCATCCTCCTTACTTCTCTCTACTTTTGGTTTTTCCATTGCATTTACCCTATAAGATATTATAGTACCATACAGTTGATTTGTGTATTTATTTGTTTGTTTATTTATTTGGTACTGGGGATTGAACTAAGGGGCACTCAGATGAGCCACATTCCCCAGCAGTATTTTGTATTTTATTTAGAAACAGTGTCTCACTGAGTTGATTAGTGCCTCATTTTTCCTGAGACTGGCTTTGAACTCTGTATCCTCCTGCCTCAGCCTTCTGAGGCACTGGGATTACAGGCATGAACCACTGCACCTGGCCAGTTGATTTATTTCTTACATTCATTGTCTGTTCTATGTCTCCTCCAAACTAGAATTTTAGTTTCCTAAAAATAGTGTTTGCTATTTGGATCATTGATGCATCTCCATCTAAGAGGGCCTAGCACACACTAGGCACTGAAAAAGAAATTGTTCAATTAATGAATAACTTCATAAGAATTTCTCTTTCTAAATATATAAATGATATTTCTCCAATTCCAACACTGCTTTCTGGCTGTCTCCAAATCTCAAGTCACAAAATTGTTTAATTTTATTGTTGGAAAGGCCCTTCCAGTAATGTAGTATAATCGTACCTATATATATAAAACTAAACCATGCCCCAGAGAGATTAAATGACAGCAGAAGGTCAACCAGTTAATTTATAGCAGAGGAAAGACTAGAGAATAGATTTTCATATTCTGAATCTATCCACAGAATATTTCCCAACACCATGTATATTCAAAAGAATATGCCACTATCTCTAATATACCAGAAAAAGAGATGTTACCATATTTTCAACTACAGCAACATCATTGCAATAAGTGGACAATGTCATGAACAGTATTAACTTGAATGGGTATATATAAGAATCTTTAAGATAGAATCATATTACTTTAGAAATATCTCATAACGTCTCTCACCAAACTAAAGTTTTTAAATATAGTACTTTTACTTAGAATAGAAATTAACTAAGTCAAGAAAAAATTCAGTCTTATCATAAACACATAAACTAAACCTTGATCATTCTTCTACCTCCTTTATATTTTCTGTCGCTTGGGCTCTACTTTATCCCCTTGTTGACAGCTGCAGTCTTAATGTGCATCTTTGAGAAAATAGGTGCTTTTTGGTTCAAACCACTTTTATCTTTGGCTTATTAGAAGAATCCATATATCATAGCCTGGGGAAAGAAGATAAAATAGGGCATCTTTCTTGCATATAAATCATGGCTTGTGGATCATTGCTGTTAATTAAAAATCTTTGCAAGGCTAAATTCAACATGATGGAAGCTTAGGACATCCTTGCTAAAGGACAAACCTGGAAGGAAAAGTATTTTCAAATTTCCATGAGAAAGAAAGTAGGATTGGGTCATTGTGGATCCCAGCTCTGGAGATAGGGTTAAAATTTCTTTTGCCTATTATACTACCCCATAATTGGTTGCTGATCGAATGTGAACACACTAATTCCTTACTGTAATTGGGTTACTTTTCTGGTTTTGTGATGTTTGTTGTTTCAATATTGTCAAGCAACACAAAAATGTTAGTACTACCTGGAGATAAGAAATATACAGCCTTGATCATATAATGTGTGATTTTCACAAGGTCAGAAAATATAAGCAGGATTTTCACCATGCCATTTCAGTGACATATTCAAAAAAGAGGCCCATTAGCCTTGAGTTTGGTTTGCATGGTTATTTGATACCCTTAATGCATAAGGGAGAATGGTTAGTGTAGGAGACTTTTCAAGGTATGAACGGATATTTATTTTAGGGTTGTAATTACTTATGCTCCTGGTCGGTGCCAGTCAGGTCAATAGGATTATATTCCAGAAATTGATTTTTCCCCCAATGAGTAAATAATGAAGTAATTTAACCTCATCTGCTTCCTAATCTAAAACCTTTCACTTGTACTGGGAGGAAAGGCAGCTGCCTTTGCTTGAGATGTGCTTGTGCACAAGGCCAATAAATACCTTTGGGTTTTATATGAAGGTCATGCAAAGCTGATCAGTCAGTAAATGTGTACAGTTGAAGTGCATCTTCTGTTTCTTGCAGCCATCAATCCTGGCTTTCAGAGATGTCTCCACCTGTGTTAAAGGGCAAACACAATACTGCATTAATCATGGACATGGCTGTTGCCCTGAGGATTTCTCTTCCATTTATTTTAATTTAAGTGTTTATTCAGATACCAGCATGGAAAGAAAACAGCACTTAGCTGAAAATGAAAATAAAAAGGCAGATGGAAAGTTGTGATTGTTCAGTTTATGAATTATTTGGACTTGCTTTATACTGTGCCTGTTATTTTATTATTGCACAAGCTGTGGTTTTTAAAGGAAGCCAACATACCTGGAAATCACAATTAGACTTAAAGCTGTACTCTACGGTCATAGATAAAATCACCCAGTGGTCAAAATAGTCCTGTTTTCTCTCTTTGTGATTCATGTAACTAATAATGGTGGTATACAACATGAACGTACATTTACTGCATGCCAGGCAGGGCACTAAGACTTTAGTTGCTTTATCTCATTTTGTCCTTTTAGAATCAGGAACCCAGCAAGCAGAGGTTTCATACACTAAGGTCAGGCCACTAGATTCCCAAAAATCCAGGCAATTGGCCACTGGTCTTCAGTGCTTCCTATACCCACAGTTATGGTTTAGCAACAAAAATCATTGTCCTCCAGGTCATGCACTTGCTGATTATGCTTCCTGTACAGTATAGGATTATATCAGAGAGGATTCCCTGGGGAGTTTCACATTCATCTGAAAAAAAATAAAAGGTAAAAGAGCTGAAATACATCATAAAAAAGTAATAACTTGGGGCTGGGGTTGTGGCTCAGTGGTCAAGTGCTCGCCTAGCACATGCAGGGCACTGGGTTCGATCCTCAGCACTACATGAAAATAAAATAATGGCATTGTGTCCAACTACAACCAAAAACAAAATATTTAAAAAAGTAATAACTTAATTGAAAGTTATGTTTCCTTTTTTCTCTGATGTTTTATAAGTTGATGCTTTCTTCCTTATTTGGTAAAATTGAGAACTTTGATGCAATTTTGTTTACTTTATCACATTTTTAGCTTTCTGTGATTGTTTTTGAAAGATGTTTGGGATTATTAAATATAAAAAGTAAGTAAAACCTGTATTTTCTAGCAAACAACCTTTTTAATATACAGAGTTGAGATTTTAGTGACTTACAATAGGAAAATGTAAATTCTGATAAAGGCTATGTGTACAAATGATTTTAACAAAAATATTACCTCATTTATTCCCAAACATTTATTGAATGCCCACTGTTTACCAGATTATGTGCTAAGCACTAGATAAAACCTATAAGATCTCAGTAAATGGCCCTTCTTTCCTGATCCCAGAAACCCTTAGACTTCCCCCAAGCTGTATATAGTCTGATTATTTATTTCCTACTAGACAACATGAGGCAAGCAACTGGGGAAAGTGAGGGACTGATCTCTATTTTTGTAGTAAGTGGCATTATAGTTAAAAGTCAGCCTAAGCTTCCAAGTTCCCATCTAGGAAATGATCTCAAACAAAATTGCATTGGAAGACATTGATTAACTGGATGAGTTCTGTGGAAGGAATAGGGTACCTATTAGGAAAGGAGACAAGGGATGACCATTCATCTTCCAGCATAAGAGAAGAATTCAAGAAAGCTAAAATGACCAAAGCTATGTTTCATTTTTAGTTTTTCTATGCAGTTAATTTTCCTGGCAAAAATACTTGATAATATTAAAGTATTCACAGATTAGAGGATATGGTCTATACAATGTTCACTGGGATATTGCATAAGCAGTCTTTATTTTCTATGACTTCCCATATCTTATTTACCAAGTTCAGGATTCAAGAACACCCTCCCTTTTTACTTCCTTTATATTTATCTAACACATCTAATTCTACTACTGCTTCCTGACCCACTGGACAGTGATTCCTTAAGTCAGTTCTCTTCACTTCCACAAGTTAAATAACTCCTGTCAACCAGTATAGATTTTGGAGATGTCAGGGGAGGAGTTCTGACTTTAACTGTCCATGAGATTGTATCAGTCCTTTTTGAAACACTGGCCTGGCAGTATGTGGGTAATGACCCAGTTACAGTATTATTGGATATGGGTTTAACACAAAGCTTTTGAAAGGCATTTAGCAAAGACTAACTCTTTCTGTGAAGCTCAACTGGCAATAAAGCCAAGTTCACTCCTCCCATGGTCTTGTTCACTCCTGGGTCATTAAACTTTTTGCTGCTTTAAAGGATATCTTTTTACTCCATTCATATGGGCAGCATACCAAAAGTACAGTAGAAAAAGTCACTTTTCTCCATAACTTAGAGCCCTATACTGAAATTCATGAAGAAGGAAAAGATTTATTGAAACAAGCTGATATGTTGCAGTAAGATGGTTGTCAATCTGATTTCACTCTAGGGGAGATCTAATTGAGTTAACATTATTTGAGCACTTGAAAATGGTAGGGTGAAAATATGCCTTCTTTTTCCTTGCAAGCCAAATGTTGTCTGGAATGCTAGTAGCTCTGTGTTGTCAATTTAGTATCAAGTGTTTTTAAGTTGATTATGGTTTTTAGAAGCCTCCATTCCAAGTGATGGAAGCAATTCCAGATGTGTCAAAGAAGTGGTTTTAACTCAATTCTTTTATAGAAAATGGAGCACAGAGACTTTAAAAGTTTTGATTCTTCCACAGAGAAATCAAGAATAGAATTTATGCTCTTATCTATAGAAAACAGGTGATGACCTTGACTTTCCTAGACTGTTTTTCTCCTGACTTACTGAATTGTCCATGTCTTTATTTCATCTTATATAGAGGAGAGACCTCAAAAGTTCAATATTTTTATATATTTTCATTTGTTCTGCTGATATCATTTATATGGAAAGGAGAGGGAAGATGAAGAGAAAATGGGACATGGATCAGGACTACACTTATAGCTTTACTCCAGGGCCTTGTATGCCTATTCAGCATATGTACTGCACAAAGTCACCAAGCCCAGCTGGTGAGGGAGATGAAATCCAGCCTGTATTCCTCTTGTCAAGTCATATACTTCACATGGAATTATATTTCACCAGAGATATAGGTAACTTTTTTCTCCACAACAAGGCAACTACAGTTTGTCAGATGCCACTGGGATTGCTTTAGATAAGAGGGATGCCTTGTTCAAACCAACATAGAAGTACCCTAAGGACTAGCGAAATCTGACCTAGATTATAAACACCAGATCACCAATCCTACTGTCTAATAGGTTACAACACACTTGAAACCTCAGTTAATACATATATAAGCTCCTGTTTTAAGTAAGGTTCCTTAGAGGCAGAGTCCAAGACCAAGACTCTTGTTCAAGTGTAGAATGCTCTACTATCTGTACCCAGGATTCAGGGATTGCCCAGGACATAGGAACTTTAGTGCTAAAACGAGGAAAGTCTTGGGCAAACCTGGACAATTTGGTCACCTTCAAAGAGATATATGGAGGGGGCATTTTCAGGAGAAGGTAGAAGAATGGGACAGGATTAAAAAGCTAAGCAAGAAAGAAGTCTCAGCTGGAGACTTGTTTCAACCTGGTTCATGGGAAAATCTAAGATTGAATTGGTTTGTCCACATTAAGATAAAAGAGATACTTTTTGTACCCTTTTGTTAGCCACTCATTGGTTATTGACTGTCTCTGGAGTGGGGTGTTGAGAACATACAACTTCCTGGTGAGGTAGCTCCCTTTTGGCAGAGATCAATGATGGTAATTCTAGAGAGAAGCAGGCAGCTCTGGCCCATAAGTAGTCAACAATCTGACAAGCTAAGGGATGAGTGCAGCAGCCTAGTGGAATAAATATGTGTGGGGCCATATATCCACTACCAGCCATTATTTATACTTACACTGTTTACCTAACTATGCTCCACGAGGAGCAGTAGAGGTTAATGTAGCATCCATAAATCCATAACACTTAGTGCCAAAGAAGAAGTCTTTGAAAAGGCAAGAAATTCTTGGAGAGCCAATCAGGGGTAAGAACACCATCCATGACAGCAAAATCCCAACATTCTTTCATGGAGAAAGCATGGTGATATCAACTCCTCCAGGATCAGAAGTCTAGTCCTTACCTGTTTTATCACCTTTTGTTTTCTCTAAGATTGGAAGCCAAAAGGTTCACAATGATCTCCCAGGATCTTGAAAAACTCTGAAAAAGCATCCTTACCAGTGTTCCAGATAGAGTGGCCAACTTGTCCTTATTTACCTAGGAATTTCCTGGTTTAAGTAAGGAAAGTCTCACATCCTGAGAAAGCCCTCAGTGATGAACTGTTGGTACAGCAGGACAATTCCCATCCCCTAACTGGTCCCTAATGTGAAAATGTCAGTAGACTGCATTAAAAGAATTTGGATGGGCTGAGGTGGTAGCTCAGTGGTAGAGTGCTCACCTACCATGCATGAGGTGCTGGGTTTGATCCTCAGAACCACATAAAAATAAAATAAAGGCATTGCATCCACCTACAACTATATATATAAAGAATTTGGAAGTCTTTAGGTATTGTCATTCTAATTCATATTCAATACCAAGCGAACTTTACTGTAACCAGGGGAGAATAAAGAAGGAAACTGCAGATAAATAAGAAACATAGGGAAAGGATTTTCAAACTGGGAAGTCTGTACTCTGTGGAACAGGTATGATCAGTCTGATAGTAGTATGTATAATGTAGGAGAAGAGAGAAGTTCCAAATTAAATAAAATATGAGCTATATTCTCTTGGGCTGACTTTTTTCTTACTTGGTTGAAGGAGTATTAGTCGCATCCTATCTCTCTTGGCCTCACTCTGATCTGATCTTGGAAGTTCCAGACACATTCAAGAAACTGGAAGTTTGCATAATGTAACTCTATAAAGCTATAGAGATAGCTTTATAGAGATACATTGTGTATAATGTATATATTTAAAGTATAATAAATAGGAAGAGAAAAACTGATTTCCTCTGTTGGAGAAGAACTGGATTGGTGAGACACACAGTGGCAGGGAAATATGTCATTATATTACCTCTGGATTTTTTTTTTAAATTTTGACCCATGTGAATGTATTATCAATTCACAAATTAATGATATAATTCAAGTTAAATAAGAAATAATAATAAGCTAGTAAGAAGGAAAGACTCAGGATGAGTCAAAAGTGCATAGCTACATTTTAGAATTCTGCATTCAGTTTTCCAGAGTTGAATCAACTGATTCTGGGTCAGGCTTAATTCCATCGTATTTATTAATTATCAAATAACTGATGGATTTAATTTGATTTTATAAGTGATGTGAATGTGGAATTACTGAGTCATATTCATTCTTCTGATTTTTTTTTCTTATGTGAAATTTAAAAAACCAATAAAACACATATATACACACAAGCAGCAGCTGGAGTCCAATTTAAGCAGCATGATGTGGTAGAAAGCACATGTGTTTGGGAGAAAGTCAACTGGGTTCAAATTCTAATTGTCACTTATTAATTATAGGTTCTTTGTACATGTTAGTTGACCTCATTGAGCCCATTTTCTTGTCTGTAAATGATAATAATGGCTGCTTCAAAGGGCCACCTTAGGGATTAAATGAGAATCTATGCATGAAAATACATAAAAAAAGGAAAGTTTCCCTTTCTCTGCCAAAGCATCTGGTATAATGCTCTACACACAGATGGTAATACATAAACATGAGCTGACTAATAAAATAAATACCAACATATGATTAAATTTTGATGAAAATTAATTTGACATCAATAGCAGTATATTGGAAAGAAGATCCAACTAGGACTTAGGATACCTGGGTGCTAGCCCCAACCCTCTTTGACCTTAAATGAGTTACTTAACCTTTTTGGCATTAATTTCTTTCCCCAGAGATGCTTTTTCCTCAATATTCACACAGCTCACTCTCTGGCATTCTTCAAACCTTCACTGAAGAACTTTCAGCTAGAATTCCCCACAATACATATTTAAATTTGCAAACCCTCTCTCATCTGGAACTCTGGACTACTTATGATTATCTACCATGTTGTTATTCCACATGTTATATTAGTTTCTACTTTATCCATACCTTTATATTACAAACCTTATGAAAGAAGGGATTGTCTTTTACTTTGCACCCTGCTCTAACTTAAGCATCTAGAGTAGTATCCATCACATGGGAGACAGTATAATTTTGTTCAATGACTGAATGGATGTTATGGTATGTAAGTCTAGGGGCTGGGGCAAGAGAACTCTACAATCCTTTCAAGTTTTACAGTTCCACTGTATATGTGATAACTTAAATTTTAAGTTATCTTTAAAAATTTTAGATCTATGTTCTATAATAATATTATACTTAATTGACAGAAGGATATCATTCTTTGAAAAATCACAGAAAGATTGAAGACCATGAGGAAAAAAGCATACTAAATAAATCAATATTATTATTAAATTATGAAAGTAACATTAGAAATTCATTGGCTATTCATCAAAAATATAGTAAACATAGCAATTTAATGTTTTCTTATAAATTATTTATATAAATCACTTCTCATTTAAATTGCCATGTTGTATATAATGTTAACAATATGATCACCAGATGTGCCTTAGGATTTTGCAAGATAAGATTTAAACTTTTAAAAATATTATTAGACTTGTCATTTAAAGTTTACTTTGCTTATTTGGAATTCTTATTTCAGAAATTGTAGTCAATGTTAGTATTTCAAGATACATTAATAATAATAATATAGAGTTTAAATTAGTGACTTAAATTTGGATCTTGTCAGAAATACACTGAAAAAGAAGTTCTCTCTTTCTAATCAATGAAGTTGTTTTTTGAACTTTGTGTGTGCATCTTGGAAAGCTGGATCAGTGAGAAATTAATTATTGGGATAAAAATTTTAATCCAATATCTACCATTGTCTCAATATATGACTTTGGTTGTGTTTCATAATCTCACTGATTTTTGATCCTTTAACTGTAACAAGCATGGAGTGAATATTGTAGAGACTGGCCTTCATTGGGTATTCATCACCTGGCTATCTCTGCTTTGGTGTCTCTTGGCTTTCCCTCTGGAGTTTTTACAGACCCCTGACATTATAGTATGAACTCAAAAGAAGGAAAACATGGCCAACCCTGGTTTTAGATTCTACAGTCAATCAAACATAATAGAAATACAATTAGTCATAATTTCAGCTCTATATCTTTTCCTTCTGTGATGGAAACAATTGTGTATAATCATGAAATCATTTCATTTTTTTTTTTGGAAAAAAGAAAAACTACATATCTTCATCATTCTAAATGAGGTCATATGACCAGTTCTATACCCTCAATTGAAGACTTGGCCTTTAAAATTTCCAATGAGATCTAAATTCCTTTTTGTTTTATACTTTTTTAATTTTTAATTTTTATGAATATGCATTAATTCAACATATTAATGGGGTTGAGGGTGATATTTCAATACAGGATGCATTAATCAAATCTGGCCTCCCTCTGTCCTGTTGTATTGGTTCCTGGCTAGATATAGAACATCCAGTGGAGGATTCCACAGCTAATCCATGAGAAGGATGATGTCTTAATCCCAGGGTCACTGCTTATAAGGAGGTTGCCCTGAACTCTTTAGCCAGTAAGAACTGAACTTTTTAAGCCTCTGAGGTTTAGGGTTGATCCTTTTGGTAGTTAGACCTATCCTAAATAATATATTTTACTCCATTTGCAGTTAATCACAAAATAATTTCTTTGCCTAATTTGGTTTCCTTTCTAAAAGAAAGAACTTGATAATAATTCAAATTCATGGTAACAACTGATTTGATCATCCAATCAGATTTTGAAATGGTTAGATTTGGAGCACTGTGAAAATATGCTCTGAAACTTATCTCCAGGATTCATGTTCCTACATGGCCACCACCTTTCTAGTTGAACAAGAAAAAAAAAAAAAAAAGATTAAAGATCCTCTTAAACTTACTAAAGATAATGTTGAACTTTTATCCAGAGACACATATGCAAGTATTTCAAATGTAGATTCACTAAACCAGCTTACCAATTTACATGTTTCAAAATGAAAAGGTAGTGTTTCCCTAGTAACATGAACTCTTCTAAATTGTGTATCACCACTGAGCTAAGGTCAAGTGGATGTAGTTAATTCTCAAAGAAGAAATTTTCGTAAAATTATGAGAAACTGAAAATAGTGATTTACAATAGAGGACTGGAGAAAATTGAATTATGGCTTTTAATTTCGGCTGGAGAAGAAGAAAACATTTTTGGACAGTTAAAGGAAAATGTATTTTTCATTCCTAAGGAATTAAAGGGATCGTGTATTTAAATAGCATTATTATTTATTTTCTTATTTTAAAATGTAAATGTTTATTTTTAGAAGCATGTCATTTAGAATCTAAGTGTTTGGGGATTTTCCAGGTATCTTATTTCTATTTTGATTCCATGTGATCTGAGAACATACTTATAAGATTTCTATTCTTTTAGATTTGTTAAGGTGCATTTTATGACCCAGAAAGTAGTCTATCTTGGTAAATGTTCCATGAGAAAAACATGAATTCTGCTGTTGTTGGAAGAAGTAGTCTATAAATGTCAATTAGATCTAGTTGATTGATGGTACTGTTCAGTTCTATTATATCCTTACTGATTTTCCACTAGCTGGATCTGTCAATTACTAAAAGAGGAGCATTGAAGTCTCCAACTATACTAATGAATTTGTCAATTTCTCAATTTCTCCTTGTAGTTCTATCAGTTTTTTGCCTTATGTATTTTGATGATCTTTACTTAGGTGCAGGCACATTAAGAATTGTTATGTCTTCTTGGAAAATTGACCCCATTACAGTAACATAATGCTCCTCTTTGGCAATTTTTCTCACTCTAAAGTTTGCTGTATCTAAAAATAATTTAGCTTCTTCAGCTTTCTTTCTTTCTTTTTTCTTTTTTCTACTGGGGATCGAACCAAGGGGAGCTTAACCCCTGAATCACATCCCCAGCCCTTTTTATTTTTTATTTTGAGACAAAGTCCCACTAGGTTTTTTAGGGTCTCATTAAGTTGCTGAGACTGGCCTTGAACTTCTGATCCTTCTGATCTTCCTGCCTCAAACTCCTGAGTTGCTGGGATTACAGGTATGAGCCACGACACCTAGCCTTCAGCTTTCTTTAAATCACTGTTAGCACAGTATATATTTCTCTCTTCTCAGCATGTCATTTGTACTTCCTTTGTTTTTTTTTTTTTTTAGTGTTTGCTCTATAGGTTACATTATACATGTGCAGCAATTCAATATACTTTCAAACAACACTATATCTCTTCATGAATACAGCAGACAACTTACAACAGAATATACTCAGTTTATCCCATCCCTTATTATATCACTATTGTTCATTTTACGTATCCATCAGCTATAATCATCAAGTAAAGTATTGCTATTATTATGAACAAATAGTTATCTGTTAGATCAATTAGGAATACAAAAATTAAAATATTTTATTTTACTTTCATTTATTCCCATTTTCTTTTGGCAGTTCTGGAAATTAAACCCAGGATCTTGCACATGTTTGGCAAGCACTCTACCATGGAGCTACACCTCCAGCCCCATTTATTTCTTTTTTATTATGCTTCTTTTCTTTATGTAGACCTGAGATTCTGACCTATATCATTTTCCTTATTTATGAAGTTTTTTTTTAACATTTCTTACAATGTAGGTCGACTGGTGGCATGTTCCTTCAATTTTTGTTTGTCTGCGAAAGTATTTCTCTTTCACTTTTACGTAATAATTTTGCAAAATACAGAATTACAGGTTAGCAAGATTCTTTTCTTTGAACACTAATTTTTTTTTCCTCTGCAGTGTCCACTCTACTGATGAAGCCATTAAAATAGATTTTCACTTCTGTGTTTCTTAGGTGTAGTTGTTGTTGTTTGGATTTTGTTTGACTATGTTTCCCCAAGTGTTTGTGTGTTGGAAGTTTGTTCTCCAGTGTGGTGTTGTTAAGTGGCAGAATCTTTAAAAGATTGGACCTAGGGAGAGGTTGTTGAGTCATTGGGGACACTGCCTTTGAAGGTAATTGAGGTAGTTTTCCTGGGACCCTGAGTTAGTTCTTGTGAGAGCAAGTTGCCATAAAAGCACAAGTCTGATGCTGGGCATTGTGGCATATGCTTGTAATCCCAGTGATCAGGAGGACAAGACGAGAGAACTGCAACTTCAAGGCCAGCCTTGGCAACTTAGTGAAACTCTGATTCAAATTGAAAAATAAGCTCAGTGATAGAGCACCCTGCATTCAATCCCCAGTACCCTCCCCAGTGGGGCTTGAATTGTATTCCCCTCAAGAGATATGGTCAAATCCTGACCCCCGCAACATACCTAGAAATGTGACCTTATTTGGAAATATAGTCCATGCAGATGTATTAAGTTAAGAATCTCAAGCTGAGTTCATCCTGGATTTAGAGTGGGGTTTGAATCCAAAGAGTTGTTGCGTTTGTAAGGGAAAGAAGAGGGAAATCTGAGACTCAAAAAAAAAAAAAAAACCACAAGGAAGGCAGCCACATGAATACAGAAGTAGAGATTGGAGTGATATTTCTACAAGCCAAAGAGCACCAAGGTGTGCTAGTGCCACCAGAGACTAGGAAAGAAACAAGGAACAGATGCTTCTTTAGATACTTCAGAAGGAACCAACCCTGCTGACACCTTGACTTCAGATTTTTGACCTCCAGTATCATGAAAGTATAAGTTTCTATTGCTTTAAACAACCAATTTGTGGTTATTTGTTAGAGCAGCATTAAGAAGTAATATACCATCCCTCCCCATACATATATTCAAAGGTGCACTTACAGTTAGGGCCTATTTTGTTCTCAATAGTTCCCACCTGAGTGCTAAACTTACAATAAAGTCATGTTATCAGTCTTTATTGCTTTTATAATACTTAAGGAACCCTGGTGACTTGGAAAGCTTATGTCCACTTCCTACTTCACTTCGCTCTCATCTCACTTTCCATTAGGCCTTCAGACGATGAGTCAGCATCAAGCTAGTAGTTTGTCAAAGTAACAGCTGTAAGCATTTCCACTTTCCCATCCCACGATACATTTCATCATTATCATTCTTTCTCATTGAAGTTGATAAGGCCAATCAACAGAGTATATCTCTTCTTGTAATTTATTTCTTATTTAGAATCCTAATCAGCATAAAGGGAGTTGAAGAACCATTTCCATGTGGAATACTTATTACCAAGGTTAAGAGAGACTATGCTTAACATTTAATTGGTTTATAGTGCTGCAAAGCTAGCCTTCAAGGTCATAAAAATCTTACTTATGAACACAAAGAGAAAATACTAACAGCTGTTTTAAAACCATCTATGTTGTGTTTTCTTCTTGAGCAGTGAGGAGTTGTTATTTGAGCAAAACAATCTAATACATGCTCTAATATTCTTTTAATTAATAAAAGATGTAAGGCTGACCCTGTCTTAAGAACAAATGAGTTGACTATAAATTTGGTTTCTGTATATTCCTCTAACATCACCCATGCACAAAACAATTTCCCAATCAGTCAGGTTGTACTAACAAGTACATTAGTAAGACCTACTTGTGAGTCTTCCAACGGTCTTGGTCCCCCCTCAGACAAGGACTTGTAGCTCAGTGCTCCATTGTTAATAAAAGCAACTGGGTAGTGACTGAGCCCTGGTGAGTAGAAAAAACATTTATTGTTCCCATGTAATGCCATTTTCACCTTCATTACCCTATAACTATTTCTTTTTCCCTAACGCCCCATTCACTGCAATCTATTCTATATATACAGAAGCCAGAATGACCCTCCAAATACTTAATATGGGACATTCTACTTCTCTATTTAAACACTCAGGGCTTTCCACTGCATAATAATGATATCCAAAACAAATTACATGATCTAGCTCTTGTCTACACTCTCATTCCCAGGTCAGCATTTGCCGTTCCTTCTGCTTGTAATATTTGGCAGAGATTGTCCCATTGCTTGATCTTTCTCATAAGTAACTACAAACTCCAAGAATCCCTCAATACAGGACCTCCAATGGCTAGTCTATGTATAAAATATCACCCAATTTTATCTTCTATCTGGAATTATTAATCATTTATTTCTGGACTTGATGCTGGTCCTCATCACTCTCACCACACACTAGATTATAAATCCCACTAAAGTAAACACTTGCTCATCACTCTATTCCTTCATCTTGAATTCTTCCTGTAATTGAGTTGGTTCTCAATAAACTATTTGTGGAACTAATGAATAGATATAAACAGCTTGATCGATATTGTGAACATAGGCAGTCACTCAAGATTATCACTTATTACCACACATTCACATTTCCTTGAAAAGATACTTTTGTATGTAATTATATATCTTGCTATATGGATGCTGCATTAGTTATCTACATTGAGTAAAAAAAATTACTCCAAAACTTAGGGGTTTAAAACAGCAAATATTTGCTATCTCATAATTTCTGTGGGTGAGGAAACTGGAAATGGCTTAGCTTGGTCCTCTAGCCTAAAGTCTCTCAGGTTGGGGTCAAGGTGTTGCCAGGGCAGCAGTCATCTCTAGGCTCCAAGGGGAAAGATGTGCTCCTAGGCTCATTCCGATTGTTGGAAGGATTCATTTCTCACTAGCACTAAAGGTCTCAATCCTTTACTATCTATTGACAGAGGCTTTCCTAAGTTCTTTGCCATATGGCAGCTCATAATGTGGAATTTTGCTTAATCCAAGTGAGAAGGTGAACCAAAGCAAGAGAGAGCAAGCAACAAGAAACTGGGATTAGTTTGTAGCCTCATCTTGGAAATGACAAACCTTCATTTTTGCTATATTTTATTGGTTAGAAATGAGTCACTAGATCTGGCACACATTGAAGGGAAAGATATTTCTCTTGAAAACCAGGAGGCAAAGATGAGTGACAACTATTTTAAATGCTTTCTACCACAGCTACACACCTCCATATTTACATAAGTTGTTTATCCCATTTCTTTCATTCTACCCTGTCATCCTGTAATTTTTTTCCCTTTGGGAGCTAAAGTTATGGTCATTGTGTTCACTTTCTGTCACTTGGCTCTGAGTTATTATTGACAATTTTGAATGAAAAGTTTTCAGTTTAAGATACATGAAAATCCATGGTAAACAGCAGTTCACAAAGACATCAATAAAATATGGATATCAGAAATATATATGAATCAAGGACTGATTACCATTAGAAGATAATATTGGTTTGTCATTTGAAGAAACATTTACCAAATGACTTTCAAATGCTAAGCCCTGTTCTCTAGGCTGGGACATATAAGTGTACCAAAAAACGTTATTTTCATGAGTCTTTAAATCTGCTGATTAGAGATAGATAATAAACAAGATACAAATAACATGTGTATTATATGGTGATAAGTACTAAGGAGAAAGATAGGGAATATAATGAGCTGGACTGAGAAGAGGATGACATTTTAGGCATGGTGGACAGGGAAGATCTCATAGAGGGGGATACCTTAGAAGAAATACTACAAAGAAAACTAATAATTATTTATGGGAAATCATCCAAGCAATCACAATAGCAAATACACAGGCCCTGAGGAGAGACCATGATTAGTTTGTTCAAGGAAATTTTTAAAAAACTGATGTGTCTTAAATGAGTAAATAAAGAGAATTTGGTTGGAAAGGAGAGCCAGATCATGCAAGGGTTTGCAGGATATTGGAAGAACTTTGGCTTTTCCTCTGAGTGGAATGGGGAGTCTTTTAGAGTAGTAATAGATACGATCTGTCATAAAGTTTTAAGAGTATTCTGTTGGATGCCATCTTGAGAATAGACTAATGAGGCTTGAGCATAAAGAAGCAGACAGATCATTTAGGTGACTATTGCAACTAGGCCAGGAGGAAACATTGGTAGCTTAGATTGGTGTAGTTGTCAGTGTGTGGAAATGGTGCATGTGAAGTGGGCAAATCCCGGATATCTTTTGAAAGGGAAGCTAAGAGGATTTGTTGGTAGAGTATATGACATATATGTGAGAAAGGTAAATCAAGTATGACTCCAGTAGCTTTAGCCTGAACCAACAAAGAATGATGTTTCCACAAACTATGATGGGAAGTGAGTCCATGGGAAGAGCACATTTGAGGAAAAAGCATCAGATTAATTTTAGACAATGTCAATGTTGAAAAGCCTACTAGTCACCTGAATGGAGATGTTGAGCAGGCAATTGTCTGAAGTTAGCAAAGAGATTCAATTTAGAGGAACACATTTGCAAATATCAATTAAAAGGTATTTAATGAGATTGGATGAGATATACCTGGAAAAGACAAGAAGTGGAAATTTTTTAAAAATCACAGCAAAATGCAAGATTCTTGAATCAATTCTGTGCTCAAACTAGATCACAAGGCTATTAACATGTAATGGTCTGCCTTTTGTTTGAACAGTAGGGTATTCCCATGAGACTCCTAATCTTGGAAATTTCTTCTGTTCAGAACTAACATGAGTCAAATCAGATCTTCTTGCTTCCAACCAGGCAAGCTTCAAGGCAAGCTGCACTTTACAATTGGACTTCAAGAAAGCCTATTATTTCTTTCTCCCAGTATTCACCACCCACTTCCTTGATGTCAGTGGTTCTCAAACATCAGTGTGCTTAGTAATTCTCAGGACAGCATGTAATTTCCTACCTCCAGAGAGTCTCATTCTGTAGGTGGGGTTAATTATCTTCATTTTTAGCAAATATCCAAGTTGATCTTGATGAGAATGCTCCACTTTGAGGCATCTAGTACTAGAAATCCAGATTGCCATTAAAAATGCTGATTTATTATATTATGCTAGGAAGATAAATTTAGATACTCATAGTAGCTACTGACCTCAACTTTCTGACAATAATGTGGTCACCTCCTAAAGGTTGTCATCAATTTGATGCTTAAAATTATACATAAACAGTTAATTCCTTCATAATTCATGTAGAAAATTTAAATACTCTATTATTTTTTTAATTTTTGGAAAGAGCAGCAGCCAACTGTATTGATTCAGAATTGTGTGTTTGAGTAAACAAAAATAAATTTTTATCTGAAGACTGGTGTGATAGATACATCTATGTTCTCCCATATCCACTTCTGCCCTCCCTCCAGATATGGGGGAGTATCACACCTTGAGAAACTATATAATTAGTTCTGGTCAGTAGATTGTGGGCAAAAATATTAGATGTCACTTCTAGACTTAAATATTTAGTAGCTAGTACTTGACCTTCCACCATTCTCCTCCTTTGCCACAGCAATTGTGGAGAAGGCCTCATGTTGAATTGACAAAGATGGAAGATCAAAACAATCTCTATATCTTATAGAGGACTCTATATCAGAAAACTTTCAAATACGCAAATCAGACTATGAGTGAAACATAAATTTTATGTTAAATCCTGACTCCTAGCTTGGCATAGGATCTCTGCAAAAGTCCAGATCTAAAAGACATTTGATTATTATGTTTATAACTGATCCTTGTTCTTCACAACAAATATTAAAAATATTCTTCTTAAAGGAATACTCACTGGTATTAAAAGCATTTGAGATACAAGTTGATTGTTCCATACCAATGTGTCAAAAGAATCATAAAAGCATTAGAGAATGAGGTCACTTCTTAAAGTAGTCACTAGATGCAATGAATATTGTCATTTCTAATTCATGAAATTTCTATTACCCATCTTCTGAAAATGATCTAAAAATCTAGTTTTATAGACACTCTAATTTTATTTGATTATCTTAAGAAGGAAAAGCATGAGTTAATGGTGTATTACCATTCCCATGTACTAGAAAGATGTGCTAATGAAATATAATTGTCAAATATTCCATACGTTAATATGAACTATTTGAGAATTTGATGTGCTTACATGCTCTATAAAACATCCTGAAGAGGCTTTTATGAGTATTTTACAGCTAATTTAAAGATCTCAGCCACAGCCAAGTCAGAATAACTTGATTTTACATCACCATCTACATTTCTGCAGAGTGGTAATCATTGCAGTTTGAGAACAGAGAATGATTTCTAAACTGAGTTCTATTGAACACTAGTGTGCTTTGAGATGGTAATAGGACCTTGTGAGTAAAAACTTTGGAAGTACTAAGTAAAACAAAAGTAAATGTGTTATCTTTTTACAAGACTTCTGAGAGTCCTTATCACACATTATGAACAGGACTGACTTCTCCACTAGTCACAGTCCACACAGTATGTAGGTCTCAGGATACTTCTAGAAGGCCTAAAATGTTTTATTTTAAAAGAAGAAGAAAAATGGAAATGATATTAATAATGAATATATAATAATAAAAGTAATCTGAACTACATTATTCTTCATACCAATAAAGACATAAAATATAATTTTTAATGTTTTTTTGTGGAAATGAAGTGGCTCACAAAGGCAAAAGTGCCTCAAACATATGAATATTATAATGCAACCCTCTGATTCTCTAAAAGGTATGATCCTAGGGATGCAAAATGTGCCAGAATCCACTTTTATGTATCTTTTTGTAGAAGTTTTCCAGAGAAATTAGGTTAAGAACATGTGGAGGGCTGGGGTTTAGTCTCAGTGGTAGAGTGCTTGCCTAGCCCATGTGAAGTACTGGGTTTGATCCTCAGCACCACATTAAAATAAATAAATAAATAAATAAATAAATAAATAAATAAATAAATAAGTTATGTCTATCTACAATTACAAAAATATTTTTAAAAAGAACATGTGAAGACTGGGATTGTGGCTAAGTGATAGAGCAAGTGTGAGGGCTTGGGTTGATCCTCAGCACCACATAAAAATAAATTTAAAAAAATAAAGGTATTATGTTTAACTACAACTACAAAATAAATATTAAAAATGTTTAAACATTTATGCAATGAACTGCATACTGGAACAAGAGTTAGAACATTTATTTATTTATTTATTGATTCTTTTTTTTATTATTAGTTGTTCAAAACATTACAAAGCTCTTGACATAGAGTTAGAACATTTAGATTTTAGGGATTTCTGCTACTAACTAATCATGCTCCCAAATGGTTAAGTTACAAAATGAAGGCATTCAACTGGATGTCTCAGCTGTGCCTTCTAGCTTAAAAGTAATATGATTTCATATTTTGAATATCTTTATGTGGTTTACTGTTTTTTTCAAGTGTATACTTATAGGTTATAAGTTCCAAGGGACAGAGTAATATTCTGGGCTAGAAGCAATGAAAGTTTCATCATTACTTTGTTGTTGTTGTTGTTGTTGTAGAGATCAAATTCAGAGCCTTGTGCATGCTGAGCATTTGTTTTACCACTGAGCTACAGCCCCATTCCAGCCCTACAAAAGTGAGGCCTTAACTAACTTGGGCCAACAAAAAAATTCACAATATATTTCTCTCTCAAACAGGAAAAGAAATAATCTATTTGAAAATATTACTGTCTTGAATATATTCTCTACTCAGGAAGGTGCCTTTTAAATTGCAGTCTTCTCTCCCTGTGATGGGGGTATAGGCTGTAATGGGTTGGATTGACCAAGAGAGAAAAGGCACATATGCCCTCCCGCCAGGTTTTAAGTTTGAACAACTCCTTGGCCGGTTGGCCCAGCAACATATCTTTTTGATATACTGAGTTGTTGATTATTTGCAGGATAACAGAAGAATGGTGCCTTATAGATAATTCTATCCATGAGTCTACAATTCAGGAGAAAGGCTGGACAGGTACCTTGTATTTGGAAATTTTTAGCATAATGGAGGAAATTGAAACTATTGAAGTAGAAGAAATAATCCTAGAAAAAAATAAATTAAAAGGGGCAGTGAGCTAAGTATTTAACTATAGGGAAAATCAAGTTTAAGGGAATGTTTTACAAACATAAGTTCCAGAAAAAGGGACAAAAATTGCAGTCAGAAAATAACAAGGAGAGCTAGAGGAGGATATTATTGTGGAAGTAGATTGAATGACATTATAATAGAAATAGAGTAGAAAGCTTGAAGACAAAAGGGAAATAGGTAACCGTGCGCATTGTAAATGAGATTATGAATCATCACAACTTTCCTGGGAGTCAATGAACATTATGTGACAACCCCTAAAAAAAGATTTACATTCTCAGACCTAATAATTCTCCTGCAATAATTTTTTTCTAAAGAAATAATCTCAAGGAAATTGTCAAATATTTATGTACAGATATAGCACTTTTATTTATAATAGGGAAGATAAAATGAGTCATATATCCAATGGTAGGGAAATGACTAAATTAATGACAAGTCATCTGACTTCTAAAATATTGTGCCACAGTTATAAGAAGCTTCAAAAATATTAAAGGATATAGGAAAATATTCACAATATAATATTATATCTAAAAGGCCTACATATATCTATGTCTGTATCTATCTCTAGTTATGGATATATTATATATATAAATGTTAACAGTGATTATCACAAATTCCTGCTATTACAGATAATTCTGTTTTCCTTCTTTGTACTTTTTTACATTTTCCATACATTCTGTAATGAACAAGTACTACTTTTATAATCATAAAAAAGATATTACATGTTAAATGGAGAAAGCAATTAGCAGTGTCAAAAACAGACAAGTTCATTTATAAAAGACTGGAAAAGTGTGTTAGATTTAGCAACTAGGTCATGATGTATCTTAGGGAAGGAGGTTTCAGGAGAGGAATGAGAAAGGCAGATTTCAGAGCTCAAGGAGTAAAACTGAATTGCTGTGCTTTCAAAAGATCTGAGAGTGAACAGAGGGAAACAGAACAGCAATGGAATGAAATGCAAGCCCAAAGAACTTTTAAAATGAAAAGATCTTCAGGTGTTTATGGACTGAGAGGAAGATTCAATAAAGAGGATGAGGAAAAGATGACTAAGAAAGCAAGGACAGAGCAGATACAGAGGGAGATTGAATTGGGCCAGAGACATGTGTTGACCTTGAACTGGTAAGGGACATTGAAGACTTCTGGGGTGAAGGAAAGAAAGTAAAAACCAATGAATATAGATATGTTTACAGAGAAATTGAGTGAGACCTCCATGATGACCTCAATTTTTCCATTGATGTAAAGGCAAGGTCATCAGCTGAGAATGAAATCAGCTGTTGTTCAGAGAAGGTGGGACTTGAGGTAAGTTTTGAAGTTTTGGAACAGTAATTGAGGGGAATGTAATAGAGGTACAATATGAGATAAAATGGCTGGAGTGATTTACTGGGAGTCCAACCAAATTTGGAGACCACATCACTCATGTGTATGAAACTACTCCTGCATGTGAATATTTAAAAATATCTCTAACCAAATAAAACTACCAGACGAAGACAAAGTGGTAAGAAAGATAAAGGTAGGAAGTTGTGGTCAGAACGTAGGAAGCTGAAGGGAATCAATTTTCACATCTTATCAGAATATAAGGTATAGGCCTATGAGTAGGGAGCTAAATTTATTGCAAGGCCATTTATTTTAATTTTTTTGCATAAGATATCACCAGAAATATTAAAATCTCCTAGAATTAGGCCAAGGGAGAAAAACTGGGAGTTTAGTCATTTTTGTGGATAGGTAACTGGGAGGAACAGGTGACAAGTAGATTGACCATACTTTTGGGAAATGCAGGTAGAATCCAAACTGTAGTGAATTTCCAAGGAGAATAAAATTTTACAAGAGGATAGGGGAGAAAAGTGTCCAGAAGCAACACCAGTAATGTATTAAAAGGCTAACTCACCTCTTGGATTCGTGGTCTACTATGTAACACACATGGCTGGCAGCCTCCATTAAAATGTACTACAAGGGAAGAAATTGCAGACTAGGAAAGAAATTACTCATAGTTAAGAAGAGAAAGTAACCTTCAAAAAAAAAAAAAGCTTAAGATGGATAGGAGTTTGTACACAATGGAATGAAGTTATCAGTAGAATCCCAGTTTAAGGAGGCCAGAGGAATCAGGAGAAGAAAACAGTGATAAGACAGAATAAAACAGACTTATTGTTCAAAAATTAACGAAGGAGTATATAGTTGCAAAGAACTGGCCTCAGCTGCCCTAAATTTGTACCGAGTGGTTTGGGGGCCAGAACTGGGAAACTCTCAGGCAGTATCTGCTTCTGAAATGTGATGAAACCAGGTATGCACATACTCAAAAACTATAAGACATGAAAATGACAGCATTTTCTCTTCATATTAGAAAATCTCTAGTATATTCTAACATTGAATTTCTACTTTCTAATAAGTACAAATATTTGAAATTTTAAAAACCTCAAATTTGTGTTCACAATTAATCTCATGTAATAGTTATTGAATATATATCCAAGAAAAAATTATTTTAAAGAGCTGAATTTAAATCATACTTTTTATTTAGTTTGCTTTATTTCATAATGGAAGGAGATGAATATCTGGTGTTTTTTCCCAGATATTTAAGTTGACAAGAAATAGTCAATCTTAGAAGAAACCAATTTATTGACCACGGTAATGGTCATTTGTAATTTTTCTTTTGCCGGGGTGGGGGTACTGGGACTGAACTCAGGGGCACTCAGCAACTGAGCCACACCCCACTCCTATTTTGTATTTTATTTAGAGATGGAGTCTCACTGAGCTGCTTAGCACCTCACTTTTGCTGAGGCTGGAGTTGAACTCACAATCCTCCTGTCTCAACCTCCCATGCTGCTGGGATTACAAGAGTGTGCCACTGTGCCCAGCTCATTCATACTTTTTTATACCCAATATTTGAATTCTATTTCTCTATTTGGAAAGTACTCACATCATGCATTACTTTTCCAGAATTTCTTGCATCTCTAGTCTGGATGTGTGACCTAGGACTGGCCTATCAGCTGTGCACACACCATACCTTGAATCACAAGCCAGGAAGTAAAAAAGGAATTTTGGATTAGGCAAAAGGGAGAGAGGGAAGGAGAACAGGCATGGGGATACCCTAGGTGCACGTATGATTGCACAGATGGTGTGACCTTACTTAGTATACAACTAGAGAAGTGAAAAATTGTGCTCCATTTGTGTACAATAAATTGAAGAGCATTCTGCAGTCATGTATAACTGATTAGAACAAATAAATTTTAAAATTTTTTTAAAAAGCCAGGACAATGCATTCCTTTTCAGTGGTAATAATCGGAGGGAGGCAGTATTATGAGTCCCAGAGGCTCATAAACATTGCATCCAACATTGTCTATGTAAACTATGGGTGTGGTACAGAGCATGGCTGCAGTTTTTGTCCTCCTGACACTAGTTTTGCAATGTGATGTTGGCTGTATTTCAGCCCATGCAGCCTTCCTTTCTCCTCATCTTTTTCTGAGACTATTTTTAAATCCTCCAAGTGATTCTATGACTTACTAAATGACCTTTTGATAAATTCCTTTTTCCTTTTTTAATATATGACAGTGGAATGCATTATAATTCTTATTACATGTATAGAGCACAATTTTTCATATCTCTGGTTGTATACACAGTATATTCACACCAATTCATGTCTTTATACGTGTACTTTGTATAATAATGATCATCACATTCCACCATCATTAATAACCCCATGCTAGTTTGTCTATTCCTCCCATGCTCCCGCTGCCTATCCCACTATAAATCAGCCTCCTTATATCAAAGAAAACATTTGGCTTTTGCTTTTTTGGTATTGGCTAACTTCACTTAGCATTATCTTCTCTAACTCCATCCATTTACCTGAGAATGCCATGATTTTATTCTCTTTTATTGCTGAATAATATTCCATTGTGTATATATGCCACATTCTCTTTATCCATTCATCTATTGAAGATCATTTAGGTTGGTTCCACGGTTTAGCTATTGTGAATTGTGCTGCTATAAACATTGATGTGGCTGTGTCCCTGTAGTATGCTGTTTCTAAGTCCTTTGGGTATAGACCAAGGAGACGGAGCTGGGTCAAATGGTGGTTCCATTCCCAGATTTCCAAGAAATCTCCATTCTGCTTTCCATATTGGCTGCACCAATTTGCAGTTCCTTTTTCCTTAAATCAACCAAAGTTGGTTTCTGATGCTTTTAGCTATAAATTCTGATTGAGACTTTAGACAAATAGTTACCACCAATTACTGGATATTCTGAGCCTAAGATACCCAATGACCCAGCAATTCTACTCCTAGGTAAAAAAGCAAGATAAACCTATACATGTCCTAGAATATTTAGAGCAGTATAATAATAAAAGATAAAAGCTGCAAGCAGTATATATGTGCATCAACATCTGTACTTATATAAAGTGAATACATAAACCTTGGCCAATTATTACATCAACATACTATACAGCAATGAAAATGAAGAACTACTGCCATTTCAAAAATATGGATGAGGTCTGGGGTTGTGGCTCAGTGTTAGAGTTCTCACCTAGCATGCATGAGGCACTGGGTTCGGTCCTCAGCACCACATAAAAATAAAATGAGGGTATTGTGTCCACCTACAACTAAAAAATAAATGTTTAAAAAATATGTATGGATGAATCTCACAAGCTAAATCTTGAACAAAAAAAGCTAAACAATAAAAATCATATAATTTTTAGTTACATTTACATCAAATTCAGAAGCATGCAAGATTGCATTATCATATTACAATTCAGGTCAATGTTACTTTCGGAGAAGAAATTTAATAACTAGAAAGGGACACAGTGGGAGCTTCTGAGTTTCTAGGAATGCTCTGTTTTATTTTTTTCTGCAAAATGATTATGTAGATGTGTTTCTTTGTGATAATTCAAAATGTCCTCTTACAATGTTTAAATTGTTTTATTAGTAGTTATCAGTAACAATGTATATCAAACAAAAGAAACTGAAGCTCAAAGAGATTAAATAACTGTTTGAGAACATAAATAATAAGCTATTAGCCAGACTGCATGGCTCCCAATTCTAAACTCTTAAGATTATCACAACAATCTTGTGAAGAAGGCATCACTAGCATTTTTGAGAGAGTTAGACACCTTTCCCACATTTCAAAGTTTGTCAGTAGGTGATGGAGCCACAATTTTTGTATACTCAATTTCTGTAAGCTTTCAGTTCACCATATTTCTCCTAAGGGTAGAAAAATAGATGGGATAGTACTGTTGGCATACAAATAGCACATAGAAAATTTTATCTAATACTCTAAGGAATGATACCCGTGATATATTCACACAAAATCAAACAAAATACTGAATAATATTCACAGTATGCTATTGTTTGTGAAAACATTGGAAACCGTTATATGTGCGTATGTGTGTGTGTTTGCATGTGTTTGTGTATTTTCTCTCATGAGCATTAAATATCTCCAGAAATGTCTCTAAGAAACTGGTAACAGTGATTTTATTGGGGGAGGTGAATGGGATGTCTGAGAGACATAGACAGAAGAAAGAGTGTCTCTTTAAATCATTTAAATTTTGAAACATGTGAATGTATTATATATTAAAATACATTTAAGAATCTTAATTCTACATATAATAACAGGCAGAGCTCCCCAGAAGAATGTATAAGTTACAGGTAAAGGATTCAATTTTCAAGACTCAGCTGATTACTTCTTTTCTTTGTGTTTTAGGTTCTTAGTCTTACAATGAAATAACATGTCTTAGCCACTTTTTGGCATTTTTAGAAGGTCAATGGCATAATAGGTGAGTTTGAAAGCTACAATCTTTTATGATTAAATGTGCGTCTCCCACATGGCATAACTAGAATATGATCCCCTTCTTCCTTTTCTTTCTTTCTGTGCCTAATTAAATTTATCCACTGGCTTTTTAATGTTTAATCCTTCCTCATTCCAGACCTCCCAAACACTAGTCATCCACAATGTGAACAGCCTCTGCTACTTTCAAGGTGTTCAGCCCTAGGCTTCAAATTTTATGTGTGGGACAAATTTTGATATGTTTAGCTGCTGAGCCTTAATTTGCCAGAAAGTAAAAGAATAAGAATTATAAGAAGTACAAGAAAATCTCCCTTAGGAGAAATTTCTTAACATAACTCTGAACATAATGAATTAATAGCTTAAATAAAACAAGGAACCTTTCACATAAACATTTAGTATTTGGAAAGACTCTTGCCTTATTTTGTCCTGATATCACCACCACCACCACCACCAGTGCTATTGCAGCCAGAGGGGTAATCTCTTGATAATATATTTTATTTCAAAATTCAAGGAATAGTTTATACTTTGTAAAGCCTCAGTGTGCATTATTTTGATTGTTCAAGTTAGAGCAATATATATGAAGGAAAACAATTAGTACCATCTACAAATTAATCATCCCATTGAGCATTTGGACATTAAAAATTTTTCAGATGACTCTAAATCGCAATAGCCTCAGATCTACAGTATACGAAGAGAATTCCTCATTAGATCCGTTTACAGTTCACTTTTTCTAGTCAACAATCCTGCACATAGTCTCATAGGTTTACATAACTGAACACATAAACATGTAAAAAAATGTCTGGAGAGAGACCAATAAATTAATCAGTGTAAAACATACACAAAGATATTTTTAAATGATACTGAATAGGAACTGAAATGTTTCAAGGACATCAGAAGTAGTTGGCAAGCTTATTGAATTGATGACGCTGTTGTGGGAAAATATGTGTCAGGATGGAACAGTCATACTGGCAGAGTTTTAGAAACTATAACACCTTATCATTTTGAGTATTGCTTCAACATTTTCTTTTAGAATGACTTAATAATATTGCTGGAAATTTAAATTCTATGTTAATATGTTATACTTTCTCAGAAATTCACTTTTTTCTTTCAATATGGGGTTTTAAAGATTTACTTGTTCTTTTAAAAATCTTTACTGGAGTATAAGATACACATTGAAATGCACAAATGTTAAATTTGCAACTATGAATGCTTGCATGCACACACAAAAATGTGCATCGGCACACACACATACACCAGAAAATCCAACACTCAGATCAAGTTACAAAATATTTTCAAAACCCCAGAGGCCTCTCTCTTGAACTTGCCACTCATTCCATACTCTCAGAGGTAACTAGGGGTCTGACTTCTAGTATTATTAATTTGATTTTCCTCTTATGGAACCACATACAAATTGAATCATAAAGCATATAATCTTGCCTGTTTGGCTTTCCAGGCTCATCAGTATGTCTGTAACAGTAATCTACATTGTTCAGTGTAGCAGTTCATATTTTTTTTTATTACAGAGTAGTATTCCATAGAATGAATATACCATTGTGTATTTATTACTTTTTAGTTTTGATGGACATTTGAGTTGTTTATACTTTGAAGCTATTAAGAATTAGGCAGCTAAGAACATTCTTGTTCCTGACTTTTGCATTCATTTTCTTGGGTATAAATATAAGCATGCAATTGATAGAACACAGGGACAACATTATGGTTAGCTTTAATATGTACTGTCAAACATTTTTCCAAAGTAGCTGTATCAACTTTCACTCCTTGCAACAATGTATAACTGTTCCAGTTGCTTCACATCCTTGTCAAAACAGAGCATTGTTAGTGTCTTTAATTTTAGGTGGACATTTAATAGTATCTCATTGATTTGCATTTCTCTGAGGAACAATAGTGTTGAGAATTTTAGCATATGCTTATTGCCCATTGTGAAACCTCCTTTGGGTAAAGTAATAATTCAAATCTGTTGTCCATATTCCTAATTGCTGCATTCTTACAAATGTGTTTTATTATATAGATGATACAGTAGGTTTTCCTCAAAAGTAGGAAGGTTAATTGGAAAATAAAAATTACCTAAAAATACATTCATATTTTGGAAAATTTGCTGAATTATGTAATATTTTCACAACAGATTTGTAGGTATATGTGATTTGTCAATGAAATTGTGTTATTAATAATCTATTCAACTAAGTCTATTCTGCCATTGTGAAAATAAGTCATATCCCCACCATCACCAAGTTCAGGCCTCTTGCATTTTACTTCTTTTACCTGAGATGGAGACATAGGACTTTCCTATGGCAATTTGTCATTCTTTACTTTAACAAGTAAACCTGCTATGTGACTTTGTTGATGATATATTCTTACATCATCAGATATGCACAAGATGCAAATTTACAAAGTAAACCTTACAAAAATGACTCCTAGTTGCATTTTAAAGTAAAGATAACGACAATGACAACATGAAAAACATTTTTAATTCCTTGAAGTCCCTTTGTCTGTTATTTTTGACCAAGACTGACAACTATCTCTGAGAAAGGTGATGTTGGGTATATTATTTACAATGTAAAATTGAAAAAAGACAGATATAAAATGCTTAAGTGACTTTCTATAAAGACATGTTTCTCCATATCAAGAGTACTGATATATATCAATAATGAGATATTGATCTTTCAATGAACCATTTTCCTTTGCCATCTCAATTTACTTCTCTATTGAAACAACAGTGAATGTACTCTCTGTTCTCACCCCCTACTATTCACAGAACCAAATCAATGGACAATTGATCCAAGTATTTTCTTGAGTTAAATCCAAGCATCTCAAAATGAGCACAAGATTGAATATTCTTTGGTGGCTTGTGACATCAACTGAGCAACTTGAGTGAATTACAGCTGCATGTCCCCTCTAGGGCTATCTATTATCCAATATGTCTTATTTAATTTTCAGTTTCAGGCAGGCAAATTGACCATGTATACTTGCTTGTGTCAGTAGCTAATTTTAGATCACTAATCTAATTGGAAATGGCATGCCCCTTTAGCTTGTCATGTAAAAATTCACATTTTCTGATTAATGTGATTCATTTATATTAGATTTGACTTGACAGAATGGTGATGTGTAATATAGGAGGCAAGTATGACAGTATTTCTCTCTCTCCCACTTAGTCACACTCTTTATAAATGATCCAGTCAAGGCATCAGCCTACAATGTTTTCCCTTCAATGTGATATATTTTGAACTTACACCTATTCTAATATAGGTTTTTTAGTGTTTTCTCACAAGTAAATCAACCCTTATCAGAAAGGTGACAGTTTTATCCATAGGCTTACATTTACATTCATTTATGGCAAATGAACAAACTGCTATGATAGAAAGATTGCTCTTCTGTTACTGTTATGTGTCTGTGTTTGTGTTCAAACTGCTTGCTGTTTGGATAAAGATGGAAATTGATTTCTAAAATGAAATTTAAAGACAGTGGTAGGACTTGTGAATTGTAAGTGCAAGATATGATATTGAAAAATTAGTCTGGAAAAAGTAATAATTGATAAAATGACAACTGCAACTAAAAATAAAAGGAAATGTTTACAAAGAGAAAAAAAGAAAAACACATAAGATTGAGAAGTCTTATTAAAAGAAGACAATTTCACTTAAATTAAGTTATGAATTATATGCTTTATATTCTTTTGTAATTTTTGTTGGTATAACTAAATCACTAATATTCAGAGAAATTGAAGAGTTTCTTTTATCATTTTTTCTTAGATTGAATAGGTCTTCCTGTGTAGCATCACTCAGATTTGGCCTTTAAAATACCTGTAAGCCTTAGATCTTCTTTCCATAATCAAATTTCTTAACAGATCTTTCTGTTCCTTGCTGAAGTGATTTTGTTCATATTTTTGCTCTGTTCACCTTTTATTTTTGTTCTTTATTTATTTATTTATTTTGGTACTATGGTTTGAATTCCAGGGGCACTTGTCCACTCAGCCACATCCCCAGACCTTTTTCTTTTTTGACACAGGGTCTTGCTGAGTTGTTTAGAGCCTCACTAAATTGCTGAGACTAGCTTTAAACTTGTGATCCTCCTGTCTCAGCTTCCTGAGTCTCTGGAATTACAGGTGTGCACCATAGTGCTACCCTGTTCACCTATGTAATCTGCTTGAGCCAAGATGACCAGTGACCCACAATCCTTTTTTTTTCCTTTTTTGATAAAGCTACTGGTAGCATTTCTCACTACCAAACAAAGCTTAATCTTATGTTGGCTTTTCTTCTTTCCCTGAACCATAAACAGCACATCTACATAGACTCTTAGCCACTTCTTTTTCCACTATACATGTTACTTCTGTACTATTTATTTTCAACCTGGTTTCCATTACTTCCTATATGCTACATCACTCCTTCATTTTAATCTCTGGTCTGCACCTCTTTCTGTAACTCCAGTATACCTACTTTTTTTTTCTAAGATGGACACAATATCTTTACTCTATTTATTTTATTTATTTTATGTGGTGCTGAGGATTGAACACAGTGCCCCACATGTGCAAAGCAAGTGCTCTACCACTGAGCTACAACCCCAGCCCCCAGTATACCTACTTCTAATCTTTGCATTTGCCTTTATACCTATATACCTACTTCCTATATGGATATAGTATGTCACTATAAATTCAGTATATTCCAATTGGATTAATTATTTATGCTAACTCTTCATACTTCCTACACTCTACTGAATTGGGTAGCATCACATGCATAAAGAAAAAATACCTGAGAATTATTCTTGACTCTATGCTTTGCTTTTCTCCCAACACCCAATTGACTTCCCTTATCTTCCTTCCATCCCTTCTTTTTCTTCCCCACTTTCAATTCACTGGACCTTTGCCAGAGTGTTCTGACCAGTCTCTTTCCATCCACTTTTCCTCATTTTAATCTTATCCCCACCCAACAGCCATAATTCCCTTGCTGTGAAACACATACGATACATTACAATTAGTGTAAGTCCAGCTTCTCCAGGAAATAGGGGGGGATATTAAGTAGGAAAAGCAAAGAGAATAGAGTGAAGGGACTCTTTATGGAAGTAAAGGGTTGAAGGAGCCAATGACAATGCTGAGGCATCTGGAAACCAACAACTCCAAGGATCTGTTACCACCCCTAGACCTACTGGAGCCAAGTGTGAGCTGGAGCTCGGGAGGAGAGGCGAGCTAATAGGCATGCTATACTTTTTTGTCATAAAGGGATCCAACCATTGTTAAACACATGTACTTTCTCTTTTCCTCTCTCTCTTCATGCCCAGTGATTTCTTTCTGGAGCCTTTGATCCCTTGGACTAACCCAAAGAAAAGCCAAAACCAAAGAATCAGAAAGTCCACATCATAGATTTCATATACTCCATAGGAGTCAGCCTTGCCATCCACGGCCTAGGACACAATGTAGAGCTTACATTAATGTGGGGAGACATAAAATCAGAATATTATCTTAAAACTTACATCTTCTAGTATAAAATACAAGGTTCTCACTCTTCCCACATCATTCTGTCTTAACTACCACGTCTTTATTATCCATGTTTTCACATTTCCCTCCCCTAGGATGTAAATTTTTTTAAATGGGATCCCTGTTGTATTTCACCTTGAATCCCCAATATATAGCCTAGACTCTGGTCCATAGTAGGAATTATTAAATATTTGTGAATAAACAATTCCAGTCATTCTGAAGTACGAATTTAAGTAAAAATCTTGCATGTTAGAGCATGCTCACTCAAAAATATGTAACAAAAGATTCATAAGATATGAAAGATCATTCTTGTTATGGACTGAATTGTGTCCCCTCCCTTCAAATTCACATGTTGAATTCCTGAATTCTAGTTTGCCCAAAGGTGGCTGTATTTGGAGTCGGGTCTTTAAAGAGGCAATTAAGTCAAAACAAAACATCATTAGAGTCAGCCACAACCCAATATAACTGGTGTATTGAAGAAGTGATTAGGACATGGACATATGCACAAAAGAAAGATCATGTGAAGGTACTTGTGGAAAGTTGGCCACCTACAAGTCCAAGAGAGGCCTCCGAGGAAATCAAGATTGCTCATGCTTTGATCTTGGACTTGTAGCCTCCAGAATGTAAGAACAGAAATTTCTGTTGGTTAAGCCACCCAGTCTGTTGTATTTTGTTATGGCAATCCCAGCAAACTAATACAATCCTGAAAGAGGAAATTGGGGTAAATCCCTAGGTGCTCAAGAGTAAGGAGAACAGGGGATGTTTCAAAACTGTGAGTAGAGACTGGTGTGATGGGACATGCCTGTAATCCCAGCAGCTCAGGAGGCTGAGGCAGTAGGATTGCAAGTTCAAAGCCAGCCTCAGCAATTTAACGAGGCCCTAAGCAACTCAGTGAGACCCTGTCTCTAAATAAAATACAAAATAGGGCTAGGGCTATGGCTCAGTGGTTGAGTGCCCCTGAGTTCAATCCCTGGTACCCCCCAAATAAATAAATAAATAAATAAATAAATAAATAAATAAATAAATAAATAAATAAAACTGTGAGTGGTCTTCATTATCAGACCCAGAACCCTTAAATAAAACATTTGCTCTGCAGAAAATACAAAACTCTTAAGCACAAAAAGTCACAGAGCCAACAAGTGTTGGGACCAGGACTTGAGCACATCTTCTGATTCCAAATCTGATATTTTAAAGACTCAGAACCCCAAAATATATTAAAATTATCAATTGCACTTTACTACTAGTGACATAAGCTGGAAGTGCTAAATGAGAACTAAATAAATAAATATTCTCTGATGCAGATAGTTGTTTTTAAACATCTAAAGGAATGTCATTACTCAATATAAAATTGGGTGGTTCCATAAGCATTCTTCACAACTCTGTATTTCCAAAAACGTATCTGATCACTGCATTCTGTAAAATTTCATTAGACAATAATTGATGTACTGGTTGACTATTGATAATTAGTGAAATGATCTTGGCTGCTTGATCTTCAAAAAAAGAAAATTATTTATGGCTAATACTAGCATGTATTATGCAATATAATTAAAAATTTTTCTGTCTGAAAATTTAATCTTTCATATTTCATATTTGCTACTAGACTTTCAGGCTATCACTACTATTACTGTTTATGTTGACATGAAATAAGTGCTGACAGCTTACTTTTGATTTGGAAAACACATCTTGTATTTCTTGTGCAAGTTAATGTTTAGCATGTCTTATATGTAAGCATATGCACTCAATAAAATATATTTATTGGACTTGAAATATTACTGACAATTTAACTGTAGAACAATATCATCCATTTTAGAATCAGAGAGGGTATCATCTACTATTACATATAGTCTTTGAGCAATGTAAATTTTATATCCTATGATATTCCTTTGCTATCACCATAATGCATAATTTGACATGTCAGCCTGAGACTTCTACAGTAGTTTCCTGACTAGCTTTCCTGACTCTGGTCTTAATCCAACCAGTTTGTCTCAACTGTCATTAATGGGAGTAATTTTTCTTAAGCACTGCTGCAATTATGCCACTTTCCTGTTCAAAAAATGTCTTACCACATACAGTGTAAGTACTTCTGCTCCAATGCCAGTGTTCCATAATCATAATAATTACACTAACATTTACAAGTTTACATGTTTGTATTTAATTCTCAACAAACATGTAATTTTACAGATGGGAGAATGGAGATTCAGGGTGGATGGCAACTAGCAAAAGATCACAAACAGCCTGCGTTTGACAGTCTGGGCGTAATTTCAGATTATTAGATTCTGAGCCCTGTATTGTGCCTTTTCAGTGAAAGATTTATGTTTTTAAACATCATTCCTCATTATTTTCTACACATAGAATTGGTACTGATCATTCTGGTGTCCATACTCTATAAATATGTTTGTACTTTTGTGCATCCTAACCTTTCATTGGAATGCCCTTTCTTCTTTTTTTTTAGAAGACTCTAATTCCATTCATCTTCCAGGGCAACACAAGCACTATCTCCTTTATCTTCATGGATCCTCCATTCTTTTCAATTTCTGTAACATATCAGACAGTTCTCAATATTAACATATTGTCATCATTTTTTGTGGTGCTGGGAATTGAGCCCAGGGCCTTGTGCATGCTAGGCCAGTACCCTACCACTGAGCTACATCTCCAATCCCCTGTCATCATTTTTATAGATTTTTTAAAACATTTAAGATGGGGATACCATATTCATTTTCCCTTTTTATTCTACGAGATGGATGCACTGAGATATAAGCTTCAGGGGGTAAAGGAGACACAAGATAGAAGCCTGATGTTTTAAATATCCACAAATTTTTATAGGTTTTTAACAATCTTACCGAAGCATATTGTGAGATGCCAGAAGGCTGAAGACCATTGTAAATTGCAACAAATACTAGCTGTTTAATTATTGTTTTTGCTTTAAATTAATTTTTGCTTCCCATTTGGGCCCCTTTTCAATTAAAATTAAATGATCTGTTCAAAGGCTGTAGTTGAACTTTAGCCATCAGTCATTCTGTATTTTAGTTTTGAAGTATCATAACAGTAATTTCTATTATATTAATTTTTTCATTCTACATAAAGCAATGAATGTAAAACTTAGTAAATAGCAAACTACTTAAATAAGTGTTCTATGTGCCATTTGGAATATTTAGGCTGTCTTAAATAAATAATTTGAAAATGCTAGAATCAAGCATTTCTCTGACCTCAAAACAGTCTAGTAAAGTAAAACAATCATTTATTTTAAAAAGCACACATGAAACTTTCAGTCAAATGGTGCTTAACTTCTGGAGATACTGTGGACAATATGGCAACTATCATTAATAGTACTATATTGTTTACTTGAAATTTTTGAAGAGAGTATATCTAAGTTTCCTCAACTCTCCCCCCTATGCACAAGAGTCAATAAGTGTGGTGATAGATGTGTTAACTTGATTGTCATAATTATTTTACAATATATATGTTTATCAAATAATCATGTTGCAGACCTTGAATATAGACAATTTTTTTTCAATTATATCTTAATAAATCTGGAAGAAGAAACAGATTAATTAGACCCAGGAAATGCAGTAGGCAAGGCAGAATTAGCCCCTTTAAATCTCAACATCAAGTAACACTGTTTAAACAACACAGTGAGAGGAAAACATCTTTAATAGGACACTAGTTAGAGTATGTACTCATTTTTCTGCTTCTTCCTATACTAAGAGCCACACTTCCCCTTCTCTCCCTTGTGCCCCTTCCCATCCAAGTGTTCAAGCATATTTTAAAACTAATTGAATCTACATAATTTCATTTGAATTTTGGTAAAGTGATTTTAAGAAGTTATTTCTCTTGAAGTATTTTTTTCTGAATTAGTATAGGTCTCAAAAAAGAAGACAGTTATTATTGGAGTGTGTATATATAAATAGAAAATTACTATGATAATACATATGTAGAAAAAATCTATGAGAATATATTAAGTATCTATGAGAGAGAAATTATATAGACATATACATATATAGAGATAATAAATATTTTTATCTCCACACAAACTTGATGGAACATTTATGTAAAATTCCCTAGTGATAACTCCTTAGATACAAAGTTTGTATTCTTTTTGCATCTTTATTCCTATATCATTCTTTTCTCAACTTTCTTACACATTAATGACTTTGGTATAGGCATTTTCTGAGATTGATGGATGACTAGCTAAAAGGTTTCATAGCCCAAGGCGAGGGAGAGGTCCATTAACTTCACATGGTCAATAATTTCCCTAGGTAATGCTCTCTTCTGAGATTTTATTACTAATAAAACCCATGTTTTAATGTTCAGAAAAATTAAACATCATTGAAAGTTGCCCCTTCTTAAAATTATACCTGTCCTTGCCCTTTTGCTGTATCTTCATTTCTCAAATACTTTGGTGTATTCTTTGTATATAATTCTTTTAAAATTTAAATTTCATTTGCTGCTTACATATTAAGTGTCCCGCGCATAGAAATGAATATTTATTTTCTTTTTTTTCCAAATATTTATTTTCGAGGCACATATTTATACAATTCTTTTAACTAACGGAAATGAGCATGGTATTCTGCAAAGGAGTATCTGCAAATAACTTCAGTCAAACTATATATTTGTATCTTCTGGATCTACTAGGATGCCAAACTGGCAGCTAAAAAAAAAAAAAAAAAAAAGAAAAAAAAAAAAGAAGCCCACTACCATCAATTGGGAAAAATAATATAACTTTGTTTTGTTGCTGTGTTGTTTAGTAAATTGACTCAGACTGAATATGAGGTTCTTTCCAGGAAATGCTTTTTGATCCATAGAAACCTTCTGCAGACCATTACTGGCCTTTTAGTTTAATTTACCAACCAACCCTTCTTAAATCATTAACTCTTTTTATAGCTTTTAACTTTTAGATCTGTTCAGATCACAAAACTATAGAGGGTCTTTTGTATTTTCTGAAACATGTTCCAATAGGGCTTTCATTTTTATTTAAAACAGAGTTAATGATATTAAATGGTCCAATAACAGTGAGAAAGTTTATTCATGTAGGTTTTACTCAGGTAAACCACCAGTAATCTACAGTCTGACATATCATCCAGGGGACAAATACAACATACAAGTAGTCTGGCTTTATTCCATTTAATAATGAAATAAACATGGAAGGGAATGGAGTGAGAATCAGAAGATCTTATTCTGAACACTCCCTCACTAGCCAAGTGGTCTCTAGGAAATTGCATAACCTGCTTGTAGATCAGTTGTATATCAACTCTTCAAGATGATATCTAGTAGCAATAATATTTACCTTGCCTAGCTTACAGGGCTGGAGTGAAAAGCAAAGAAGGCAGTATAGGTAAAAGTACTTTCTAAAATCTAAAACCTCAAACAAATAAGAATCACTATTGACATCATCTAATAAATGAGAGTATATTCAAATACATTTCAGCTCTGCTACTTCCCTTGGCAGAAAATGTCTCTCTAAAAATTACTTTGTCAGCCACTGGCCACTTGTGAAAGAAAAAAAGCAAGGTCAAAAAATATGTTCATGAGTTATTCTTTTGCATGTTAATAAGGGAGAATGGTACCCATTATGGCCCTATAAGTTGTAAAACCTGAGGGAGCCATGTTGGCTAATTACATTAATGGTTAGATGCTGCAGGATATTGAAGATTAAACCCCATATAGAATTTGCCTAATCATCCATTTCTTACCTGCCAATCTGTTCCTGCTACTAATCCATCAGGCAGAAAGCTCAGAACTCTAGCCATTAGAAAACAAATGACCACACATATTTAACTACCAGTATACCTGAATCCTTCATTTTTTATGAAAATAAATATATTGCTTGGGATGGAATCATACTGTATATATTTGCTTGACTTTTTCAAATAGAATGGATATAACATTTATATGGAATTATGTAGTATATGCATATATAAAATGGCCATTCAATTCAATCAAATAAAACAAGTACTTCAATAATATTATTCCTATAATGTGGTCTAGAAATACTGCTACAATTTCTAACTGATATGGTAGAGGACCAAAAGAAGCTATTGAAGTGAAACA
The DNA here is from genome assembly GCF_048772815.1 of Callospermophilus lateralis. Taxonomy (NCBI): domain Eukaryota; kingdom Metazoa; phylum Chordata; class Mammalia; order Rodentia; family Sciuridae; genus Callospermophilus; species Callospermophilus lateralis. The sequence goes on from NC_135325.1 coordinate 17,953,707, forward strand.
GTTTAAAAGGGGTTGTGGGTCACAGGCTGGGGTTGTGGCTCAGTGGTAGAGTGCTTGCCTAGCATGTGTGAGGCACTGGGTTCCATCCTCAGCACCATATAAAAATAAATAAAAGGAGGTCCATTGACAACTAAAATAATATTTTTAAAAAAATAGTGGAGAAGAGATTTACTCCATTTAAAAATAAATAAATAAAAGGGGTTGTGGGTAAATTATTAAAATGTTGTGCAGTAAAATTCATAGGGTGCAAAAATCCATATTCTCTAACAAATTAAAAAAGAATCTCAAATATGTCTTCTTGGGGGAAGACAATTCACTGTGAACAACTCTGTGTCCAGTAGAAGCAAGGATATTTTGCAGATAGGTCTTTGCCTTCTTATGACCTATAGCCATTGTGACAAATAGCTTTTAGGAATAGAAATAGCCACTACAAAGAATTACTGAAATGAAAACTTTCTATGTTAAGGTTGGAAAGAAATCTAGACTTTGTCAGAGAGAGTAGCCTAGAAATACATATACAGAATAATTAAAATGGCAGACAACTAAAATTTTGATTAACATCACTGAATAAAGAAATTTTAACTCTAGTTTATTATTATATTTACAGATGAGTAGCTTCTGTTGAAATCAAGTACTAAAAAATTCTTGATTATTTTATCACTTCCAGTTATTTGTGATAAAGTACAGTTTACTTTATAAATTAATCATTGATTTCATGGATTGATAACTTCCTATAATTGGCTTTACATTTTTTATTAAATATATTTTTTTCAAATTCCTTCCCAAAACTCTAGCTCTGCTGTCAGACCTCCTAATATAATAACCCTGTTCTTCCATGGCCTTGTCTCCAAGAATTTTCTGTTGTTTTCTTCTCTAGGTATTTATATATTGGCTAATAAATGTCACACACTTACCTTAAAATTTTCTCCATAGAGTTATTCAATAACTCCCTTATTAATAAAATATTGAGATGAATATGAATATGAATCCCACGCCTGGGCCTTACCAGCTGGGTGACAATGGGAAAGTTGCTTAACCTTTTGCTGCTTCAATTTCTTCATTATCTGCTTCATAAAGTCTTTATCTCATCTCCTTTCCCATTAAGAAACATTAGCTAAAAAGAACTTCAGAGAATATTTACTCCAGCTTTCTATTCTTCTCTCTTCCAAACTTGTGAACCCCCTATTCTTTCTTAATTTCATGTTTTTTATTAATCACAATCTCACAATGGTGAAGGGGGAGAGTCCCTTTCAGAGTTCTTAGCCATCTCGTACATGTCCTTTTTAAGACACCCATGTGGAAAATTTTGGTGGCACAAATTTCATCCCAAATCTGATTTTTGATAAAAAAAGCTCTTCAAAGAAACTGATTTTCTCCATTAAACCCTGTCAAAATAATCATTGTTATTTGAGCATTTGGCTAATATCAATCTAACAACTATTGACACTGATGGAACAATTCTTATATTCTCATGGGAGGTTGTGTCAGGAGTAAAGAAGAACATTGCAGGGCTGGGACTGTGGCTCAGTGGTAGAGTGCTCACCTTGCATATGCAAGGCCCTGGGTTTGATCCTCAGCACCACATAAAAATAAATGAATAAATAAATAAATAATACAGTTATTTTTTTTAAAAAAAAAAGAAGAACATTGCAGAAAAAGTTTAGATATAGCCTATGTCCTTATGAAATTATGAATAGAAAAAAAAAGGGCCTGGGGATATAGTTCAGCTGGTAGAGTGCTTGCCTCACGAATGCACAAGGCCCTGGGTTCAATCCCAGGCACCACAAAAATAAAATAAAATAAATTATCATCAAACAGTGAATCTTACTTTATTGGATTTTTTAAGCATCTCAGGGTTTTGTTGTTGTTGTTCCCATAAGAAAATGTTTGCTGCTATGAATGTTTTAATGCATACCTTTATAAAATTAGAAAATTAAAAAGGTTTTCTAAAGCATTTAAACTTAATTATAGATCTTTTTATACTGCTATATACAGATATAGGGCTTTAAATCTAAAATTTAAAATAATAATTTACTCTTTGATTACTGTTAATGAACTCTCATTTTACAGATTAAATTCTCTTAAACAATTAACCTCAAATTTACTTAATTAAATCCCCTTAAGAATTTTACTCTACATTTACAAGTTTAATATATTTGATTCTCACAAGTTCTTTGATAACCTCCCAGAACAGTACTACAAACTTAACAAACAAAATCTCCCTGTGCATTTAAGCTATTCCTGTGAATTTAATAAAGCAGAAACATTAATGTAGTAAATCAGGAAACAAACATTTAAATACTGTCATGAACTCATTTGGATTCTCTGATACCTTTTAGGTCAAAATCACAGCAATTCTAATATTAATTAATAATTTCAAATTAAAATTAATTCACATGCCAGATCCTCCAATATATCAGATTCTCTTCAATATGTTATCATCTTTAAAATAAAACATATAGATATAATCACTGAACTGACAAAAAGCAATCCTAAATTTAATATAAACTAATATTGTATGATTTAGATTTAATTATTTTTTGCTTTTATAATTGCAAAGACTCATCTAAAGGATCTAACTTTTTTTTTTTGGTACCAGGGATTGAATCCAGGGGCACTTAACCACTGAGCCACATCCCCAACCTATTTTTTATATTTTATTTAGAGACAGGGTTTCACTAAGTTGCTTAGGGCCTCACTAAATTGTTGAGGCTGACTTTGAACTCACGATCCTGCTGGCTCAGTCTCCTGAGCCACTGGGATCACAGGAGTAACCCAGATAAATAATCTAATTTTTCACCCCATAGTATCAGCTTGTGGTCAAGAAAGTGAAGGCCAAGATGCAGGAACTCTTTCTTACAGTATTTTGAGACTCTTCCCCATCTCTTCTGATAAGGATATTCTCCTTACCATATGATTGGATGCCATGTTGTTTTTTGTTTTTGTTTTTGTTTTAATATTTATTTTTTTAGGTTTAGGTGGACACAATATATTTTATATTTATGTGGTGCTGAGGATTGAACCCAGTGCCTTACACATGCCAGGTGAGCACTCTACCACTGAGCCACGATCCCAGCCCCATCATGTTGTTTTAATAGTTTGTCCTTGCTAGTTCTCATTAGCCATCACCATTCTATCATAATTTTATATGAGACTATAGAGTATATAAGAGTTGTCATACAATATGTAATAGTTACGCTATGCCGGATAAACTGCCTGCACAAAAGGAAATTATTTTCATCCTACCTTCAGAATTTCAATGAATAAATATATTGTTGTATAAAAAGAAGATACTGTTTTAGCTCATGTTCATGTTTCATATAAAAATTTGCTTATCATAAAATCTTAAGTCAAACATGATATCAAAACCCAATATTTTAAGTTGAATTGAGTACCATTTTAGAATGAATTATAAAAGTGATTAAATGGTAAAAAAAAAAAAAATCTTTAATCAATTGGTGTTGGGTGGGTTCACTTATGACTTTCCAAGACCCATTCACAATAGTCCAGAAGTAGAAACAAACTAAATGTCCATTGAGAGATGAATGGATAAAGAAAATATGATATTCCTACATAGTGGAGTACTATTCAGCCTTAAAAAAGAAGGAAAAATTTTTGCAATACGTGACATCGTGAATGAACTTGGAGGACGTTTTGTGAAGCAGAATAAACCTGTCACAGAAGGACAAATAATGAATGATTCCACTTATGTGACATATCTAAAATTGTCAAATTCATAAAAATCAGTGAAATGATGATTTCAAGGGAGCTGGGAGAGGGAGGGGAAAGTGGGGAGTTAATAATTAATAAGCATAAAGTTTCACTTAAGCAAGATAATAAGCCCTATAGATCTACTGTACAAGATCATACCTAAAGTCAGTAATACTGTTTTGTACTCAAATATTTAAGAGTGTATATCTCACATGAAGTATTTTTACCACAACAAAATAAAAGTTTTTAAAACAGCTGAAACTGTCGAGCTGAACATGAAACTATGAGTCAATGGCCAATTTCAATGTATAGAACCATGTATTGAAATCAAACTTTAACATTTATAGCACCTTTTCTTTTAAACTACCTTAATTTATTGTACTAATGGCATTTTAACTAAACCCAGAGCTAGAAAATAGAACCTGAAGACAGAGAAGCAGCTGAATTAACTTTTAAAGTACTCTTCGTATTATCCTTTAAAATTTTTACCTTCACAAAATAAAAACTTCAACGTGTGACATTATTTAAAGGAAATTTTCAAGTGCATGCTTTTGCAAAGCTGGCTGAGGAAACTCAAAGCAATGAAGTAGCCAAAGGAAGAATGTCAGAACGAGCCTGAGGTTTTGATGTGAAGGCCTTGCTTCCTAATTGTTATTATGCTTACAAGGACACTCTGTAAAAAGAAAAATGAACGCCTTGTTCAACACCTGCTGTAAAAAGATGCTGGGACTCGGTGGCTTGCTTAAATCATTTTTTTCCTGAAACAAATTGCCGAACAAGCCCTAGGCCATTTAATTTCCAAATACCAGTAATTAAAATGAGTAACATCGTCAGAATTTGGCAGGGCCACAGCTTTCTTTTCCCCCATTCATTTTCACATAAATTTCAGTGAAGGTCAGATTTGTTGAAGGGAGGAGAGGGGGTGAAACCTGCCGGCCGTGTGCTCATGGGAGGTTAAAATATGACTTGTTCACAGTGTCCCTCATAGTTCAGGACTTAATGGTCCTTGACGGGGATAACCTAGAAGTTAATTTTACTCTGTGTCCCAAAAGCAGTCATTGTCAATGTAATCTTTCTTATAGGCTGAAGGATATTGTCAACAAATGATCTGACTTTCAATAGCAATTGACCAGCAATGTCTCAGACCCAAAGAGTCATGGATGTGTTTCCTTATCGATCTCGCTCTTATTTGTAGCCCTTAAAAAATAAAATAGCTATTTTTGCTTTACCTCTTGCACAGTCCATTTTTACATATTTCTCCCTATTAGTTCTTAATTATTAGTTCTTAATAATTCTCACATAATTCTTTTCTTAAGGTTGCAGTGTATCCAACTCATAAACTTGAAATGCTTCAAAATAGAGTATACACTTACATCAAGATAGAACTTAATTTTTAAAGATATAGCCAGCTCTTGTTTGGGAGAAATGAGATAGAATGATGCAAAGAATATGCACTTCATTCTTATTCTTTGTTTTCCATATTAAATATTGACAATGACGGCTTTTGGGACACAGACGATGAGCAAGTTGGACAGAATCATATCACCTCTCTTGCATTCACTTTCCAATATCTGTGGAAAGAAAGATTAAATTTTGTCTCTGTGAAAATTCAAGTCAATGAAATAAAAGCAGATTAATTTCCTCAGGAATAATCTCAGCTAATTTCTACAAAGAACTCATTATTGAAAAATAACTATGATTTTTGTTTTCCTGTTCAACTCCATACCCGCACCTTAAAGAGAGCAACTAAATCTGTTCTCCTTGAGGTTTAGGTTTACCTTACCCAGTGAAGAAAACAAGTATTGATTTTCAAAACATTAGCCCCCTGGATTGTTCTCCACAGGGGCCCAAATGCAGAGGATGGCTCTCAGGATCTATGGAAGGTAGACAGCAAATGCCAAGGCCATGAGCATCAGCAGGGACCTTGAGTAACAGAGCATTCTGGAAGGAACATTGTAATAGAAAGTCTGGATGCTATGATTGAGAGCCTCTAGGAGTATAATCTGTGGAAATGAAGGACAAAGAATCAGTCTAAAAAAACTTTTCAAAGGTAGGTGTAAGAACACATGATAGTCACAAACAGATATTTGTATGCAGCATGGAGTACAACCAAATGTACTACTGCAGATAAATGAACAGGAAGCTATATTGTTCTCTCTAATCAAGTCACATGATACCAAAAATTGAGAAGAATTAGAAAAGATAGAATGATTAAACCAGAACTCTGTGTTCTTGAAAGGGCTATTAAGTAAGTCTATGGGTGGGCAAATAGTTTCTTTTCTATCTGATGACACCAAATCTTGTAACATGGCCTTAGTGTTAGTTTTAGTTATATTATTTCCAATCTAATCCAGAGAATATGAAAGCTTATAAACAGAGCACAATAGGCATGAGAAAGAATCAGGTAAATAGTGAGGCCACTGTAAATGTTTCATTACTGAACTCATCCTCCCAGGCTTCAGCAGCCTGTGCAAATCTGGTTGCCTTGTCTATAGTAACAGATTTCTAGCCCTGACCCAATTTTTGCAGGACATTTGCGAATCCCCAAGAGAGTGTCACATGTGCCCAAGAGCAAGTTCACTCCCAGGATATTACAAGGCTCTCCTAGGAACACCATATTCTTGTAGGAGATCATTCCTGTCTAGTAAGTTAGGTTCTGAAGCAGAGTTACTGAGATCAAGTTCTCATTGTTTATATATCTCCATGTAAGGACACAGATAACTGACATTTTGATTTTAGCCTTTTTAAAAAATGTGTTCTAATTAGTTATACAGGACAGTAGAATGCACTTTGATACATCATACATAGATGGAGTATAATTTCTTATTCTTCTGGTTTACATGATGCAGAATCCCACCAGTCCTATAGTTATATGTGTATATAGGGTAATAATGTCTGATTCATTCTATTATCCTCCCTACCCCCATACCTCCTCTCCTCCCTTCACTCCCCTCTGCCTAATGCAAAGTAGATTTTTGCCTTTTGAGACCCTAAGTGGAGGACCCCAGCTAAAATGTCTTCAATTCCTAACCCATGGAAACCATGTGATAGCAAGTTTGTGATGTTTTATGTTTAAGTTTGTGGTCATTTGTTATACCGAAATATATAATATGTAAGATTCCTCTAGTAACTGAATACCATGGTCAGACACCATTAAGAAAATGAAAAGGCAATCTAAAAGCTTGCAGAAAACATTTGCAAATTATATATGTAATAAAAGACATGTTTTAAAAAAACTCTTACAACTCAATAATAAAAAGACAAACCCAATAAAAATGTACAAAAGACCTAAGTAGAAATTTCTATCAAGAAGATAAATTGGTGGGCTGGGGATGTGGCTCAAGCGGTAGCGCGCTTGCCTGGCATGCGTGCGGCCCGGGTTCGATCCTCAGCACCACATACAAACAAAGATGTTGTGTCCGCCAAATACTAAAAAATAAATATTAAAATTCTCTCTCTCTCCCTCTCTCTCACTCTCTCTTTTTTAAAAAAAGAAGTTAAATTGATGACCAATAAATAAATGAAAAGATACAAAATATTCATCATCAGGAGGATGCAAATCAAAACCACAGAGAGATTCACTTTGTATTCAGTGACATGGCTATATTTTTTTTAAACAGGACAATACCATGTTTGTGAAAATTTGGAGAAATCTGAATCTTCATATATTGCTGATGAGTATGTAAAATGGTGCAGCTATTTTAGCAAACAGTCCAGAAAATCTTTAAAAAGAATAAATTGACTCAATAATACCACTCCCAGGGATCTTCTTTTAAAAAGAGTTAAGCATATGTCCATGGAAAAACTTGTACATGAACATTCATAATAGTATCACCTAGAACAGGAATACAATAAAATATTTTTCAGCAATAAAAAAGAATGAAATCTTAAAAATAAAAACTTACATATCAAAAAAAGAATAAAATCTTGGGCTGGGGTTGTGGCTCATTGGTAGAGCACTTGCCTAGCACATGTGAGGCACTGGGTTTGATCCTTAGCACCACATAAAAATAAATAAATAAATAAACAAATAAACTTTTAAAAAGAATGAAATGGCTAGGGTTGTGGCTCAGAGGTAGAGTGTTCGCCTAGCTACATACGAGTTTCTGGGTTCAATCCTTGGCACCACATAAAATAAATAAAATAAAGGTATTATGTGCAACTACAACTAAAAAATAAATATTTTTTTTAAAATAATGAGATCTTGATACATGCTATGACATACTAAGTAAAAGAGGTCTGTCATAAAAGATCATATATTGTGTGATTCCACTTCTATGAAATGTTCAGAATAGCAAATCTATAAAGACAGAGTGTAGATTAGGGTTTTTCTCAGAGGCTGAGAATGAGGAATGACTATTCATAATATAGAGCTTCCTCTGGGGGAATGGAAATGTTCTAAAATTAGGATGTAGTGATGGTCACACAATTCTATAAATACACCCCAAAATCACATTGAATTGAATACTTAAAAATGAGTAAATTTTATGGTGTATAAATTATACTTTATTTAATCTGTTTATCAAAAGAAAACAAAACAAACAAATAGGCTTAGTTTTGTTTGGACCATGCAGAGAAAGCAAGAGGAAAAAATATCAATCTGCTAATTAGTGTAACTTAGTGATCATGTCTGATGCATTTCACACAGATTTTGGTGAGAAAGCCTGGTGGACAGAGAAGCATCTAGTCAATTAGTGAATTTTTCTTGCTCTTGCTTCCTTCCTAACTAGCTTGGTGACATCTCTGACCTTCACATTGCCTGGATAAAGGAGGGAATTGAACTATATAACTCCTAGTCCTTAAAAAGTCAAAACCTTCCATGTAGCCTTATGATTTGTGCAAAGATAATCACTAAAATAACTTTCAAAGTCTCCAATTATACAAAGATATCACTGAAAAGTGTTCTTATCTTGACTGCTTTAAACCAGAGGACTTGCCTAAGCTCAAAACTATAACCCAAAATGACCTCAAGGATTTCTGGTCACCTCTTCTGTGTTATTTATTCTCAATTTTAATGCTGACTTAAGGTCAGGATTTTGTACAAACTTCATAATAATAAATAACAACTTTTGTGTCTGAAGCACAATTATTTGCCCTGGATTTCCTTATACAAATATTGCTTTTATTTTTTAACCAAATTATTTTCAAATCCTTTTTAACTATTCTGAAAGCTCAGAAATGTGGAAAAGAAGGAGAACAAACTGATTTAATGCAATGAAATTTATTTTGGCTCCACTTAGAACATCTAAATGGCTTTCTACTTTCCTTGGTCACTAAATACTCACAAGGCTTTATTCTATTAGTTACTAAGGTAACCCAAAGCTGGCAGCATGTTGACATACGTTCCAAGGCCAAGAGGTTTTGCAGTATTTCATAGATAATGTCAAATTAACCTCAAACTTGTCCTTTTCATAAAAGAACAATGATTGTTTGAGTGAATTTGTTGTCATTTTATTCTTTTTCTAAAGGGGGGAATTTTGTTATACTTCTCCATTCAGATACTATGTATTTTGTTTTCAAAATAACATAGTAGTATGAATCCAATATCTCTATTGATACCTGCATCAAACTATTCATTTGGTCCTTGAGCAGCTTACTTGTATCCTGGGTCAGAATCCATGCAGTCATCCAAATGGTCTCCAAAGAGAGCTATCCCTTTGGTCTACTTTTATAACCCCATAAAGATATACTTAATGAAATCAAAGCTAAAAAGATATAATGGAGATAAATCAAAGGTATAGTGCTCAAGGTTCTTTAGTACTTTCCAACAAAGTAACTTATAAAACTTATCCACAGTAATGGCAAATTTAAATAAGTATTCTTAACAGTGAGAAAATCAAATACACTGAGAGAACATAATTTCTTTGAACAGTTATCCACTTAAGAAGAAACAGAGGTAATTCATATATAATAAACTTGATCCAAGAAAATGCCTGAGTATAAAATCATGGTAGTCTTCAACTATTTGAAAACACTCCCTACAAATCAAATACTAACATTTGTGAGTGGTAAATTCCTCGCTCTTCTAAAGTTCCTCAAGTTCTTATATATTCAAAAGAGATTTTATTTTATTTTATTTTATTTTATTTTATTTTATTTTATTGGTACTGGGGATTGAACTCAGGGGCACTTGACCACTGAGCCACATCCCCAGCCCTATTTTCTATTTTATTTAGAGACAGGGTCTCACTGAATTGCTTAGCGCCTTGCTTTTGCTAAGGCTGGCTTTGAACTTGAGATCCTCCTACCTCAGCCTCCCAAGCCGCTTAGATTACAAAAGTGTGCCACTGTGCCCGGCTCAACAGTTCTTGTTATTGGTTTGTTTGGTGTTTTGTTTTGTTTTATTTTGTTTTGTTATACTTGACAGTAGAATCCATTTGAGCTAATTATAAAAGTATAAAATATATCTTGTGATAAATCAGACCCCATTACCTCTCCTCCCCTTCCCTCTCCCCAACCCTTAATCCTTTCCCTTTATTTATATCTATGCCATTTGAGTGAATCTCACCATCAAGTACGTCCACAAGAAATTAATTCAAAAAAATAATAACATTTCAACATTTTTTTATGAGCAGGTTTTTTTTAGTTGTAGTTGAACACAATACCTTTATTTTATTTATTTATTTATTGTTACCTGGTGCAGAGGATCGAACCCAGGGCCCCCAAAGCACTAGGCTAATGCTCTACCACTGAGCCACAACCCCAGACCTCTTAGGAGCTCTTAAATTTATCTATTTACTTTCAATTTAGTACATCTTCAGGCATCCTTAAATTTGAACTTATTAATTTATATCCTATAAAAATTGTTCAATTAGGTCAAGTTCATATTGAATTGATAAAAATTCAATAAAATTGCTCAGAATAAAATATTTTGTCTAAAGTGATAGCACTCTGTTCAATTTAGCAAATATTGATGTATATTCATATTAACAGTTAAGATGTGAAACTCAGCATTACAATTAATTTAGTGCTTTGTTTTATTTACATGTGTAACACCCAATTTAAAGTTTTCCTTATTAAAGATAATTTTTATTGCTTCCCTGTGGCAATCTATCCTTTGTCTGAAGAGTGGGGAAATTATCCACCATGTACATATTTTGTACTAGGATTATTAACATTCAATTATGTTCTAGTTAATTTGAAGGTGTTGGGAAGCAAATGACATAGTTTGCTTACTGCAGACAACCTTCTCATTAAAAATTCAAAATTATTAAATACACCATTTCTTTATTCATGATTATAAGAGTGCCAATTTGCATGACATTTTATGAAAACTAATGAATATTGTGAGATTAGAAATCAGGCAATTGATTCTTTATTTCATACTTCTTAAGAAATATTTTGTGCATTTAAATTCATTGCACAAAAGATAGTTCAAAAACAGAGGAAAAAAGCCTAAAGAATTGAGGGCATTTTGTATACTTACCTATTTGGGTTTATCTAGTTAAAAATAGCTTCCTTGGTCTTTCTTCCTTGTTTTCTCTCCCTATTTATGGTTTGTTTTGTCTTACTATGTTAATGATACTCTGAAATTGCACTGTGAAGTGACACGGAGATTATTTCAACCCTTTAGGTTTTTTATTAATATACTTTAATTGAAAAGTAATAATTGTGTATTCCTATGAGGTATAATATAATTTTTGTTGTATACATACATAACAGAAAAATCCAATCAAACTAACTGAACATATTCATCTCATCAACTTATCATTTTTTTGTGATGGAAATGTTAAAAATCTATTGTTTTAGCAATTTTGAAATATCAATACATTATTATTATCAATAATATGGAGGTTCCACTAAAAAACTAGAAATAGAACTACCATATAACCTAGCAATCCCACTTCTGGGTATATATCCAAAAAAATGTAATGAACTTGTTGACAAACAAAAAAATAAAGGTATCTTATAAGTTTGTAACAGAATTGAGATACTTTCAGATGCTAAATTATTTTTTTTCTTTCTTGTTGGATTTTGATGAAGAGATGATACAATTAAAGTTTTATTTTCTCCATCTCTGACTATAATTTGTAATTACATCATGTAATTTTTCTGCCTCTTCCTTTTAAAATATTTAATTGATGATTTAAGGTATAAGACATGATGATTTGATACATGTATTCATTGTGAAAGATAATTAACACATTCATCACCATGAATAGTTATTTGCCAGTATCTGTGTGTGTGGCAGGGGCACGCATGATCCTTGAAATCCGCCGTCTTACCAAATTTCAAGTAAATAATACAGAAATTATTTAAAACAGCCAACATATGGAAGCAACTTACATATATAGATGGAAAACACATAAAGAAATTGTGGAATAGTGTTTAGTGGAATATTATTCAACTATAAGAATAAGGAAATACTGTCATTTGGGACACATGGATGGACATTATGCTAAATGAAATAAACCAAGCACGAAACAAACAATACATTTCACTTACATGTAAAAGGTATGAAAATCAAACTTATAGAAGCAGAGAGTTGAAGAACTAACTTATTTTAAATTAAATATCTCTTACAGTATTTAGCAGCCATTGTTTTACTCAAGATGAAACACTGCAAAAATATATTAGGTATGTGATTATTAACCTTTAAAATTAACTCATACTGGGGCTGGGGCTGTAGCCCAATGGTACAGTACTTGCCTAGCACATGTGGGGCACTGGGTTAGATCCTCAGCACAACATAAACATAAATAAATATGGGTGTTATGTCCATCTACAATTAAATATATATATATATTAAAAATTAATTCACCCTATATAAGAAATCCTAGTGGTATATAGCCACTAAGTTAGCATCTTAGATAAACAGATGATGAAATCATAAGCTTCATCATTTAATAAATGCCTAGCACCATCACTGAAGTTAATGACTCCAGTCATTGAAAAGTAGTGTGATCTTATTTTGTAACTAAGCTTTTCAAGCAGGATGTTGATGACATAATCATGTTTTGTGCTTCCTTTAAAACTGTAAACAATTTAGGGTCAGGGACTGGTTCTTATTCATTTTTTAACCTCTACTTTTCCTATTAGTGAATGCAGAATGTAAACAGATGTAAGAATGAAAAACAGATGTTTTTCTTCTTGACCAAATTTAGTTTAAATCCTTCTTTGAAAGGCATTGATGATTTTGATTTATCTAAATGCCCCTTTTGTCCCTATTAGTCCACATGATCAGTTAAGTTGTTATACATATAATAAACAAAAGAACAGCTCAGCTGTTCTATCTATATTTTAAAAAGCGTCTTACTCATGCATTGACCTCTCATGGTTTTCTAGCCCTTTGTACCTTTTGTATGATTTGATAAAGATCCATACATACACTTGTTTCCTTCAAAGCCACTTTTCAAGCCATATATTTGACTAGGGGCTAATTTTTAAAACACATAAGAAACTCACACAACTTTGTTTTCTTGCTAGAAAACAAATAACATGATTTAAAATGGACAAAGGACCTAAGTAGACATTTCTGAAAAGAAGCTATACAGATTAACAGTATATAAAAATATACAATATCAATAATCATCAGGGAAATGCAAAAAAAACCACAATGAGATATCACCTCACCCCTTAGTTAGAATGACTGCTATCAAAAAAGATCAAACATAACAAGTTTTGTAAATAATGTTGAAAAATGAGAACCCTTGCATATCATTGATGTGAATGTAAATTAGTTGAGTCATTCTGGAAAACAACATGTAAGTTTCTCAAAAAATTAAAAATAGAACTACCATATCCACCAATGCCACCCCTGAGTATATATCTAAAGAAAATGAAATCACTATATTGAAGAGAGAACTACATTCTTATGAACATTAGCCACAATAGGAAATCAACCTAAGTGTTCATCAACAGATGAATGGATAAAGAAAACGTGATGTGTATACACAATACAATATTACTCAGCCTTGAAGTTGGAGATATTCCATGTTAATAATAGCACTATTCACAATAATCACAATATGGAATCAAATTAAGTGTCCATCAAGTGGTGACTGGGCAAAGAAAATAACGTACATATACATAATGGAGTACAATTCAGCCATAAAATGAATGAAATTCTCTAATTTGTGACAACATAGACAGAACTAGAGATCATTATATTAAGTGAAATAAGTCAGACACAGTAAAGCGAGTACCACATGACCTCATTGATATGTGGAATCTAAAAAAGTTGATCTCATAGAAATTGAGAGTAGAATGATGGATACCAGAGGCTGGGAACAGCAGGGGATAGAACAAGGAATTGGCAACATTTCATCAATGGGTACTAAGTTACAGTTAGATAGGAACAAGAAGTTCTTGGGTCCTCTAACAAAGTAAGGTGACTGTAGATAACAATAATGTACCGTACATTTTAACAAGCTTGAAATAACTGAAAGTTTTCACCATAAATAAATTATAAATGTTTGAGGAAATAGACATGTATAACCTGATTTAAACATTCACAATGCTTATGAGTCTTAAAACAGTACATGGTACCATATTAACATGTACAATTTTCACGTTTTTATGTATAAGTTTAAAATATTTTTAAATCAAGGGGGAAAAAAAGAAATCCTGCTATTTGTGACAACATGGATGATACTGAAGGACATTATGTGAAGTGAAATAAGCCAGGCATGGAAGGACAAATATATATCATGATCTTACTTTTATGTGGAATCTTAAAAAAAATAAACTCATAGACATAGGCAGTAGCATGGTAATTGTTAGGGACTGGGGCAGTAGAGGGGAATTTGGGAAGACGTTATTCAAAGGATACAAAATTTCAGTTAGATAAGAAAAATAATTTCAAGAAGTCTATTGTGAAATGTGATAACCATAGTTAATAATAATGCATTACAGGGCTGGGGATGTGGCTCAAGTGGTAGCGCGCTCGCCTGGCATGCATGTGGCCCGGGTTCGATCCTCAGCACCACATACAAACAAAGATGTTGTGTCCACTGATAACTAAAAAGTAAATATTAAAAAATTCTCTCTCTTTTTAAAAAAATAATAATGCATTACATTCTATAAAAATGCTAAGAAAAAGAGATTTTAAATATTCTCACCACAAAAATGACAACTGTAAGGTAATGTTTGTTAATTAGCTCAAATTAACTATTCAATAATGTATTTGTATTTCAAATCATCATGTTATACACAATAAATAAATACAAGTGTTATTTTTTAATTTTAAAAATAAGCAATAAAATAAAAGCACTTTCTAGTTGGTTTCTACACTTGAAACTAGCCAATTTTAGGAAGAGCAGGAGGTAAAGATTAACATTAAACAGAGACATGAGGTGGGAGGGAAAGGGAGAGAAAAGGGAAATTGCATGGAAATGGAGGGAGACCCTCATTGTTATACAAAATTATATAAGAGGTTGTGAGGGGAATGGGGAAATAAACAAGGAGAGAAATGAATTATAGTAGATGGGGTAGAGAGAGAAGATGGGAGGGGAGGGGAGGGGGGGTAGTATAGGATAGGAAAGGTAGCAGAATACAACAGTTACTAATATGGCATTATGTAAAAATGTGGATGTGTAACCGATGTGATTCTGCAATCTGTATTTGGGGTAAAAATGGGAGTTCATAACCCACTTGATTATAATGTATAAAATATGATATGTCAAGAGCTTTGTAATGTTTTGAACAACCAATAAAAAAATAAAAAGAAAAAAAAGAAACTAGCCAATTTTAATATTAATAGTGGTAATTAGGATTCTTGATTCACATTATTTTTAAAAAACTGCACTTGTTCTTTTTAGTTGGTTAGTTTCCAAATAAAGCTTATTTCAGTTTTGACTGCTAAAGATTGGATGGGGAATATTATTAGCCATAAAACATTGCAAACCTTTGAGAAAGATAAAGGGGGGAGGAAAAATGTTAATTTGTCTAATTCTCATTGATAGTATAGATTTTATGCATGAATAAGGTTTTGGGGGGGGAGGGGGGAAATAACCAAAATTGTTAGACATGCTCAACTCACAGCTCCAGAATAATGATTGTCCTTGACCTGCAGACCAGCTCTATTCTCAAATTTCTAAACTCCAAAGAAATGTAGTTGACTGACGCTTTATCTTAGAGCCTGTGGGCTAATTTCAGTATTTTTTATCTACATTCTGGCAAAATCCTTCACCACAACTTTCGTGTATTGATTTCCATCCCTGAACTTTCCTCCCAAATTTTCTGGTTTACTGGAAATGCCAGTACAAGTACTACATGCCAGTACTTGTTTATGGTTTACAAGAGAAATCAGTTCACTTGCACTGTTGCTAACTGATTAAATGTAAAATTATTAGGAGTAGCTACCAATTACATACCTATTCTATGCTAAATAACTTATTAGGCATCTTCTACATGTTACTTAATAATACAGAAAAATATTTCTTTCAAAATAATTATGTAGCTATTACTTCTACAATAGGTTATCTAGTAGTGAAAATCCTTAAGGACTTGAGAATAAGAAGCATTTAACTCTCTTGTAATTAATTTTATTTGCTTCTCCAAAGAAGGACCAGATAATACATATTCCACATTTCTAGACAGAAAAGAAACCTTCCCATGTGCTCTCACTTATGACTTTAGTTTTCAATTTTTCTCTTCATTCTAGCTCTAAAATGTTGCTTTAAGAAAGTGTACACACTTAAAAATTATAAAACTGAAAATTGAGAAGCTATTATTAAGTAAAACCTTACCTTCAGAAAGGGACAGATAGAGCCATGTCTTCCTTTCTTACACAATGCACTGAATGTCAGAGGACATACTCACATACCGCCTTAGCATCCTAAGGGGCATATTACCACCAGGGGTGTTATCCTATGCATAGGAAGACTGTTAGTGTTGTGGAAACCGCCTGGACTGGCATTTCAGCATTCAACCAAACCACAAACTTACAGGTGACCTCAGGTTGTTGACCCTTTCTCAGGCTAGGTTCATCTTCAAACCGCAAAAAATCTATGAATAGATCCCAATATTTTAAATACACTGTCACTACCACCATAACCTTTAAGCTGATCCAAATCAAAAAAAAGGATCTGTCACCCTACAGACTTATTAATAAATGCAGATTTAAGAAAGTAAAAGGTGGCCCTACATTCAGTAAACTATATTCTGCAACCAAGGAACGGACTCTGCAAAACATAACCCTCTCTACAACTGAGTCACTGACTGGTCCCAGGCTCTAGAGTATGTTGTCAAAGACCAGCTATCCCACATCCTAAAGGCACAGAGACATTAGTCTCCCTTTTTCCTCAAATTTGAAAAAACAAAATGGATGTCTCTAGTTGTCTGTGGCCTAAATAGCTGTGATGTCATCATCATTACAATACTGTCATGTCTTTTTAGCATATTAATACTTCTGCCCAAGTCCTACAGTTTTGCCTAGTGAAGACATTGAAAAGAATAGTTTTATGTATTTGCTATCTCTTATTTGTAAAGTAAAATGTAAGGAGTGAAATGGTGTCATTATTTAATAACTGTCTCCTCATCCCTGGATTACATTTCTTTTGTAAAGATTCAGTGGAACCTAAATAATAAATTTAATGAATGGAGCAATATCTGATCTCTGACAGCAGGGATTTGTCCCTTTAACCTCTTGAACACACAGGTATACACATGTGAGATGACATGATTAAGGTTTATAAGTAAAATCCTTGGTTTAATTGCCCAAATATCATGATTCATGAAACATTTAGCTTTCATTGTGCTAAATAATAATGTTTATTTTCAATAATAAAATTATATATATTCATTATAGGAAATCAGGAAAATGTAAGAAAAAAATGTAAAGCCAGCTTATTATCCCATTTACCAGGAAAAAATATACTAGAATTCTAGCATATTCCTTTCTTTGTTCTAAATTTCTTTTAATATTTATTGATTAATTCACTCAGTAATTCAACAACTGTTTATCAACCTTAGCTACACATTAGAACCACCTGATGAATTTTAAATACTCATACTTGGGTCCTACACTCAAGTATTCTGATTCAATTGGCCAAGCTAAGACCTAGGGATAAAGTTTTTTTTTAAGCTCCCCTTAGGTGATTCTAATGTGCAGCCAAGAATGAGAACCACTAATTGATCAGACTTCTGTGATATGTTAAGACACCACTTGGCATAGAAAAGCAATGACAAAAAAATGTAGAGTCAGGGACTCATAGTTTTGGAGACAGACAGACAAATGAATGACCAATTTCAATAAAAAAAATAGTATGATGGAAGAATCTATATAGAATCATGGAGATGTAAGAAAAGGACCCCTTAAATCTGTCTAGAAGAGTCAGGGCACCCATCTCAGAGAGTTAGGCAGCCGGACTAGTAAAAGGAGCAGTCCAGGTATAGATGCACCAGAGAATACAGTATTTTAAAAATTCCATATGTTTCTACTGAGTATGATAAGGGAAGTCAATGTCTGGAGGTAATGTTAGACATGTGCAATAATCAGGTCCTGAGGAACCTTGTAGGTATTGGGAATGATAGACAAGGCATGACTTGAAAAATTTTGAGCAGAATGACATGATTATTTCCATCTCTAATTCACATCTGTCTGGCATCAGCATGGATTTAATAGCCCAGGTGAGACTAGATGCAGAAAGACTAGAATGAAGTTACTATAAAACTCTAACAGAGTCTTGCATTACTCTTCCTGACTCACAAAGTATCCAGGAAGTTATTGTTAATCTTGTTTATTACAATAACTTGTATTTGAATACTAAGCCATCATGATAAAATTTTGATTTTTAGAAAACAAGATTATTATCTTTTAAGATATTTTAAACCCAATTAAGGGATTTTAGTATGCAGTTAAGGGGGTAAATTAGGCAAGATGACACACCCAAAGACTTACAACAATGAAAATCCATTACCATATTTAGGGTTAAAGAATCAAGGGAAAGAAACAGCCCAGTGAGAACTGGAATCATGGAAGCCATACTGCTAATAGAGGTGGAGCCATGTAGTCACTGCTTAGAGCTGTAACTTGAAGCAAAGCAAAGCACAAAAGAAACGCCCTTACCTTCCTCTCTTCCTCCCAACCTTTGATCTCCTGCTAATTACTCCCATTGGCCAAACCCAACCTCATGCCATGTGAGGAAGCCCAGGAGATTCACAGTAGTCAGACTCCTAGGAACAGAGCATAGGACAAAGAAGGGTACAGAGTGGATCTGAGAGACAATAGATAGTAACCAGCCTACAGATAAACATGATATTGTAGCCAACGTATCTCAGTTAAAACATCCATCCCCATTTTCAATAGAGACCTGAAGAAAATACTGACAGACTATGTACTATATCCATTGAATGATAAAATAGGAACCTTCTTTCCATGGGCTAGACTAATTAAAAATTCCTAACTGCCCCCCCAAAGAATTTTTTAAAAATATTTTTTTCAAGTTGTAGATGGACACAATTTATTTATTTATTTATTTATTTATTTATTTATTTATTTATTTATTTATTTATTTATTTTGTGTGGTGCTGAGGATCAAATAAGGGCTAGGCAAGTGATCTACCACCACTGAACCACAACCTCAGCTGCCAAAAGAATTTTTGATGGGAAAAGAAGGGACAGTTGACAAAAAACATTTCATTAAAAGACAAAATGAGCAAGTAGGTTCAGATCAGGTGTTAAAATTTTCTATAACTACTCAAACCTTTCATAAATTTCCAATTATGTATCTAAGGCCAAGCCAAATCATAAGAACTACAGCTTAAGTGACATGTATGGTATGTCAGATGTAGGTATGTAGATATAATGAAAAGATGCTACTGTTAGCTGTACCATTCTAGAAAAGAAGTACAAGTACTGTGTGCCAGTAACTGAAGATAGTCCTTCCTCCAACTGGGAATGCTGGATGCTCTTATGCATTTTAAAACTTTGGGAAAGTTCACTGGTTTACAGAGAAAGAGATTACCTACCTAGACAAATATCTGAAAATCAGCTGTAGAAATAAATCAGATGCTACTGGCCACAGATACCTATTTATGAAAACATCTGGTTAAGAATTATCAACTAAGAGATGTTAAATTATCAGTCCATGGTAGGTCAACCCCATTGCTTTGGGCCTAAGGTGAGGCAAAACATCAAGAGAAAGGAAAAGGGAGGCCAACAAGAAATACCCTTCCAGGACAAGTCCCTACTGACCTACTTCTGCCAACCAGGCCTCCACCACAATTTCTACCACTTTGCTGTAGTCCATTCAGCCATAGATGGCTTAATGCACCCATGAGTTCTTTAAATAAAGTATTTCACTTCACCACCATTGTTCATTCACTGGTGATATTTTAAAATATTTGTGCTAATTTATTTCTGATATTCTATAGCATTGATTTACACTCATCTTAAGATATTTGTCTAAAAATACATTTTATTGTAGCTACCCATGTACATGTCTTTCTGTTCCACCAAACTGGAAAGGACCAGAAGGTCTTGTCCTGTTCATTTTTTATAACTTATCAGTAATATAGTACACTTTCTTTGCAGATGATCTACAAATCTGTATTAAATTCTGAAAGAAATTTCTACACAAAGTCTGCTGTGACTTAAAAATTATATTTCTAATTAGTCAAATAATCTGCTAAATTGATGTTATTATATTTTCATGCTATATTTGGATCCTCAATTTTTAAAGCATTTAAATTTTATGACATCTGTTTCATATACAAATGATACTGAAGTCATCCCATCTTTTCTAATTTGGAAAAGTTTTCAGGATATTTCAGAGCCTCAGGGTTCACTAGTGAGATGATCAGTTTTCAATGATCTATGTGAAAGAAACCATTAATAAGCAATTTCTACTTGTCCGAGTGCCAGAAAAACTAGACTTGGCTGTTTTTTATTAGACACTTTTCACTGAAGTAACTGGAATTTGGCCTATTGGCCTTTACATTGAAAAGGCTCTAATCATATCACATGAAGTTAGTTCTTGGTATTCAAAATTCCTTGCCTCATCCTGCTCCCATAGTCCATCTGTACAGAGAAGAAAAGTCTTTAAATTCTCCCAATATGACTGAAGTTGACCCCAGGTTTGAATAAATAAGACATCTCTTAGGTCCATAGTGACAATTTCAGTCCTTCTGAAGATCTCCTACTTCACTGCCAAAGGCTGAAAAAGAGCTTTGTAACATTTAGCTGTCCAGCAGGGTTTAATGCTCTCACTAAATAAAAGCTTTTATTTTGGATTTAGGTTAAATGTTCCTATCATGCAAGAATATGCTGCAAGACTGTAAAATTCCTGTTAAAGATGCAACAAGGACAAGGTATGTTTGAATGAAAAACAAAGAAATATAGAATTATATTTTAAT